>NC_137783.1:71016699-71502911 GCF_963455305.1 Plecotus auritus
TCATTGGTTGCCTCTTGTATGTGCCTTGACTGGGGATCAAACCCGCAACCTTGGTGTATGAGATGAGGCTCTAACCAAATGAGCCACCTGGCCAGGGCAACAGCATCCCATTTCATGTACAAAAATATCCTGGTTTTGCCTTTCTTACATGGTTACACCTTTTAGGTCTATATGTGTGGATATGAAATTGTCTTTCAGATAATTTACTGGAGTAACCCAACAACCTAGTAATTCAAGTAAATAAAAATAAAAACTAAAAAAATAAAAAAGATTTACAGTTAGACACAGGCATGTGCTCGTGTGTGGGTGGTACATCCATGGAAAGAGATGCAAAAATTGGTAAGTGTATGTTGTGGAGAAGGCAGAACTGAGAAACTGGGGATAAGGCAGTTTGCTTTGCTTTGTTGTTGTTATTGTTTCCATGAACGTGTGTTCATTCTCTCTCGCTCTCTCTCTCTCTCTCTCTCTCGCGCGCTCTCTCTCTCTCTCGCGCGCTCTCTCTCTCTCTCTCTCTCTCACACACACACACACACACACAAATAACAATAATTATGAGGAAGGTTCTTGGCAGGAAGCTGCTTCATGACTATTTTCTCCCAGGAACCACCTGGCTGCCTCCACCTGCCGGCCGCCTGCTGAGCTCAACCACTGAAAGAGCCTCCAGTGGTGCTCATGTTGTGTGAGGTAATTCTCAGTGAGCCAGCAGGTAGGGCGAGTGGTGTTCACTAGACTGATACAGGTTCAAACTCAGTGCCATGCTGGGCTGAAGCCACTCAGCAAAAGTCCCAGGGTGCACCAGTCTAGATGCCCCTTGCCTGGGCCTGCTGGCCTTCATGGTGGGGCAGGGTCTCAGGGAGTCACCAGGGTGAGGCCAGAAGAGTTTTTCAAACAGTTGAAGATTTGACCATTGAAAGGATTTGACCAGTTGGGCATGTCAGGGAAAAATGGTCCTCTACCTAGAGCCATACAACTCAGTCTGTCCCAGATTTGGCCTGGAGCCAGAGCTCAGCAGGGAGGGCCGAGCTAGTGGATCTCCCATGTCGGGAAGGCACCATCATGCTTGGGTGAAGGTGGGTGGAGTGGCCCCTGCCCAGAGCCACACAACTTAGTCTATCTCAAATTCTCCTCAGACCTCCTGGGGAGCCCATACTCAGTAGGGTGGAGCCACCAAGGGTCAGAAGGGAGGGCTAGAGGATCTCTCCTGAGGAGGAGGCACCCATCAAGTTCACGGGAAAGGTGGGATAATGACCACCTCTCCAAAACCACACAGCTCAGTCACTGACACCCCCTGACTCTGCCCAGACCTCTATACCCTGGCCCAGGCAGCTAACTCCTCAGCAGGGCATGAGTCCCACAAGGTGGGGTGACAGGGAGGTCAGAGGTAGGACTATTGCTTTCCCCAGGATGATGTCTTAAGGAGGGGAGTGCTGCACCAAAGTGGTGTGGGAGAGGGACTCAGCACAGGGATCCTGGTGGCTGCTCCTCAGCTCTCTCCCCAGAGCCACTAGCTCCAGTATCTCCTCCCATGACTCAATTCTGCTCCCCGTTCCCTCTGCCAGAGCCCAGTGCCAGTGGATGCGAATGAGATTTTGTGTGTTGGCACTTTAAGAGGGCCCCTGTTTCTCTAGCAGATTCCCACCTCTCCCTGGTGGACAGAATCCCTACTAGTTTTCAGTCAGGTGTTATGTGGGCACCTCTTCCTGGCTCTGGTGCTCTGGGCTTGGGAGTTGGGCCTGGGGTTGAGACCCCACACTCCTGAGGGGGAACCTTTGCAGTTGAGATATCCCTCCAGAACCTCAGCTTCCTCTCATGGGAGCCGGGCCAGCCCTTTTTGCATCTCTGACCTTCCTACCAATCTCAATGTAGCTTACTTTGTAAGTCCTTGGCTATAAGACTTCTGTTCAGCATGATTGTTCTATATTTTAGTTATAACTTCAGTTTGGTCCTGGGAGAAGATGAGTGTATCTTCCACCTACTCCACTGCCACCTTGGATCTCATCACTTTGAATATTTCTTGCCACTCCCTTCTGGACTGCAAAGTTTCTGTTGAGAAATCAGCTGCCAGTCTTATGGAAGCTACCTTACAGGTAACTAACTGCTTTGCTCTTGCTGTTTTTAAGATTCTCTCTTTGACCCTGGCTGGGTAGCTCAGTTGGTTAGAATTTCGTCCCCATTTGCCAAGGTTGTGAGTTTGATCCCCAGTCAGGGCACATACAATATCAAACAATGAATGCATAAGTAAGTGGAACAGCAAATCCATGTTTCTCTCTTCCTTTTTCTCTCTCTCAAATCAATTTAAAAAGACTTACTTAATGCCAAAACCGGTTTGGCTCAGTGGATAGAGCGTCGGCCTGCGGACTGGGGGGTCCCGGGTTCGATTCCGGTCAAGGGCATGTGGCTTGGTTGCGGGCACATCCCCAGTGGGAGGTGTGCAGGAGGCAGCTGATCGATGTTTCTCTCTCATCGATGTTTCTGACTATCTATCCCTCTTCCTTCCTCTCTGTAAAAAATCAATAAAATATATTAAAAAAAAAAAGACTTACTTAAAAAAAAGATTGTGATTAACCTTTGGCATTTTAATTATGATGTATTTTGGTGTGAACCTCTTTGGGTTCATCTTGTTTTGGACTCTCTGCACCCTCTGAACTAAATATGTCTATTTCCTTTGCTAGATTAGAGAATTTTTCCATCATTTTTTTCTTCAAATAAGTTTTCAATCCCTTGCTCTCTCCCTTCTCCTTCTGGTACCCCTATGATGCAAATGTCATTACACTTGATATTGTCCCAGAGATCCCTTAAATGATCCTCATTTTTATTATTTTTTCTGGCCCTGGGCAGGTAGCTCATTTGGTTAAAGAGTCGTCCCAATATGCCTAAGTTGTGGGTTTGATGCCCAGTCAGGGCACATACAGGAGTCAGCCAATGCATGCATAAATAAGTGGAACCACAAATCAATGTTTCTTTCTCAAAAATCAATCAATAAAATTTTTTTAAAAAAATATTTTTTCTTTTTGCTATTCAGATTGTGTGTTTTCCACTATCTTGTCTTCCAAATAATTTCAGTGCTCTGTTTTATCTAATCTGTTATTGATCCCATCTAATGTATTCATTTCAGTTATTGCATTCTTAATTTGTCTGGTTCTTTTTTATGGTTTCTATCTCTTTATGTGAGTTCTCACTAAGTTCATCTATTCTTCCCCTAAGCCGATAGAGCATCTTTTTTTTTTTTTAAATATATTTTATTGATATTTTACAGAGAGGAAGGGAGAGGGACAGAGAGCTAGAAACAGCAAATCCATGCCCTCATCCACTCCAGCCCTCATCCTAACGTAGATGAGAGAGAAACATCGATCAGCTGCCTCCTGCACACCTCCCACTGGGGATGTGCCCGCAACCAAGGTACATGCCCTTGACCGGAATCGAACCCGGGACCCTTCAGTCCGCAGGCCGACGCTCTATCCACTGAGCCAAACCGGTTTCGGCCGATAGAGCATCTTTTAACCAGTGTTTTTAACTCTGTTTCTGGAAGATTGCTTGTCTCCATTTCATTTAGTTCTTTTTGGATATGTTTCTCTGTGTCCTCATTTTGACTGTTCCCTGTGATTACTTCTACATATTAGGTAGATCTGTTATGTTTCCCAGCCTTGGCAGAGTGGTCTTATGCAGTAGGTGTCCTGTAGGGCCCAGTGGTGCAGTCTCTCTGGTCACCTGAGTCAGGTGCTTTAAGGGTGTCTTTTGTGTGGGTTGTGGGTGCCCGCCAGTTATGATTGAGCATTGATGACTATTGGCATGTCTGTTGATGGATTGACTTTCCAGCTAACTGGGTGTGAGGACTGGCTCTGACTGCAGCTGATGAGCTATTGTGCAGGGCCTAACCCTGTGGGTGGGATTCCATTTAGCAGGGCTCTGGTGTTTGCTGAGTCTACCCTTTGTGTGTGTTATTTGTGGAGCTAATTGGCTGATGCTCTGGAATGGTCAGAAGCTGGCCACTGGGTATGTTCCTTCTGGGGCCTCTCAGGAGGGGCTTCAATGCCGGCCCAGTTCAGGTGCTGCCAGTGCCCAGCCTGGAGACACCTGACAGGAGCTGCAAAGCGATCTGTGATTGGTAGCACTTGTGCTGGCCTTGAAGGTACCTGGGAGAGGCTATGCTGTGAACCAAGGATGGCACCACTAGTGCTGGGCTTGGGGCCACTTTGCAAGAGGCACAGGGCATGCCAGTGCCAGCCACTGCTTGTCTGAGGTTCGTGGACCTTTGAGGGATTTTAAGATCTTCAGTGTGAGCCAAGGTGGGCTACTTGTGTGGCACAGTGGCTGAAAGAGGTTTGTTCTGGCGCCTGAGTGGGGTAGGGCTGGGTCTCGGAATCACCAGGGTGGCTGAGTGGTGTTGACGAAGGTTAATGGAGATTAATGCTGCACCTGCTGGCTGTTTGGAGTGGAGGGCTCAACAAATGAGCAACGGCGCTTGGCAGTCCTTCTGTTGAGGAGGGAGCTGCCACTCCAGCCCTCATCCTAACGTCGGACAATTTAGCTGCTCTCCATATGTCCCTCCGCTAGAGCAAGTGTTTGTGAATGACTGAGTGTGTGCACAGGCCCTTTAAGAAGAGCCAGGGTCTACAGCAGCCCTCCACCTCACACGGATAGAATCCCCGATGCATTTCATAGCAGGATGTCATGGGACTCCTCTTCTCAGCACTGGTGCTCTGAGCTGGGGAACCCCGTGTGGTGCCAAGACCCCTCTATTCTCAGGGGGACCTCTGCAAAGGAGGTATCCCTTCTTATTCTCTACCATCTCATGTAGGTGTGGGGCCCCTCCTACCAGGCTTGACGTGGCTTGAGTTCTGTTCAGCTAGTCTGCCGGTGGTTCTCAAGGGTGGTTGTTTTATGATTTAGCTGTAATTTTGATGTGGTCATGGGTGAAGGCAAGCATAGCATTTTACTCCTCTGCCTTCTTGACTGGAAGTTGGTAATAATTTTTTTCAGTCCTCTCTAAACTATTGTGAAATAGATGTTATAAAAATGCCTATTTGATAGTTGAAGAATAGAGATCCAGAGAGGTTAACTAATTTTCTCAAGGTCACACAGCTAATAAATTTTTGAGCCATGATTTGAACCCAGTTAATCTGGCTCCAAAGTCAGACAAAATGTTTGGGAGACCCAGAAAAAGCAGTGACTGATTTTTACAGGGATTGTAAAATTCCTGAGCTGAGCTGTACCTAAAGGAGTAGTAGAATTTCAGATAACAGGTGAATAAGCTTTAATGGTTTTCCAAACACAAGAAAAAGCGAGAACAATGGTTAAGGAGAAAGTACAGACATTTTGATAGTAAAGGAGCCTGCAGCAGTTCTGAGTGGGGAATGGTGGAGTAGGAGAATAGATGAAATGTGAAAAGCTGAATAAGAAGGTTGGGGCCACGTTGCAAAGGTGTTTGAATATTGGGCTCTGAGAGCTTAGACTTACCAAACAATGAATTCAGAAATGCTTGGTGTTTGGAAATCATCAAAAGAAAATCTCTAGAAAAATCAAAGCTGTGATTAAAGTTGGTCTGAAGTGGAAGGGTAGAATTATTTGATACCTGCGTTGGCTTCCACATCCAGCTTTTATTGGAATGTGGTCTCGGGGTTGGGTGGGCCTAGTAGAGCTTAAATCCTATTACATTACCTCATCATATCTTGTGCCTATTAAAAAAATAGTTTTATTGATTTCAGCGGGGCAGAGAGAGAGAGAAACATCAATGATGAGAGAGAATCATTGATCAGCTGCCTCCTGAATGCCCCCTACTGGGGATTGAGCCTGCAACCCAGGCATGTGCCCTGACTGACCAGAAATCGAACCCCGACCTCCTGGTTCATAGGTTGACGCTCAACCACTGAGCCACACTGGCCGGGCCTTGTTCCTATTTTTTTTTAAATACCTTTTATTGATATTTTTACAGAGAGGAAGGGAGAGAGATAGAGAGTTAGAAACATCGACGAGAGAGAAACATCCATCAGCTGCCTCCTACATACTCCCCACTGGGGATGTGCCCGCAACCGAGGTACATGCCCTTGACCGGAATCGAACCTGGGACCCTTGAGTCCTCAGGCCGACGCTCTAGCCACTGAGCCAAACCGGTTAGGACTCTTGTTCCTATTTTTAACTTAAAATTTAACCCAGTGTTATAATCTTAATTAAGAATAAAAAGAAATTAGAGCCCTAGCCAGTTTTGTTCAGTGGATAGAGTGTTGGCCTTCGGACCGAAGAGTCTTAGGTTCAATTCTGGTCTAGGGTATGTACCTCAGTTGCAGGCTCAATCCCCGGCCCCCGGTCAGGGCACGTGCTGGAGGCATCCAATAGATGTGGAATTCACATCAAAGTCTCTCTCTCTCTCTCTCTTTCTCTCTCTCTGTCTCTCCCCCTCCCTTCCACTCTCTCTAAAAATCAATGGAAAAAAATATCCTTGGGTGGGGATTAAAAGAAGAAAAGAAATTAGTTATTTTGAAAAACAGAGTTAGCCCAGCCAGTATGGCTCAGTGGTTGAGCATTGACCCCTGAACCAGGAGGTCACGGTTGTATTCCCAGTCAGGGCATATACCTGGATTGTGGGCTTGATCTCCAGGAGGGGGAGTGCAGGAGGCAGCCAATAAATGATTCACTCTCAGCATTAATGTTTCTCTCTCTCACACACTTTTCCTTCCTCTCTGAAACCAATAAAAACATTAAAAAAAAAGAATCAACAACTATTTTAAAAGAAAGATAAAGATCATATTGGATGTAGTTTTTTTCAAAGCAGATTATTGCATAAAATAAAAACATTAGTATAAATATAATTAATTTTTTACATATATTATTTTGAATGAGTTTTAGGAAAAAAAAGGTACTGGGATTGACCTTTCTTTCTCATTGAGCTCCTATACTGTTCTCACAGGGCACCTGCATTCGGCCGAAAGTCTGGGAATGCACACATTCCTTAAGCAGATTGTTGCATAAAAATGATATAAATATTTTAGCATTTTCTTACATATATACTTTAAATATATTTTAGAAGAAAAAAGATCACTGGTATCTTTTTTTTTTAAAGGTTAATCCTGACCCGAGGATATTTTTTCCATTGGTTTTTAGAGGGAGAGATAGAAACATTGATATGAGAGAGACATTAATTGGTTGCCTCCTGCATGCGCCCCAACCAGGGTGCCACTGACTGGCTTCGAACATGGGACCCTTCTGTTTACAGGCCAACGCTGTATCCATGGAGCCAACCAGCTATAGCAGGTTTTTTTGTTTGTTTGTTTTTTAAGCAGACCACAAACATTGGTATAGCTAAAGTTTGGAACGACAACTGATTTTGGAGACCGAAAGGCCTTGATTTGTTTCCCAAATTCACCACTTACTGGCTGTGTGAGCCAATAGTAACTTGACCTTCTACAAAGTGGGAATAATAAATACTTTATAACGTTGTGAGAGTGAGAATGTTTTCATTGGACATGTATAGTTGCATCATAAAAATGTCCAACTTCCAAAGATTGAACTTTACATATTTAGTAAATCAAACCAAAACATTCAAAACTATAAATTTCTCACTTTAACTCTGAAGCTAATCCATTTTCACAGCCCTAGTTCCTTTCTCATTCACTCCTAACCTTTTTGGAAGCAATTTGGAAAGCAGCATGGTATTGTTTATATGCTTTTGCCCTTAAAAGGAGGAAGTTAATACTTTGGTACATACTCTGTACTAGACTGTAGTCGAGGTCCGTCTACATAATTATGGCAGTTTATCCTCCTCACACCCATGAGCTGTGAGTGATTTTTCCAGAATAGAAAAACGGAGGCTCAGAGATGAACTTGGAAGTGGAAAAGTCCACTAAGAAGCCTAGGTCCAGTAGTGAAACTTTGGCTCTTTTTACTCATAATGCCAGACTGCTATTTAAACGTGCCAAAAGAATGAACTTACTTTAAAAATAAAAATAAGTGGAAATGAATCTTTTTAAAATGTCACGAGAACTATGGGGATAGTTGAAGATATCCTTGGGTGGCACAAAACCACAGTGTGGACTGTTCACCTAAGCCCAAAGCGCCACTGTAATTTTAACCCAGTGTATTTTTTTTTTTTTTTTTTTTTTGCCACAAAGAAATCCAGTTTCCTGGAGCGGGTTCCACTTGGATTCCAGCTTTCTGGCTCCTGATGTGGGTTTGTGGTTTTCAACTGCCTGCATTTTAAATAGAAAGGACTAGAAGGTCTTAGCAGAATGGAAAAAGGAGTACGGCCAAGCAGCATGTAGTGAAAACCTTTGACCAGCAGGTGTCTCTGCAGACAAGGGAAAAGGTTCCTTTTGGCCCTCGAGGTGGAAGATGAATTTTCTAGTTTAACTGAAGAAAATTGTGGCGGAGATGAAACAAAGGTAGGTCAGCAACCAACAGAACTCAATCTCAATAGCATAATTTTTTTCTTAGCCAACAGCTGGGAAGGCTGACAGGAAACCCCTGCTGTCCCCAGTCTGACTGCAGGAAGCCCGTACAGCAGTCTCCTGTGGCCTTGCAAAGCCTGAACGGCTGTGTGAAGGGGAGCACCTCCAGCCGGCAGGTGTGAGGTGTGGCGGAGAGGCGTCTCTAGTCAGGAGAGGTGTGAGAACGAGGGAAGGAGGAAAGATGAGGGCTGTAGGTTTTGATACAGGGAACTGAAGAATTTCAATTTGATGTAGACCTTGGTAGTGGGCCTTTATTTTTTATGGAGCGTTAGGAATTCTAGAATTGTATATAATTGCATATATATTAAATACATTTTTATTGATTTCAGAAAGGAAAGAGAGGGAGAGAGAGAGAAATATCGATGATGAGAGAGAATCATTGATGGGCTGCCTCCTGCACGCCCTCCTACTGGGGATTGAGCCTGCAACCCGGGCATGTGCCCTTGTCCAAAATCGAACCCAGGACCCTTCAGTTTGCAGGCCGACATTCTATCCACTGAGCCAAACCAGCTAGGGCTATCCTTGTATATTCAAGCCAAATAAAAGGATCCAAATATGCCAAAATACTAATTAATATTTTTTTTTGAGTACCAGACTTTTCATTTAGGAGAAAGAGGCAGATTATCAGAATAAATCTTTATTAGTGTAAATATTAGGGAGTTGATCACAGGGTAACTAAGTGCACCTCACCTTAGGAGCATATACTTTTGTGAAAAAACTTTTCCTGGATGAACTTTTTTTCTCTACTAAATGTTTTTCCCACTGATTTTCCTTATAAAACCAAAGGTGTATTTGCTGAGAAAAACATTGATTTTAAATGATAATATAGTCATATCTAAGAATGCAGAAAGAAAACCTTTAAGAAAAACACACTTAAAGATGTTTTAGCTGGTCAGTGTGGCTCAGTGGTTGAACATCAACCTATGAACCAGAAGGTCACAGTCAGGGCACATGCCAGGGTTGCGGGCTCGATCCCCAGTAGGGGGCATGTAGGAGGCAGCCCATCAATAATTCTCTCTCATCATTGATGTTTCTCTCTCTCTCTCCCTCTCTTTCCTTTCTGAAATCAATAAAAATATATTTTAAAAAAGATGTTTTGGATGATTTAAAGGGTAATGATATTCTAGAACATATGCAAAGCAGTAAGGGTAATTTTTGTTTTGTGTAATAGCTTGAATGGTTCCATGAAAAAAGAAAGATGTGGGCAGGGTGAACAAGAAATCTTGAACTGAAAGCATATGTAGCCCCTCCTCAATATGCTTTAGAGCAGGAGACTGGCTGCTCAGACCTGTTTCTGGGTGCCCACAGGAAGCATGGGTAAGATGAGGTTGGTGGGGATAGGAGGAAGGGCAGCAGCCACGCGGTGGAGGTGGGAGTGCAGAATGCAGCCCTACTAAGGATAGGCACTTTCTGCTCACCTGGAGGACAGGGCACACCGCGTGTTGAGGAGTCTCTCCAGCAGCACCCTGATTTCTCTGTGGTGGAATTTCCAGCTGGCCAGTGGCTCCCTGGTTTGGGAATAAAGGGATGTAAGCATCCTATGATGTTGCCTTTTAGCATAGAGTTTCTGAATATGCTTCTGTGTCAGCCAGATGCTCCTATAATGTTAGCTTTTTTCAGAGCAGCAATGAGTTGGGCCAATGTAAAGCGAGGCTTGGACAGTCTTCCGCATCCTGATGGTTCTGGAATCTGTGGCGCTAGATCGCGAGGTTACCTTTTTCTTGCAGGTTGCTGGTGAACGGCCCTGCAGACGGGCTATGGGGGCCTGTAAAAGTATAAGAGTTCATGCATTATCTCCCATGACTTCTATCCTCTCAGGTCAGACTCAGGTCCTCAGAGTTTTGTATCACTTCTAGAGTTTCTAGACCAGTGGTTCCCAGCCTGTGTTTGGCCACGCCCCCCCCCCAAGCATCTCTAACATCCTGATGCTCCCACCCCCATGACATATAATTCTTATTATTCAAAAAGTGAGCTCCTATTCATGTGGAGGAAGCCTAAAAGGCCATTAACTTGGTCTAAACAAGCTTTCAAAGAACATGGCATCCATGAAAGAGAAAAATAAAAGAACGAAAGGACAGGTGAAGTACTGAGGAAGAAACTGTTAAGAAGATAATATGAAGTGATATGAAAAAATAGCAAATAAAGTTTCAAAACATATGATAGAGAACCAAAATGCATAAATATGTCACAATTTATATATATAAATATATATAAAAATGCAAAAAATTCACTGTTAATAACTCATTCTCAAATTGCCCCCATTAAAAGTCAAATTGCCCCCCTGTGGGGCATGTGTCCCACAGTGGGAACCACGGGTCTATCATATCCATCAAGAATGCCTTGCTTTGCCCGTTTCAAATTCTAGAAACAAGACACAATGACATTATGTAGGAAAATGTCTCATTTTCATCCTTGAATCTATCTTTTGCTTGTCTTGAAATGATTTTCTTTTTCCTTGCCAGGAGGTCAGGGTTCAATTCCCTGTCAGGGCACATGCCCAGGTTGCAGGCTTGATCAATGATTCTCTCTCATCATTGATGTTTCTCTCCCTCTGTCCCTCTCCCTTCATCTCTGGAATAAAAAAAAAAAATTAACAAACAAGCAAGAAAAAAAACTTAGAAAAAGAAAAGAGTGAGTTGGTATGGCGCTGACTGGGAGCTGCACCCTGGACTGCAGGGGCTTGGAGAATTCAGCCCTCAAGCCGGTCTTCTGAGTCTCGTGGCAGGCAGGAACACACCTGCCTGCATATTTTCTAAGGCAGCAACACTCTTCCACAATAGGCAGCGAGTCTCTCATGGCCCTATTTCTAAGGGACGGGTGCTTCAGTCCGTTGTGTAGCCTGTTGTTCTTTATTTGTATGCTAAGTGCCTGCTTTGTCCTGCTCTTAAGACCCTGCAAATCCTCTTCCTTCCCTGGGTCTAAACTGACCGAGATCGCCCTGGGCTTCTGGAGAAACAGCTTTTCCTACTCCTACTCTGACAGGCTTATCACCCAGTGCGGGGAGAGCAGGCTCCAGAGGTGAGTGAGCAGCCTGGGTTGGTTTGCATCCTGGTTCTGCCACTTTCTAGCTCCTTGACTGTGGCCAATGATCTTAATTCCTCTGTGCCTCCTTTTCCTTCTCTGCAAAATGGGGCTAATAATATCATATGTCTTTAGGGTTGTTGAGGAATTGAGTTCATTTCTGTAAACTGCTTAGCATAACACCTGGCAAATTGTTATTACTGACTTTGAGTTCCTCCCCAAAACTGAGTCCGTAGTACTCAATACATCCTTATTACATACATACATACATCTAAACTGTTTTCCTTTTTCTCCCACGGCCCTCCCCAATTTTCCACATTCTTCTCACCAAAGAGAACGCTTCAGGGAGATCTCCAGTAAATCTTTATCCAAGTCTCAATAGGACACATCATCTACTGGCCTCCATCCACACAGGCAGGGAGCATACATGATCTAACAACCAGCATGCATACTCCGGTCATTGTTAGGGACTAGAGATGTGTCTTTTCTCTTTGGAGCTTAGAGCAATGCTCCATTTTCTGGTTTCTCTCTAGAGGCATCTTTGTTTCTCACACCCTCCAGAGAGCAGAAGTTGCCCCACTTTGCCCCACTTGCTGTTCCAATGACCTCCACGAGGGAGGAGAGGCTGTAAGGTCCCGGGGAAGAGTGGCTTCAGTGCTGCTCCTGCCTCTAGCAATGGTTCTCAACCTTTCTAATGCCGCGACCCTTTAATATAGTTCCTCATGTTGTGGTGACCCCCAACCATAAAATTATTTTCGTTGCTACTTCATAACTAATTTTGCTACTGTTAATGAATCGTAATGTAAATATCTGTGTTTTCCGATGGTCACTGTAGAGCCTAAGACCATAGGAAAACACAGATATTTACATTACGATTCATAACAGTAGCGACCCACAGATTGAGTCGGGACCCTGCTAGCAGTTCTCAACAGTCGCGACCCACAGGTTGAGAACTGCTAGCAGGGTCGCGACCCGTAACTTTAATCATTAAAGTATTACATACGCGTCCTTAGGCATTCTATTTTATTATTTATTTTGCTAACAGGCCGTTCTTTAACTGTGATGCGGCTCACTGGACGATGCGCACCACTGCTCATCAGGTTACACAAGTGACAGAAACAGGACAGTCGCAGCTATAGAATTGTCCAGAGACAAGGCGGGAGGAAGGAAAGTGACGTGCCTTCTCTGGTCCTCACCCACCTAGTAACTGGAATGCGTGTTTGGCCTGGTTTCCCGCCCGCGAACACGCAAGTCCTAGTTTCCCCATCCCCCTGTTTGCTGGCAATGAGATCGTGGCTTTTGCGCGAGGAAGGTATTTCTCTGAAGCGTCCACCAGTGCCCCGCCTTGGCTGTAGGTGCTTCAGTGCTGCAGCCACTCCTGCCTCGGGCCTCGGGCAAGGGGCCAGGCTGTATTTTGGAGATGACAAAACACCTCGTTTTAGGGAAGCTGGGCGGCTGCTGACTGGGTGAGTGGCCACGGCAGGGTCATTTTAGCGAGTCCAGGGGCGCGGCTTTGGGGTCCGGCTGGAAGCACCCCGACTCCGGGGCAGCTTGGAGCCGGCGGGGAGCAGCGCCCACGCGGGAAGGTCGAGCTCGAGGGTGAGGTCACCGTTGCCATGACTCCGGGCAGTGACGCGCGTCGGCACGTGACCAGCGGTTGCCATGGCACCGGGCCCCGGCGGCGCGGGCGCTCCGCCCCGGAGTGACGTCAGCGCGCCCCCCTCCTCCCGTCCCCCGCCCCCTCCCCGCGGCGCCCCGCGGCCCCGGAGGTTTCAGTGCACAAGATGGCGGCGGCGGCGGCGAGCGGAGCCGGCGGGGCTTCGGGGGCCGCGGCCGGGGGGGCCGGGCCGGCGGGCCGCCTGCTGCCTCTGCCGGCGCCGGGACCCCCGGCCGCCCCCGCTGCTGTGCCTCCGGCAGCGGGCTCGCCGCGTCCCCCGGCCCCAGCCTCCCGCGGGCCGGCGCCCGCCCGCATCGGCTACTACGAGATCGACCGCACCATCGGCAAGGGCAACTTCGCGGTGGTGAAGCGGGCCACGCACCTCCTCACCAAGGCCAAGGTAGCGGCGCGGCGCGCGAGCGCGGGGCGGGAGGGACGCGAGCCGGGCTGGGGTTGGTGGCGGAGGTTCGGGGGCCGGGGGCGCTGGGCGGGGACCCTGAGGGGCCGCGGGAGTGGGGAGCGGGCGAGGGGGTGCGGGACCCGGACGGGGTGCGGGCCTGGTGCCGGGACCGGGCGCCGAGGCGGGAGGGAGGTCCCGCGCGGACTGAGGGAGGCGGACGCTCGGAACGAGGTCGGAACTCCGACGCCCCACGAGCTGAGCCGAGGAGACGCTGGAACCAGCGGGTGGGAACCCCGAGGGGACGAGGCAGGGGCGTGGGAGACGGGGATCGGGGCGGCCCGGCGCGTCTTAGGGCGTGTGTGGGTTCAGGCGGGCAGGGGCGAGCTGGCCCCTTATGACAGGTCTCAGTCTGCATAGGTGGCGGGAGGGGGAGCCTTGAGGACAGACGAGAACATTGGAGGAATCGAGGAAGGAAATGGGGAAACACTGGGGAGAAATTACTTGTTATTCTGCAGGAATGGGCTCGGGGACAGGGGCGGCAGGGACCCGGGGTTAAGCAATTGCGGAGCTGGGCTGCTGGCTGGTGTGGCTCTCGGCGACCTGCGGAGTGCAGTGATGAAATTCAAGGTCAATGAGGAAGCCACATGTGTATACATATACATTCTTACCTGGGAAGTTCCTTTTTGAGGAAGTATGGGTAGCATTTTCCCCATAGCCTTCTTCTTTGGGAGGATTGGAATCTAAGGCATCAGGCCCAATCGTTTGGTTTCAGTTGGACCCACAAAGCCCATTTGAACGCCAAATTTTTCCTTTGTGCATTCTCTCACTTGAATGAACACTTTCAGTGGAGTCATGCCCCGCATTCGACACGCAGTTTGTTCCCTCGACCTGTGACCACAGCTGCTGCTGCTGCTTCCTACAAAAGCCACATCAGTGCCCCTGCCCCAGCCCGCGCTGCTGTCATCCATCACCTACCTGGTTTCTGCCTTTATGGCAGTCGCTCGTCTTCAGAAGCCAGCGGCGTATCCAGGCCTTCTCTCCTGCTCACTTACCGCCCGGAGTTGCTTTTCCCCTTGTTTCTGTCCTAGGCTATAAGGGGCCCTTGTCCTGTGGCAGGGTAGGTGCCTGTGGACAATTGATTGGTCAGTTTCACTTCTCTGAGGAGGGGGCGCTCTTCAGCCTTATGGTCAGTTTTTATCAGAGGCCCTCAAGTCTTCGGGTCTGAGCTGCAGGAGATCAAGTCCACGGTTCCCCATGTTACCCTGTTGCCCTCCAACCCTGAGGGGGAGTAGGCTGAGCGAAGACTCTGATGCATCTCCACCTTTCCTCCCCACCCCAATGTTTCCAGTTCTGCTTACTGTTAGCCAAGCCAAACTTATGTTTACAAACAACTCTAGTTGTTGGAGCCTTGTTCCTTGTTTTGTTATTTCCTTTTTGCTCCCCCGTCCCCCCTCAAGTAATCACATGTACTCCTGTGATTATTATTTTTTTTAAAAATATATTTTATTGATTTTTTACAGAGAGGAAGGGAGAGGGATAGAGAATTAGAAACATCGATCAGCTGCCTCCTGCACACCCCCCACTGGGGATGTGCCCGCAACCAAGGTACATGCCCTTGACCAGAATCGAACCTGGGACCCTTGAGTCCGCAGGCCGATGCTCTATCCACTGAGCCAAACCGGTTAGGGCTCCTGTGATTATTTTGCTTTGATCTTTAGGGGAAGGACTCTATGAACTTAATTGGTTACCTGGTTTATGGTATCTATGCCTTAAAGAATTTTATATCTTCCAGATCTTGAATACACCAAAATACTGATAAAAAATTTCGGACAGACAGAGTTGAATGTTTTTGGAAATGTAATTGCAAACAGTTTATTCTTGGTGTTATATATAAAAGAGACATTTCTGTCTTCGGTAGTCAGCAAAACCAGTGGCTAATTATGGCTGGTCTGCCCACTTTCTAATTTTCCTGTGTGTGTGTTTCTTAGTTTTTCTCTGAGGCCTTGGTATCCTTTAGGACTGCAGCATTTTCAGCAGTGGCTTGTTTATAAACGGTGTCACTGTTTATGTTGGTTTTAACTTTGATCACTTGTGGTGTGGAGTTATGCAATTCCTTTGTATGGAAATTTTCAAAATCTTGAATGAGACAAATGGATGGCATGGACAGTGAGTTCAATGAGTTGCATGTGTGATGGGACCACACCAGCATTCATTTGGGTTTCTGTAGCAGTGTGCAATTTCCTACTTACAGTACAGTTACAAGCACCCTATCTTTTGTTGCTTAAATTACCCTGAGGACATGAGTGAAGTTTAATTCACAAGGAATTGTCACGTGCTCTGGGTGAACGATGAGCATATTTTGGCCTGCTCCAGGTTTAATCTGAATCCACTTTGGAAGGGTTTCTCAAATGCTGACAGCTTAGATGTGCTTAACAGCTGTTGACATACAGTATGACGGCCTATTGAGGCCATGGCTTGGTTATATAATGCAAGGAAGGTGCCTGCGCTACTAGCAGTTGCAGAAACTGCCTTTTCAGTTCCTCAGGTGGGTTTTTCTTCCCAGGCACTGCAGCGTTTATCTTACTTCTGTGGCCAGGTCGCTTGGAATAAAGAGAGCTTTTCCCCTCATCTCTTTCCAGAATGTATTATTTTTTTGTTTCTTCTTTTAGAGGTATGTGATTTCTTCTTTCTGCTTTTATTCCTATAGGTCTGGGTTTTTCTAGTAACCATATATATCAGACTCAGGTAATTCCAATGACATTTGTGTTGGCTGAAGGAGGGTAGGTAGTAGGTGTTTCTGAACATCAAAGAAATATTTATGGTCACCTTTTCTTATATGTACTTCCCTTTCCAAGGACTGAGAGTCTAAAGTAAACTTCATTTATTGACTAAGCTACAACACTCTGTCCAATAAGTGGTGAGGCTTGGCCCTTTCCCGATTCTGTTAACTCTCAAACCCCCTAGAGGAAGGACCCGGGGATGAATAAAATCAGTTGAGAAAGGGAAATATTTTCCTCTTTGGTTGTTGGTGATTTTTGTGGCACTGCGTCCGTGAGCTCAGCGTTCATGTGGGCAGCACTGCAGAGCTGAGCGTGTCACTGCAGAACAGTTAGCAGGAGGAGCGGGCATCTCTGACACACTCTGGTCAGCAGCTCCCTGGCTGTCTTTGTCCTACTAGCGCTGACTTCCTTTTTTTTTTGGAGGAGCCTTAGTATGAAATTCTTTGGCTCTATCCTTTTGGTAGGATACTCTGAAATATTAAAGAGCTTTAAAATAAAGATTTTCTGTTCTCAGTTGCTTATAGTCTGTTGTCTGTGCCTAATTATACCTTCACTGATTGGATGAATAAAAACAAAGAGTAGATGTATTTTGTATATATTTTAAAAGTATACATGACCATGACTATTGGTCAAAAAGCCATTGGCCAAATACTTAAAAAAATGTTTTTTATTGATTTCAGAGAGGAAAGGAGAGGGAGAGAGAGATAGAAACATCAATGATGAGATGGAATCATTGATTGGTTGCCTCCTACATACCCCCATTGAGGATCCACTCCCGCATCCTGGTCATGTGCCTTGACTGGCAATCAAACTGTGACCTCCTGGTTCATGGGTCAATGCTCAACTACTGAGCCATGCCGACTGGGCCAATACTTAAAAAAAAACACACACACACAAAAAAAAACCCTCACCCAAAGATAATGGGTTTTTAAACTGATTTTTAGAGAGAGAGAGAGAGAGAGAGAGAGAGAGAGAGAGAGAGATATCAATTTGTTGCCTTTTGTACTTGCCCTAACTGGGGATTGAACCCACAACTGAGGTATGTGCCCTGACCAGGAATGGAACCTGCATCCTTTTGGTGTACAGGATGTTGCTTCAACCAAGTGAGCCAGCTGGCCAGGGCTCAAATACTTTTAATGTGTATTTCAACAGATGCATATCACTTGCCCATTACTGGTTTGTGGTAAGAGCATGAGCTTTGGATAAGACTGCCTGGGTTTGGATCCTCTGCTGTTTAATAGTTGGGTGATCTTGGGTAAATTATTTAACTTCTCTGTGTTTGGATGCTCTCATCTGTAAAGTGAGATGACAATAATACCTCCCAAGTTTGGGTATTATGAAGATTAAATAATATATGTGAAGCTCTTAGAATAGTACTTGGCACATAGTAGGCATATATCAGCATCAGCATCATCATCAGATGCTATAATAACAAAAGGTGAATAAGACATAGTTCCCCTTTTTGACCTTTTACCCCTTTGGAACAGTTCATGAATGTACAAGCCATTCATTTTGTTTGGGTAGATGCCATCCTGATGATATTTATTTCATGTTATGTCAGGGGCCACTTTGACAGAGTTGGGTTAGACTCCTGTGGATTATGGGCTAATTTCATGAAATTGGGATTTAAAATAATTTTCCATTAGTTAAACTTTTTAAATCGTTATGAGACTTGTCTAATGAAAACTGTGACTGATGCTGGCTTTTATTTGGGCTGCTTTGAATCTTCCGTGTGTTTGTGTTACTACTGTTCGTCACATTGGAACAGAGTTTGAGAGCAGTCTTTTCTCCAGAGATTACCTAAATTTGGTGGAGAATGTGAATTATTCTTACAAGAACACATTTGCATTTGGGTACTACTTAGAAGTCCAAGGTCAGGATTCTTTACTTTAGATAACACACAGAGAAAACTTGTTGCCCCATGACCCCATTCCACATATTGACCAGCCAGGACACACCTGTGGACTGCATGGTTTAGTGCGAACTCCTTTCCACGAGGAGAAAAACTCAGTGGGCTAATAGTTTTATAGCTACTGCTAAGTCAGACTTTCATGAAGCACATGAGATGCTGTTTGTGCTCATCAGAAGACTGAAAGCAAGACTCAGTGGTAAATAGAAAAGTGAATTATGTCAAAAAGAAATTGAAAGCAAGATTTACATTACATTTGAGGGGATAGATCCACCCCTAGATAACACAGAAATGCCTACTGAAAGATGACTAATTTCACTTTGATACATATAATACTTCATTTGTGATGGGGTTGCTGACTTTGTTGAAACTTTGTGAAGAGCTAAGATTGATTTGGACTAGTCTGTCTAGATTCAGAATACCGGCATTCCACTTTCAGCATCAGAGCTGTTTATTTAGCACTTTGGCTTTGGTGCCAGCTCCCTAGAAAGTCATAGATCTGGCGCAAGCCAGAGGTGCCCAGACTGGTTGTTTCTGTGCCAGAAGTGCTGTTTTCATTTTCCAGGCATCAGTCTGGCTGATGTTTTCAAGTTCACAGCACAAAAGAGAACAAAGTGGATTCTTCGAAAAGAAAAAGAAATTCTCTCTTTACCAGAGCCTCTGTAATTCTAAAAAGCACGTAAAACATCTCTGCACAGATATGGACTCTTTCTCTTACCTATTTATTCATTCAGTGTATATTTATTGAATCCACATTTTGTTCAGGTTCTATCCTGGACGCTCTTGTTTGTACACTGATAAGAGAGATAAAAAGCCCTAACCGGTTTGGCTCAGTGGATAGAGCGTCGGCCTGCGGACTGAAGGGTCCCGGGTTCGATTCCGGTCAAGGGCATGTACCTGGGTTGCGGGCACATCCCCAGTAGGGGGCGTGCAGGAGGCAGCTGATCGATGTCTCTCTCTCATCGATGTTTCTAACTCTTTATCCCTCTCTCTTCCTCTCTGTAAAAAATCAATAAAAATATATTTAAAAAAAAAAAAAGAGAGATAAAAAGCTCTTGCCTTCTTGGAGCTTCCTTTCTAATGGGAGGAGACAGATAAGAAACATGTAAAAAAATAACTTCATATAGTGATGAGTACTATGAAGAAAATAAATGGGCTAGAGAGTGTCTGGGGAAGGATGCTGCTTCTGATAAGAGGGGTTGGGAAGGCCTTTCCAATGTGATGATATTTGAACTGACACCTGAATGAGCATCAGTCTGGGAAGATTTGGAAGACATGCTTGGTTACATCAATGCAGAAGGAATGGCAATTGCAAAGGTCTTGGGGTAGAAAGCTTGGCTTTTTCAAAAATTAGACCCAAGGTCATGGAACAAGGGGGAGGATGGTAAGGGATGAAGTCAGAAAGGTAGACAGAGACCAGATAATATAGGTTGATAGTCCATTTTATGGAATTGGGCATGAAACAGAGCATTGACATCAACAGATATCGAAGCAGGAGTACTGACATTATCTGATTTATGTTTTTAAAAATTCATGCTGGTTATTTTATGGTTAAGGGTTAAAGCTTTTTCTATGCATTTCTTAGATGGAGGAGGTATTCAATTTTAACAACTTATATTCTTTCACACTTAAGAGAATATAATACCTTTTGACATAAATTAAACATGATCGGCCAACAAATATTTGTTGATTTTTGGACACAAAAAAGATCTTAGCGATCTTCTATTCCAGTGCTTTCTTTTCCAGAATCTAGAAAGATGGACTTAATGGAGTTTAGAATCTCAGGCCTTTAGGGGCTATTAAAGTAGTTTAGACCAATTACCCATTAGATTCATGACTCCCTTTGGTATCTTCCCTCCTCCCTCCATTTGCCAAGATTCCTATAGCTAGTTAGTGCGGGAGCTAGAATTAGAGTTCAGGCATTCCAGTTTCTAGTTAACTACTCTGACTCCTCCAGTCATAGAAAACACTGCCCTTGCCTTCTAAGCACTTGATTTTTTTAATTAGAGAAACAAGACATATCTACTAATTAAAGTCTAAGATATCCTTTCTATAAATCCAAATTCCAAAAGTGAGATGTCATGATTAGAGGAACATCTTCCAAATAGGAGGAAGAATATATACCAACACTGTATTTCAACTGTCCTTGGCCATTATTTCACTCTGTCACTCCTGCCACTTACCAGCAGTCCTCCATGGATCCATTACTTTGCCATTGTTTTGCCTTTAAACCTCTACTCAAATACCCTTGGTGCCCCCTTGACATGACTAAGGTATCAAAAAGCCTTTCAAAATACCAAGGAAGTAAAAGGGAAGGAACAGAGAAGGCAATGACCATAAGCACAGTCTGCCTTGTATCGTTCTCCTTTGCCACTGAATCTCGCTCACTCCCAGGGATGGGGAGTCATTATGCTTCTGCTCTTGGACTGGTCTGTCTTTGAATGTACCTGTCTTAGATGGACTCCTCACTTTCCAGATTATTACTGGTTCCAGGGGATGGTGCCATCTTTTAACTCATTAAGAGAACTGGTCACCAAGATACATACCTTGATGACACAGGTGAAGACCAAGAGAACCTCTTACCTAGAGCTTTTCTTCTGTGGTTCTAGTTTTTGGTCTAAGAGCTACACCTATTTCCCCAGTGCATGACCTCACCCTTCAGGTGAGACCCTGAGAGCCCTTCTAATAGTGAGTAGCTTGGTCCCTTTCAGCACAATACATAATACAGGCCAGTCATACTGTCCTGTGGATGACCGAAAATTATATACATTCTTGTGGATTTTTGTCCTAACATAATACATACTTGTTAAAGAAAGTGGCCAAGGCAATGTCTTTGAGAAGCCTCAACTTTTGTCCAGTTATCTTAAACTATATTTAGGTTTTGATTAGGATGTTCTGAGAAATTATCAAATTTCTGCCGCGTGTCAGCTCCAGTACCAGCAGTATGATTTACTTCTCATTACTTCCTCCAGAAGAATTGAATCTGAAAATTTAGGTTAGCTAACCATACATTTTGAGGCTGAAATTTTTGAAGAAGAAATTTTTCATTCATTCCTCCCAACCAACTAACCAACCATCCATCCATCTGATAAACTTTTGCAAAATTTATTAAAAACTAGGAATTGATGTATGGCACAAAATTCAAAAAGTGCAGATTTGTATATAGTGAAATTAAGTCTGCCTGCCACCCCAAGACCTCAACCATACAGTTTTTTAGTTTTGTTTTATTCACAGATACTTATTTAGGGGCTTCTCTGGATCAGTCCAAATGCTATTTATTTTATGGCAGTGCTTTGACCTGCTTGAAATTTATAAACATTATTTTACTTAAAACAAAAAACAAAAAACCCTGCTAGCGTGGCTCAGTTGGTTGGGCTTAGTTCATTGGGCATTGTCCAATGCACCGAAAGGTTGCTGGTTCAACTCCCAGCCAGGGCACATGCCCAGGTTGTCCGCTCTATCCCCAGGTAGGGAGTGTAGGGGGCGTGTAGGAGGAAGCTGATCGATGTTGATGTTTCACTCTCACATTGATGTTTCTCTCCCTTCCTCTCCCTCTAATATAATGTAAGCTCTGTGAAGGCGGAATTTTAATCTGTTTTTGCTGCTATATTCCCAGTGTCTACTATAATGCTTATAAACATTCATCTAGTGAATGAATATAAGGATTAAAAAATGAGTACTGGGTTTGTTTTTATACTCTTAGTACACCTTAGAATTTTACTATTGCAATTTCCTCTCTCTAGTTAAGATGTTAAAGAAAAGTAATTTTCTACCTTTTCCTCACAAATCTCTAGTTAAGGAGATTTCACAACCTTTCTAGGCAAGTAATTTATTTTTGGCATATCTCAAGTTTTTATTATTAAGTTCAGTATATCTGAAATAAACCCTGCAATTTAAATTCAATTTAAATTCAAAATTTAAATGCCCTAGGTCAGTGGTCGGCAAACTGCGGCTCACGAGCCACATGCGGCTCTTTGGCCCCTTGAGTTTTTAGCAAAGGCCAGCTTAGGAGTACCCTAATTAAGTTAATAACAGTGTACCTACCTATATAGTTTAACTTTAAAAAATTTGGCTCTCAAAAGAAATTTTAATCGTTGTACTGTTGATATTTGGCTCTGTTGACTAATGAGTTTGCCAACCCCTGCCCTAGGTGGTTTGGTTAAGTGATTAGAGTGTTGGCCTGTGGACTGAAGGGTCTTGGGTTCTATTCTCCGTCAAGGGCACATGCCTTGGTTGCAGGCTCGATCCCTGGCCCAGGGCTATGTGTGGGAGGCAGCTGATTGATGTGTCTCTCTCAAAATGTCCTCGCTGCCTTCATTGTCTCTAAACAATCAATGGAAAAAATATCCTCTGGTGAGGATTAAAAACAAAACAAAACAAAACAAAACAAAACAAAACAAAACAAAACAAAACAAAACAATAGAGGGTTCCTTCATATCCAGGCCCTACAGGTAGTCAGCCAATGAATGCCTCCTTCTCCCTCTTCTGCCTTGGAGCCTCTCTTCCTTTGCAGATCTACCAAGGGGTCTTGGGCTGCTGGTACTTGAAGTAACTTCAGACTATTTGTTGAGTTATCTCTTGTTTTGTTCTTTTTTATTTTTTTAATATATTCTTATTGATTTCAGAGAGGAAGGGAGAGGGAGAGAGATAGAAACATCAATGATGAGAGAGAATCATTGATTGGCTGCCTCCTGCACGCCCCGCACTGGGGAGGGAGCCCACAACACAGGCATGTGCCCTTCACCAGAATCGAACCCGGGACCCTTCAGTCCACAGGCTGACGCTCTGTCCACTGAGCCAAACCGGCTAGGGCTGTTCTGTTCTTTATACTAGGTGAGCTGACTGAAAACAAAAACAAAACAACTTTTTAATCACTGACGTTTAATGTTAATGGGTTACATTTAATGGTTTTTACCTTTTTTTTAATAAAAGGAAATGATATATCTTTAATATATTTTTATTGGTTTTGGAGAGGAAGGGAGAGGGAGGGAGAGAAACATCAATGATAAGAAAGAATCATTGATCGGCTACCTTCTGCACACCATGGGGTCTTGGCAGCGTTGGCTACGATTTGGTGGGGTGTCGCTCTGGGGTGGTGGTGGGGGCCTGTGTCCCACTTGGGGGAAGCTGAGTGTTGGTTTGTCAGCGCCAGGTCCGTGGTGCCGTTTATTTTTAATTGGCCAGTGCAAGTCATGGCAGTTGCTGCATTGAGAGTCTGCCCTCTGGTGGTCAGTGCACATCATAGCAACGAGTTGGATGGACAGACACTTAGCCTTTTATATATATACTAGAGGCCTGTTGCATGAAGATTCGTGCAATAGGCCTTCCTTCCCCTGGCTGCCGGCACCGGTTTTCCTCCAGCACCCGGGACCCAGGCCTTCGCTCCGGCCACAGCAGAGAAGCCAAGCCTCTTCAGTCTTCAATCTTTTTTTTTTTTTAATTTTATTTTATTGATATTTTACAGAGAGGAAGGGAGAGGGATAGAGAGCTAGAAACATCGATGAGAGAGAAACATCGATCAGCTGCCTCCTGCACACCCCCCACTGGGGATGTGCCCGCAACCAAGGTACATGCCCTTGACCGGAATCGAACCCGGGACCCTTCAGTCCGCAGGCCGATGCTCTATCCACTGAGCCAAACCGGTTTCGGCCAGTCTTCAATCTTTGCTTGGGCTGGAGTCTTCAGTCTTCGCTCCACACCTGCGTATGCAAATTAACCCACCATCTTTGTTGGGTTAATTTGCATACTCACTCCTGATTGACTAGTGGGCATCTTAGATGTATGGTCAATTTGCATATTTCTCTTTTATTATTGTAGATATACTAGTGGCACGAAATTTGTGCACAGGGGTCGGGGGGAGTGTCCCTCAGCCTGGCCTGCACCCTCTCCAATCTGGGACCCCTCAGGCCTAAACTGGCAGTCGGACATCCCTCTTGCAATCCGGGACCGCTGGCTCCTAACCGCTGTCCTGCCAGCCTGATTGCCCTCAACTGTCCCCCCCTTCCATTCTAATCACCCCTAACTGCCCCCCACCTTGCTGGCCTGATCTCCCCAACTGCCTCTGCCTCAGCCCCGCCTATGGCTTTGTCCAGAAGGTCTCCTGGTCTAATTAGCATATTACCCGTTTATTAGTATAGACTAGTAGATGTCTTTCTGTTCTCCTTGATCTCTTATTGGTTTACCTGTCTAATGAAATTATATAGCTAAAACAGTGGTCGGCAAACTCATTAGTCAACAGAGCAGCAAACTGCGGCTTGCAAGCTGCATGTGGCTTGTGAGCCGCAGTTTGCCGACCACTGCGCTGTAACAACAAGAACAAATGGTATAAATAGTTTGGGAAAAAACAGTTCTTGGTCAGCATGCAGCTTAATGGGTGGGAGCAGAAATACTTAGGAATAAGAGAGAATCTATTAATTGGGGCCAGGTCGCATGCTGGGAGCACCAGTTGTTTTATAGAGAGAAGGGAAAGTATTATTTTGGCAGGTTGGTTGAGGGGAAATGGGTTAGGAGAGCTTCTACATTAATTTAAAATGATAAATAAGCCAAAGTTGGTAGAAATTTGAGGACAAGATATTTTATATAATGTTTTATTTGTGGTGTATACTTCAGGTTGGTATTTTTGTCCACTGTGTTAGAGTTTACATGAACTGAACTGAATGATAAAGGGCCAGTGATGTTACAAATTTGATGAAGAAACAGCCCAAACTCTCTAAAAGTTTTTTTCTGCTCACTGCTAGTGTAGTGTTCTAGAGAATAAGTTGACATTTTCATGTAGTAAGTTGTTTTCTGTTCCTGGCAAATGCAATCTTCATTCACATGCCACAAGGAACAGACTTGTTTTTATTGTGGAAGGCAGGAGCAGAGCTGTGTGTTTATTAGTAGGGTTAAGTTGGGCACCTGCAGGATTTTTCTTTCTCTTTCCTGCCTCCCATTGCCCTTTGCTTCTGTCAGAATGTTCTAATGTTGCATAAGTGGTGTTCTGACAATAGATAAGCTTTTTTAGTAGTTAATTTTTTTAAACTCTCAAAACAATGTTTTTAGTGACTGTATGCTCTTGGCTTCCTGTTTCTCATCAACATTGACATTGTTATTCTAGTCAAATGGGGGCAGCTGTATTTCAGCAGATGATCTTTGTGTCCAAGTCAGCTGCAGAGGCACCCCTTTCATATATTATATCTAAATACCTTGTATGTGCAGAGTAATTCTGGGAGGTACTTAAATCTTAGCATAATACTTTTGGATCTCTTTAGAGGAGTCAGTCTACAGTCCTCAAGAATAACATGTCTGCAGCATGTTACTGATAGGCCTCGTTGACGTATGCGGTAGAGTGGCAGTGATTTCAGCCTGCTGCCCCTCTGATCTCATTTTCTTTTTTCTTTTCAGTCAGCAGCTGCACCCAGTGCCCGCTCTAATTGAGCGCTTAGTAAAAAGGGCGCTGTTATACTAGTCAGTGTCTTATGTCAATGGTTGTTTAATGTTTTAGGCCAAGAGTCCATTTGGGAGTCTCATTAAATTTTGGAAAATCACATTTCAGTTTGTGTTACTTAAATTTCTCTTCTTTTCTTATGCTAGTACCACTGTTTTCTGTTTTTCCGACTCTTTGGGGAACCTATTTGGCTATCAATTGCCTGAGGCAGCCTGTAGTAATGAACTGAGTATTGGTGTGGGGGTCAGGCCTACGTGTTTCCAATTTCAATTTTACTAGTTGGGCAGTTTTCTTTGGGCAAATCACTTAACCTCATGGAGCTTCCAGTTTCTTTATTATATATTTTTACATCAGCTTTATTGACAGATGATTCATTTGGCATACAGTTTACCCAATTCAGTGTTTTTAAGTATGTTCAGAGTTGTGCAGCCATCACGATCGATTTTAGAACAGTTTAATTCCTCTTAAAGTCAATGGCATACCTATCATCAGTCACTGTCTGTTTCCCCAGCCTCCCTCTCCTAGCCCTAAGCAGCTAATAAGACTTTATGTTTTTTCCTGATTCTGGACAATTTACATTTAAATGAAATCATAAAATATAAAATATATGGCCTGGCTTCTTTCACTTAGCATATGTGTTCAAGGTTCATCTGTATTATAACATATGTTAGAATTACATTCCTTTTTATGGCTGAATAATATACTGCATTTGTTTATCCACTCATGAATCTATGGACTTTTTGGCTATTATGAACAATGCTGTTAGGAACATTTGTGTATAAGTATTTTTTTGTTTGCTTTTGTTAATCCTCACCCTGAGATATTTTTTCCATTGGTTTTTAAAATTTATTTTTAAAAATGTTCATTTTTAAAATACGTTTTTATTGATTTTTAGAGAGGAAGGGAGAGGGAGAGAGAGAGAAAAACACCAATGATAAGAAAGAATCATGGATCAGCTGCTTCCTGCATGCCTCACATGGGGTATTGAGCCCACAACCCCGGGCATGTGCCCTTGATCGGAATCGAACCCAGGACCCTTCAGTCCACAGGCCCACGCTGTATCCACTGAGCCAAACCAGCTAGGGCCTCATTGTGGTTTTGATTTGCATTTCTCTAATGATGAATGGTGTTGAGCATCTTTTTATATGCTGACTATCCATTTGTAGATCTTTGAAGTGTTTGTTTAGATTTTTTTTGGCCCATTTTTTAGTTGGGTTATTTGTCTTTATTGCTGAGTTATAAGAATTCTTTATATATTCTGAATACAGTTCCTTTATCAGATGTATGACTTAAAGATATTTTTTATTTTGTGGGTAGTCTTTTCACTTTTGTGATGCTTTTGTTTGCAGCACAAACATTTTAAATTTTGATTCCCTCATTTTTTTTAACAACTTAAGCAAAAAATCTTTTTATTAAAAAATATATTTTATTGATTTTTTATAGAGAGAAAGGGAGAGGGATACAGAGTTAGAAACATTGATGAGAGAGAAACATCGATCAGCTGCCTCCTGCACACCTCATACTGGGGATGTGCCCACAACCAAGGTACATGCCCTTGACCAGAATCGAACCTGGGACCTTTCAGTCCACAGGCCAATGCTCTATTCACTGAGCCAAACCCGTTAGGGCTTAAGCAAAAAATCTTTACTATAGTAATAATTTGTGAGTCAGTAACAAGAAGAATATATTCAAGAGCCATATGTGCACAGCCAGTACTATCTGCCTGATACATGTGTCTATAATCAAACTTTAAAAAATATGTACCATATAAAGTGTTTATTAAAAAGGACCATACCAGCCAAAACCGGTTTGGCTCAGTGGATAGAGCGTCAGCCTGCGGACTGAAAGGTCCCAGGTTCGATTCCGGTCAAGGGCATGTAACTTGGTTGCGGGCACATCCCCAGTAGGAGGTGTGCAAGAGGCAGCTGATCGATGTTTCTCTCCATTGATGTTTCTGACTATCTATCCCTCTTCCTTCCTCTCTGTAAAAAATCAATAAAATATATTGAAAAAAAAAAAAAAAGGACCATACCACACATCTAGTTTGTTATAGTACTTGTTTTTTAATTTAATAATATATCTCCAACATTCTTCTATGTCAGTACATTTGCCCTAGTCTCAGTCTTTTTTTATTTGATCCTCACCCGAGGATATTTTTCATTGATTTTTGGAGAGAGGGAAAGAGAGAGGGAAATGTCTATGTGAGAGAAACACATCAATTGGTTGCCTCCTGCACCTGCCCTGACCATGGCCTGGGCGGGGAGGTGCCTGCAACCAAGGTTCATACCATTGGCCGGAATGGAACCTGGATCCCTCCCGTCCGGGGCCGACGCTCTATCCACTTGGCCAAACTGGTTAGGGCTAGTCTCAATCTTTTTAATGACTATAGAGTATTCCATCTTATGGATACACTATAATTTGTGTAAGTAGTATCCTATTGATAGATTTTAAAGTTGTTTCCAGCTTGTTATAATTATAAATTATATGTCAGTTAATGTTTTCTCATATTTATATGTGCACACTTGTGCTAGTGTTTCTTTTCTATTCCGTTTGCTGCTGAACTACGTACTACTCAAAAGTCTCTTAAGTCTCAGACTTAATTTTTTAAAATACTAGAGTTTTATTAGGTCCAACCTACAGTAAATTTCCCGAAAGTTATATTCTTTTCTATTATGATATATACAGATTTAAGATCTTCTTTTGAAACTAGGTTCTCTATTTTCTCAGTAATCCTATCTAATAAAGAGGGAATATGCTAATTGACCATCACAACCTCACAAAGATGGCGGCACCCACAGCCAATAAGGAGGGAATATGCTAATTGACTGCCATGCCCTCAAAGATGGTGGCACCCACAGCCACAAGATGGCAGCGCCCAGTCCCCTCAGCCCTGTTAGGGTGGCAGGTGCACAGCATGGCTGGGCCCGCCCCCAGGCAGGTCTGGCCACTCTGTATGCCTGCCTCCGAAGTCCCCCAATCCCTTTAGTCCCCAGTCACACAGGGCCCTCTGGGGCTCAGATAACCAGGGCCAGCTGAGGCTTGCACTGCCGGCAGTGGCAGCAGCAGAGGTGTGATGGGGGCGTCGCCTTCCCCTGATCGCTGGGTCGCCTCCCACCCCTGAGGGCTCCCCGACTGTGAGAGAGGGCAGTCCGGGCTGAGGGACCCCCCTCCAGTGCATGAATTTTCATGCACCGGGCCTCTAGTTTAGTATAACAGTTCACTAAAAGTAGAATGTTTGAATCAAACTATATGGTAAGTGCTTAACATTTTATAAATGTTGCCAAATTGCCCTCCAGGAAAGGGCAGGCTCATTCACACAAAAGTGTATAAGACCACTTTTTCTGTTCTCTTCAACACTGGCAACCAGCATCTCTAAGGGAGTAAATCCCACATGGAAAAGAAAAGGTCATTTTAGTTTGTAGTTACTTATTAGTGAACTGAGTATCATTTAATTTGTTTGTTGGCAGTTTGTGTTTTGTCTTGGAATTGTCTGTGTCCTTTGTCCACTTTTCTATTGGACTTTTTTTTTTTAAATTATAATTAACAGCTTTTTGAATATTAGGGAAGTTAGTTACCCCTTAAAATACTACAGATACGTTTCTGTGTTTGTCTTTTGACTTTGTGTGTGTGTATTTAAAAAAAAGTAAACATCTTTATATAGTCAGATTTTTGTTTCACTTTATGGCTTCTCATTTTCCTTCTTCATTCTGATCTTATAAAAACATTTAGCCATGTTTTCTTCAAGTACTTTTATGGTTTTGTTTTTAAATTTAAATATTTGCTTCATGTAGAATGCATTTTGGTTTAAACCATATGAGAAAGGGATCAGTCCTGGAATTTATTTAAGTTGTAATTTTACATTTGTTTTTGTGGTGATCGATGGCTTTCTTTTCCCACTTGACTGGAAGCTCCTTCAGGACAATGGAATATGTAATTTTTTTCCTTGTCTTATTTTCATTGTCTACCACAGTACTTACTTCAGGTTAGGTCCTTCATTTATTGAATGACTGAACCTATTTTTTTTCTCCAGCAGTCGCACTTGCTGACCCAATACAATTTATTGAATAATCCACATTTTTCCTCTTGCTTTAGAAAGCTACTTTATCTGCAAATTCTCTAGATAGTTGGACACATTTTTGAATTCTTTTAATTCTTTTAATTGATTGTACTATCTTTGCTTGCTTTTACTGTACAGCTTTAATTACTATAGCTTTATAATATATTTAAGGTATATTTGGAAGGGCTAGCCTCAAACATTCTTAAGTTTATTATACCAGTTTGGGAAGCATTGTAATCTTCTTTGTTAAAACTTGCTATCCCTTAGAAAACACTCATTTAACTTGCTAATTGAACATTTAATTCATTTCTGAGAGTCAGCCTGCAAAGTAGAAATGATTTTGAGGTGTGACTTGCCGGCAGGTTTTTCTAGGATATGATGTAACTTAGTTTTAACATTCTAAGTGTCTTTTTAAAAAGTCTCATTTTACAGTCTTGGTATCTCTAGACAAACAACATTTTTCTCAGTCTTTTAATGCAGAATACACCGGGAGGGTAGGTGGCAGAAAAGGCATCAAGAAATTGTGGTGGGTGCTCGCTTCGGCAGCACATGTTCTAAAATGGAACCATACAGCCTGGCTGGTGGTGTTCAGTGGTTGAGCATCGTCCCATGCACCAAAAAATTGCCTGCTTGATTCTTGGTCAGTGCACATGCCCCAATTTTGGGCTCAGTCCCAAGTGGGGGGCATGTAGAAGGCAGCCGATCCATCTCTCTCTCTTTCTCTCTCTCTTCCCTCTCTATCTAAAACCCAATAAAAGCATATTTAAAAAAAAGGATAAAATTGGAACGATACAGAGAAGATTAGCATGGGCCCTGTGCAAGGATGACATGCAAGTTCGGGAAGTGGACCTTACTTTCAGCTGGCCCTTCAGGGAGCCTATGACCCAAGATGGGGCTGAGAACCACTATGATGTTCACCTATCCCATGGACTTCCAGACAATGCAGAACAAATGTCCTGTGGGAGCACCACTCTGTGAAGGAGTTTCTTATTGACATGAAGCAATTATATACCAACGCTGAGCTTTACAGCTGCCCAGGCAACCATGTGCTAACTGCATGGTGAAGATGGAACCGTGGCTGGTGGCTCTGTTGCATATGTCTGTAGGAAATGCAAGAAGTTTCCTATCGGCTTACTGAAGATGAAGGGGTGGGGGTGGGGTGGGCAGTGAGCCAGAGACCACCGGACAGTCTAGGGACAAAGACAGAAGAAATAGAGGCAGGGCCCTAGTAAGGGAGAGGAGCTGAGGTTGGGGGAATTGCGAGGAGAGTAAGGGAAAGGTGGGAGGGAAGGTGAGGAGGAAGATAGAGAAGAATGTGGAAGGGTGGCCATCACAGGGAGTTCAGAAATGCCTATTGTCCAAGCTTGTGCGGCTTTTTTTTTTTTTTGCGGGCACCAGGACCAATGATCTCCAGCTGCCCAAGTACCAAAAAATGATGCTTCTGAATCTCTCGATGTTGATGCTGCGTGTAGAGCAATCAGGCTGCTCTATGTGTGCCACTCACGACAGAAGCCCTTTCGTGTGCTGCTTTTCTAAGACTCTCCATAGACCTTCATCAGGCATAGCTCGTTGGAGAGCATACTATTGGGCTGGTGGTCTCTGCCTAGAAATATGGGTGAAATAACCTCCCCTTCCTGAGACTTTCCAGGAAGAGCCCAAGGGTATGAACCCAATTCCTTTTCCTTTCTTCTTTTCTAAAATCCCTTCCACTTTGGCCACCACAATAGTGCCAAGCCCTCTGGTCTTCAGGGGTGGGATACTGTATTACATAGAAGGATCAAGTGTAATCAGGCCAGTTAGAGAGGTGGTGTTGATTTTTAAAAGTATATATATATATATATATATATATATATATATATATATATATATATATATATACAGCCTTGTTTCTTTAAGCCCATACTCTGTCTTTTCCTCTCTCTTGCTCTCAGGTGCCGGTATTAGGAGTACATACAGAATTCTGTATTGACCAGCATCATGAAACAGTTGTGTTCTTTTGAGTTGATGTTGGCAAAGTAAAGGGACATATTTGGAGCCATTTCTGAATACCCTTCCCCTTCTTTGTGTTAGCTCTGTCCCCATTCCCACCCCACTCACCTCTTCAAACAAACAAATTAAGGCACTTCATTTAGAGACTGGAGTCCTACTTTTGCATATAATCTTTACTCTGATGGATCTGGCCAGAGGGGGGTTGGAGCCCAGTCCATCCACATACCAGACAAGCTCTTAGGGAATCAGAAGAAAAGCAGGAAGAATTGAAATGTTTAATTTTTTAAAAATTGACTTTTCTAGTTATTAAAAGTTGCTTGTTTCAGCAATGATATAGTATAAAGAACATCTTGTAAAACATTTCTGTCATTTTGCTTCGGCACAAGTACAGTACAATCCTATATAATAAAAGGCTAATAGGCAAATTGTCCCCTTGGGAGTTGAATGACCAGGAGTTTGACCTACCAGGAGTTCCACTGCTCGCTATGACGTGTGGTAACCACTAGGGGGTGGCGCGGAATGAAGGAAGGAAGGCCCCAGCTGGCAACCAACAGCCAGGGGAAGGAAGGCCCCGATTGGCCCTGATTGCCGGCCAGGCTTAGGGACCCTACCTGTGCACGAATTTCGTTCACGGGGCCTCTAGTTTATTGGTATATAATAATGAGTGTGCTTTCCTTTTCTCCATCTTCTCCCTCAGCCTATTCTCTTTCCTTCAGGGAAGTGGGTTGGAGGCTCATCAGCAATCAGTGTGACCTGGTGAGGGAGGGGGCATCCCCCTGCCTGCCCCTGTGGCTGTTTCCCCCTCTTCCATGTCCATGTCCATCCCCTTCTCCCATGACTTTTCTGGCCGCAGACTATTCCCTGAGAACCTGACTCTTCCAGTGGTTAGTGTCAGTGGGAGGGAGGAGGAGGGATGGGAGGAGAAGCTAGACAGCCGCCTCCAACAATGGCTCTAGCTCTAATAGCTTCATTTAGGCAAAACTTTGTATCTTTCCCTTTTATGGAAGATTTTGATTAAAATGCAAAACAGGATTTAATTTTTTCCTATCAACTTTGAATTTGGAAATTTTGAGCTTCTAGGTTTTTTTGTACCAATTTTAATTAAGGGAAAAGAATTCAACCAAGGGGATTGCAATTTATGGAACTTGAGAATAAAGTTTTAGTATTAAAGCCTCTTAATATTAAGTAGACATCAAGGTGTGGTCCCTGTCTCTCCCCTGTCCTCTTTGTTCAAGAAGTTTGGGGATTTGCACCAGTGGCTGGTGGATAGGTTTTTGTTTGTTTGTTTGTTTGTTTGTTTGTTTTGATAGGTTTACTGTCCCCTCTCCCACAGGCTTGGAATTAGCAATGACATTACAATTTCATACTCCCAGGCACTAACACCTTCTCCTGCCTCTTACCCTAAAGCCAGTCTGTTCTTGTTAACAGTAAGAATCCTGTGTTTTCACTTCAGTGACACCTGAATTGTTTGTTTTTAAATTGTCTTTAAGGAGGAAGGGCCCCATTGAGGGATAAACTTGTAATAAATTGGAATTTCAGATAAACATTATGTACTTGTGTTTATTGAAGAAGAAAAAAAGAAGTTGTGTTGGCACCCAGCTGACATCAAAGCAGATAGTGGAAGAGATATTACCTAATAGTGATGTGCGGACTTCAGCTTAGTGACCTTGATTTCACCTGGTGTGAGACATGTTGCCTTTCTGTGGCATGCAGTGCCAGCTCAGTTCATTGGATATGACTTAGTGAAGTTTGCTAAATAATCATTTTCTTTTTCTTTAGTGCGGCCCCTCTTTCTCTGTAAAACATAAGAAGTTCTTATATCTGAAATAGAGCATTTTCTTAGGGTTTTCTGTCATGTCTTTCTTATGCAGGAACTAACTTTAGGGTCTTGTGGGTGTAAGAGAAGTTTAAATTAGATAAATTTACTATCCAGAGAACAGAACTAATGAAGCAAGGCAGTCCTGTTGTGATAAAATGTTTTCTTTCTTTTCAGTTGACATTAGAGTGCTTCTAATTTTCAGATGATTACTCATTTAAAAAAAGATAAAGCAACGGTTTTGTCAAGCTCTTCCAGACTTTTCCTTAATAAGCCTAACTGTGGATTTTAGAAGGATTAAAGTAGAAAAGTACTCCAAAGTGTTTACTTGGGACCCTTTGTCTCCACCCTGGAATTAAGTATCACTGAAAATAACCCTGGAATAGAGGGGTTTTGTGTGGCAGGACTAGTTGTATGTAAGTTTTCATTTTGCAGGTTTTCTGTTGGTGGAAAATGGGTTTACTTTCCTTTTAGTTGTATTCTTTCTTTTTCTCAAAGCTAGTCTTAACTGAGAGATTTTTTTAGGCAGCACACTAATTAGCAGTCTCTTAGTAGATGCTATCTCAAGTTGATTAGTTACTCTTGAGATTTACTGTGCTTGCAAAACACCTGACTGTATTTGAGTTTTGCTAGGTGGTTGACTTTTTGTTTGAGGATTTGCTCCAAAGAAAGCAAATAGTTGTTGGAAAAAGAGAACCGGTAAAATGAGTCAGCAAGTTTCTATATGCTTTTATTGAAGAGATTTCTCAATTAGAAAGCTTTTGTAGGCTTGATCTATTTGCACTAAAGTAACCCAGCATTTCATTATGAATTCCATTGAGGTTTTGGAGCTTTGTGCCAGAAAGCAAGAACCAAGGTTGAATGTGAAAGGAATATTCAGAGGATGAAGTTCATCGTCAACAAAGTACTACTTCATAGGGTTGGTCCAAAAATAACCTGCTTGCCATCAGAGAACAAGAATGGAGGAAGCACTTGTTTTGACCTGTGTTTTAGGTCCTGTTATGTCATTCCAGCATGATTAAAGTCATGTATGTTTAAAGTCATATTTAAAATGCATATTTAAATGCAGGTTGGGGAGAATGTTGCTTTGGTAAATTTTATTTACCCTGTGAAAGAGTTATTTTTTTTTATTTTTTATTTTTTTTAATATATTTTATTGATTTTTTACAGAGAGGAAAGGACAGGGATAGAGAGTTAGAAACATCGATGAGAGAGAAACATCGATCAGCTGCCTCCTGCACACCTCCTACTGGGGATGTGCCCGCAACCAAGTCACGTGCCCTTGACCGGAATCGAACCCGGGACCCTTCAGTCCGCAGGCCGACGCTCTATCCACTGAGCCAAACCGGTTCCGGCTGAAAGAGTTATTTTTCAAGGTTTAAAGATCTGAAAGGATACTTTTCTGGATTGGAAGGGATACTTTACTCTTCTCTAAAGATGGGAATGGTCTGCATTATAGCTGTCTAATCGTTGAGATTCACATGAGTGATTTGTTGAGATTCAAATGAGTGATTTGCTTGGGTCCTGTGGTGAATCTTGCGTGATTAAGAGGCAGAACTCAGTCTTTGGTTCAGAAAAGTTAGAATTGGAACGGATCTCTGGCCAGCCCTGGAGGCAAGAAATGTTACAGTTCAGAGGGCACTTCTAAAGGCTTGCATTAGAACCCTGAAGATAATAAGTTTCAAGAGTTTACAAATAACATTGAATGTGAAATGCATAGCACATAGACACATAAATAGCAAGTCAGAAAGTTTAACTAGAAGGAAAAATTAGCTCTAGTCACTTGATGGCATGAGATCATGGAAACATAGTTTCTTTTAGATTGATTGGAATAAAAAAATCTTAGTTCAGGGACTAAGATTTTTAGAAATGTGAGGATATTGAAGAAAGGTGCTCAATTTGGGTGAAAATAGCTATTTATAGTTGTCACACATCAATTTTGTTAAACTCCTTTATATAGAATATTTTGTCTTATGGCATATTTCAGTTTCTATTATAGATTTAAAATTTGTTTTCATGGATTATTTGCAAGTTAAAGGTTGATTTGCTATAAAAGGAAACTTTATTTTCTTAATTAATGAGATGTATTATTTAGTGCTTTTCCTTTTTATTGTTTTAAATAGCGCATTGTTAAAATTCAAAATTTAGTCTTCATGTTCTTTCCTTTTTTAATGTACTAAAGTAGTTTGGGATTTATCAGCAGGGCAAGAAGTCAAGTCACATTCCATTTTTACGTTGGGTAAGGATCACTAGAGACAAATTATTTTCTATGGGATTGATTCCTAAAAATTTTCTAGCACAGTATTTTTGGTAACTAAAAGTTAAATGCAGTTCAGATATATTACTTAACTTTAATATTTTGAGTGTTTTAAGAGAACTCAATTTATGAGCCATTTGGTTACTAATTACTCTGCCTTTTTTTGTAGAAAGAACTTAAATTGAAGTTGTTTTATTAAGTTGTCTTTTTCAGAAGGAACTACTTTAGGTTTAGAATTGAAAAACCAAGATCTGAGTAGCAGCTAATAATTACAAAGTCTAAAGTCTGATAAGATAACATGCTAAATTGTATTGTTAATCCTAACTTGTGGCAGTGCTTCTCAGTAGAAAAGAAATGTGAGCTATGGGCAGATAGGAAACTACCAGTGAAGGTAAAATGCCTTGTAGATGAATTGGAGGAATGGTGAGCTAGTCTTTATTACCTAATTTTGAGAGTCAGCAAATCTCAAAGAATACGGAAAAAGGAGTTAAGAATGGGAGGCAATAAATAGTATGCTGTTTTTATTTAAAATATATTTGAGATAATTACAAAGTTATAGATTATATGATTTTTGATGTTTCTTTGTTGAAGTATGTTATAAATTGGATAAAACAAGCACTCTAAGTTGTTTTAAAAAATTTCTTGGTAGTTACTGGCAAATTACACTTGAGAATAAGCTTAAGTCTCGACACAGGAATGATTCCAACATTAAAAAGACTGAAGGAATTTTGACCTTAATATTGAGCCTGTTTACTCTTGACTAATCTCTCTGTGAATTCTTATTGCTGTACACTTACAAGCCCATTTCCCTAGATTTTAATGATATTATGCTAATTGGCAAATTAAAAAGTTATCAGTCTACCTGAAGAGCAATTTTTTTTCTGAATATGACACGTGGAGTGGTGGACAATTTTTAACATTACTAATATGATTTGTCTTTCTTTTTTAAGACAAGGGATTTCACTAGGAACTTAAAACCTTGGTATGCTCACCTCCTGGTAATTTCTTTTTACTCACATCTTTATTGATAAATCAGGCCAGAGAGATTGTTTACCTCTTGAAAAACAGGAACTAGGTCCGACAGTTTGTTTTAGTTGCAAGTATCCTGGCAGCTGAATTTCAGTTGAGCTGAGGATGCTGCCATGCTTAGTGGTTCTGAGCATGCGTGCTCTAGAAATCAAGATTCTGTGCCTGTTACATATATGATATCAGGTAATGAATCTCTTCTTTCCTTTGTGGGGGAATTACCTCATTAATTTATGATTTAATTTGAGTTATGATTACATCTTCTGAGACCTGGGTCCTGATTTAAAAAAAAAAAATCTTTATTGTTGAGAGTATTACAGATGTCCAAATCCACCCCCCCCATTGCTCCCCTCTACTTTATCTTGTCTGTGAAGCTCTTTATCTGACTTTTAATTCTAAATGATAGCTTTGCTGGGTAATCTTGGTTGTAGGTCCTTGCTATTCATCACTTTGCATATTTCTTGCCACTCCCTCTGGCCTGCATAGTTTCTGTTGAGAAATCAGCTGACAATTGTATGGGCATTCCCTTGTGGCTAACTGCTTTTCTCTTGCTGCTTTTAAGATTCTCTCTTTGTCTTTAATCCTTGGCATTTTAATTATGGTGTGTCTTGGTGTAGGCCTCTTTGGGTTCCTCTTGTTTGGGAGTCTCTATGTTTCCTGGACTTACAAGTCTATTTCTTTCACCAGGTGGGGGAAGTTTTCTGTCATTATTTCTTCAAATAGGTTTTCAATATCTTGCTCTCTTTCTTCTCCTTCTGGTACCCCTTAATGGGAATGTTGGTACGCTTGAAGTTGTCCCAGAGGCTTCTTAATATTTTTGGATTCTTTTTTCTTTTTGCTCTTGTTGGGTGTTTTTTGCTTCCTCATATTTCAAATCATTGATTTGATTCTCAGAATCCTCTACTCTACTATTGAATCCCTGTATATTATTCTTTATTTCAGTCAGTGTATGCTTAATTTTGGACTGGTTCTTTTCCATTTTTTTGGCATTCTCACGAAGATTCTTGAAAGTCCTACTAAGTCCCTTGGAGGTTTCTAGAAGATTCTCAAGTAACCTTATAACCATGGTTTTGAACTCTATACCCAGTAGTTTGCCTTGCTTTCTTCCATTTCTTTCATTTTGACATGTTTCTTTGTCTCCACATTTTGGCTGCTTCTCTGTGTTTGTTTCTATGTATTGGGTAGAGCTGCCATGTTTCCTGGAATTGGCAGAATGGCCTTGTGTAGCAGGTGTCCTGTAGGGCCTAGTGGTTCAGCCTCCTCAGTCACCTGAACTGGGCACTGTGCACAGTCTTGTATTCGATACTTGATTGCTGTTGGCATCACTGGGAGGAATTGACCTCCAGGCCAATTGACTGTGAGGACCAGCTGCAACTTCAGTGGAAGAGCTGCTGTGCCGGAGACACCCCTATGGAGCAGGACTTGCTTCATTGGGGCTTGGTGTTCACTGAGTCTGCCCTTTGAGTGTGTCCCTTGTGGATGTATAGAGTTGTAATCTGGTATAGTCTGAAACAGATTCCTCCTAATTGTATTGGGTTTAGAAGTGCACAGGCGAGGTCCAGCTGTGAATCAAGGCAGGCTGGTGATAGAGCTGGGTCTTGTGCCTTTTATTGATAGGTTTGGGACACGCTGACCCAGCTGCAGCTTGCTTGAGAGATTTTAGCAAAGTCTGAAGCCTAAGTCAGTACAGGCCATTCATATAGAAAAACTACTTCAAACAACTTGGGTGGGGATGTAGATAGGATTGGGTGGGGTCTCAGGGAATCACCAGGGCAGAGCAAACAGTGTGTTCCAAGGTGATGGGGACTCAGATATAGTTGCCAGTCAGCCCTGGGACAGGGGAGGTCTTGGCATAGGAACAGTGACCCCTGCCACCCCTATCTGATAGAAAGTTGCCCCCGAGTTCCTGCACCAATGCCAGACAATCCAGTTCCTCCTGTATGTGTCTGCATTCCCCAGTGCCTCCTGGTGCTGGAGCTAGGGGAAGCAAGTCCAAGTAAGTTTGTACACTGGCCCTTTAAGTGGAACACCTGGGTCTCCAGCAGCCTCCTTGTCCCTCAGCCACAATCCCTGCCAGTTTTTACAGCCCGAAGTGAAGTTATGGGACTTCTCTTTCCAGCTCTGGGAGCCTGGATGGGCGTGGGGGCGGGGGTCTGGTGTGGGGCTGGGACCCCTTGCTCCTCACAGGTGGCCTCCACAGAGATGATCTCCCTCTGGATTAAAAAAATGGCCTACGTGGGTGCTGGACCAGACCGGTTTGCGCCTCCGCTCCTCCTACCAATCTTGGTGTGCTTCTTCTTTACTCTCCTAGCTGGAGGACTTCCATTCAGCCAGCTTTCAGGCAGTTCTGAGTGATGATTCTGTACTTTAGTTGTGGTTTTGGGAGGCCGCGAGAACCAGCATTTACCTACGCTTCCATCTTAGTTCTGGGCACTGATTATTTTAGCTTAAAGTTGTTTGAGTTGCAGTTTTAAGGAAAGGGGAGGGTGTGTTTATGCCAACAACTGGCAGTTCTTATCACTAATTCGGGTCTAATGAAGTAATGATAAATTAGTATTAGGTAAATCTACATATAATACATGTTGTTAAGTTTAAGTAATAAAAAACCCTCCAAGTAATTATATAATTCATTTTAGCAGCTGAAAATTTATATGTGCATTATAAGAAACAATAAAGCTAATTTCCAATTCATCCAGAGCAAAATAATTTAATCTTCTAACTTCAGTACTTTATATGCTTGCGATATATAAGATTTAAAAAAGATCTTTTCTCATTGTTTTACTTTTAAGGCATTTATTTCCAGTAGTTTCCAAAGGGGTTGAGGGAATTAACATGATCCCTATACAAGGTTTTTGCTGTGTTTCTGAACCACTTTTATTGAAAAAACCTCCATTGGCAGTCTTCTTGAGGGCATGTACTTTTTCCACATTTAGTGATTTGGGGGCTGAAGCTTGTGTTTATTCAGTGGTGACAATTTTTTCCCCAGCTTAGTGACCCAGATATGATTCAGAATTGAAACCAGTGAATATGGAATTACTTCGCAGTGACTCTTCAAAAGTTGCTGTCTGTTACTGGTAGGCTTATTTTGTACATATGGGTTCCATTTCAATGTTTTGTATAGTTTTGCTAAATTTCTTGTCTGGTTTAGATATTTTACATTTGAAATAAGATTGGAATTGCCTTTGAACAGAGGATCACCAGAAATTGAATATAGTCGCCCATTTGGGGAAGACAAAAGTTGGCATATTTTTACTTAAAGAATTCTTAGGAGAATTTTGATAATGGGAGGATATATTTTCCAAAAGTCAAGATTTTGAGGTTAAGTAATTGTTGGGAAAACCATGAAGCTTGTGATTCTTATTGAAGGTATTAGCCATTTAAGGTAAAACTATCATTCAAAAAATTTTTTTAACTATGTTGATTCTTCCAATCCATGAACACAGGATATTTTTCCATTTTGTTGTGTCTTTTTCAATCTCTTTTAATAATGCTTTATAATTTTCAGTATATAGGTCTTTCATATTCTTTGTTAAGTTTATTCCTAGGTACTTTATTATTTTGGTTGCTATTGCAAAAGTAATTGTCTTTTCTCTTTTTCTGAAGTTTTGTTGCTGGTATACAGAAAGGCAATGGATTTTTGCACATAGATTTTGTATCCTGCAACTTGACTGTATTTGTTTATTGTTTCTAGTAGTTTTTTGGTGGCGTCTTTAGGATTTTCTATATACATCATCATGTCATCTGGAAAAAGTGACAGTTTGATTTCTTCCTTCCCTATTTGGATGCTTTTTATTTCTTTCTCTTGCCTAATTGCTCTGGCTAGGACTTCAATACTATCCTATATAATAAAAGCCTAATATGCAAATTGACCAAACAGTGGCATGACTGGTGGAATGACTGGTCGCTATGATGTGCACTGAACACCAGGGGGTAGACGCTCAACGCAGGAGCTGCCCTCAGCCCGCAGGCCCCAGGCCAGCCAAGGCAGGTGCCAGCAGGATCCCGCCCCCCTCCCTGCCCCATCGCCCCGCCGGTCGTCTCACAGATCAGTCCTGATCACCAGCCAGGCCTAGGGACTCTACCCATGCATGAATTTCATGCATTGGGCCTCTAGTGTTGAATAAGAGTGGTGAGAGTGGACTCCTTGTCTTGTTCCTGATCTTAGGGGAAAAGCTTTCAGTTTTTCACCATTGAGTATAATACTGGCTGAAGGTTTATCATATATGGCCTTTATTATGTTGAGGTACTTTCCTTCTATTCCTATTTTATTGAGTGTTTTAATCATAAATGGATGTTTTATCTTATCAAATGCTTATTACCCAAAGCAATATACAGATTTAATGCAATCCCCATCAAAATCCCAATGTTATTTTTTAAAGAACTAGAATGAGAAATCATCAGATCTGTATGAAACCATAAAGGACCCAGAATAGCCAAAGCAATCCTAAAAAAAAAAAAAGAAGAAGCTGGAGGTATTATGCTACCTGACTTCAAATTGTACTTTAGAGCTACGATAATCAAAACAGCATGGTATTGGCAGACAAACAGACACACATATCAATGGAACAGAATAGAGAGCCCAGCTGTAAAACCACATGTATATGGACAGATAATTTTTGACAAAGGAGCCAGAAACACACAATGGAGTAAAGATAGTCTCTTCAATAAATGGTGCTGGGAAAACTGGAAAGCCACATGCAAACAAATGAAACTAGATTAATTTGTCTCCATGTACAAAAAGTAATTCAAAATGGATCAAAGACCTAAACATAAGACTGGAAACTATAAGTTACATAGAAGAAAATATAGGTACCAAACGTATGGTGGTAGAGAACATTTTATAGACTTGACCCCAAAGGCAAGGGAGGTAAAGGCAAAAATAAATGAATGGTACTATATAAAACTAAAGAGCTTCTGCACAGCAAAAGAAATGGACAACAAAATATACAGGCAGCTAACCAGATGGGAGATGATATTTGCAAACAGTAGCTCCGACAAAGGTTTAATTTTAAAAATATATAAAACAAACAATCCAATCAAAAAGTGGTCAGAAGACCTGAAAATACACCTCTCCCAAGAAGACATACAAACAGCCAATAGATACATGAAAAGATGTTCCACCTCACTGGCAATTAGGGAAATGCAAATCAAAAAAACTACAATGAGATACCACCTCACACCTGTTAGAATGGCCATTATCAACAAGACAAGCAATAACAAGTGTTGGAGAGTTTGTGGAAAAAAGGGAACCCTCATTCACTGCTGGTGGGAATGCAGACTGGTGCAGCCACAATGGAAAGCAGTCTGGTGATTCCTCAAAAAATTAAGAATAGAGCTACCATATGACCCAGCAATCCCTCTCCTGGGTGTATACCCGAAAAACTCGAAATCATGTATTCACAAAGATATATTTGCCCCTATGTTCATTGCAGCATTATTCACGGTGGCCAAGACATGGAAACAGCCAAAGTGCCCTCAAAAGAGGACTGGATAAAGAAGTTGTGGTCCATATACACAATGGAATACTACTCAGCCATAAGAAAGGATGAAACAGTGTCATTTACAACAACATAGATGGACTTTGAGAACATTGTGCTAAGTGTAATAAGTCAGTCAGAAAAAGCTAAGAACCATATGATTTCACTCGTGTGGGATATAAAACTGAAACTTATGAACACATACAGCAGTGTGGTGGTTTTTGGGGGGTGGGGAGAGAAGGAGGTCCTACTATGAGATGATAGGAGAAGACTTGACTTTGGGTGGTGGGCACATGGTGCTATATACAGATCTTATAACTTAGAAATTCACACATGAAACCTATTATGTTCATGTTGACCAATGTCACCCCAGTAAAATTTAATTAAATTTTTTTATAATTAAACAGAAGTAAAGAAAAAAGCATGTTCATTGTGAAAAGTTCAGTTCATATAGAAGTTTATAAGAAAAAAATGAAAGTCTTTTAACAGTTTGGTATATGTTCTTCCATACCGTTTTTCTGTGCACATGCAAATTTTTGCAGGTAGATTTTGGGGGATTTATTTTATTTTGTTCAACTACAGCTTTTGGAACTCAGTCTCTGCATCTTGAGTATATAAATCTACTTTGTCTTCTTACTCATGTAAAAGTCCTTTAAAAACATCATGTTGTGTTAATTAATCCTTTGTTACATGTGGTGTAAGTATTGTTTCTCCACTTATCATTTGTCTTAGTTTTTAACTTTTGTTATATCTATTGTCATATAAGAGGTTTGTTTTTTCTTTAAAATTATCATTCCAATCTGACTTCTGTTTTTATGGTATGCTTAGAAAGATTGGTCCTCACCAAAACATTAAAAATATTTTATATTTTCTTCTAGTACTTAGTAAATTTGTTTTTAATATTTTGGTTTTTATTCCACTTGCAATGTATTTTCAGTATCATGTGAGATAAGGGTCTGATTTAAAAAAATTGATAGCCATTTGTCCTAATAGTTTTTATCATTTACCTACTTATTTGAAATGGTCTTATTAACATATACTTCTTTTTTAAAAATAAATCTTTATTGTTCAGATTATTACAGGTGTTCCTCTTTTTTTTCCCCCCATAGTTCCCCTCCACCTGATTCCCCACCCCACCCCATGCCCTTACCCCCCGCCACTGTCTTCATCCATAGGTGTAAGATTTTTGTCCAATCTCTTCCCACACCCTTCACACCCCCTTCCCCCTGAGAATTGTCAGTCCATTCCCTTTCTATGTCCCTGATTCTATTATATTCACCAGTCCATTCTGTTCTTCAGATTTTTTATTCACTTGCTTTTTAGATTCACTTGTTGGTAGGTATGTATTTGATGTCATTTTGTTGTTCATCATTTTTATCTTTACCCTTTTCTTCTTCTTCCTGTTCTTAAAGAATACCCTTCAGCATTTCATGTAATCCTGGTTTGGTGGTGATGAACTCCTTTAGCTTTTTCTTGTCTGTGAAGCTCTTTATCTGACCTTCAACTCTGAAGGATAGCTTTGCTGGGTAGAGTAATCTTGGTTGTAGGTCCTTGCTGTTCATCACTTTGAATATTTCTTGCCACTCCCTTCTGGCCTGCATAGTTTCTGTTGAGAAATCAGCTGACAGTCGTATGGGTACTCCCTTGTAGGTAACTAACCGTTTTTCTCTTGCTGCTTTCAGGATTCTCTCTTTGTCTTTTGCCCTTGGCATTTTAATTATGTGTCTTGGTGTGGTCCTCTTTGGATTCCTCTTGTATGGGGTTCTGTGCGCTTCCTGAACTTGTAAGTCTATTTCTTTCACCAGGTAGGGAAAGTTTTCTGTCAATATTTCTTCAAATAGGTTTTCAATAATTTGCTCTCTCTCTTCTTCTGGCACCCCAAAAATTCGGATGTTGGTACGCTTAAAGTTGTCCCAGAGGCTCCTTACACTATCTTCATATTGTTGGATTCTTTTTTCTTTTTGTTTTCCTGGTTGGGTGCTTTTTGTTTCCTCATATTTCAGATCTTTGGTTTGATTCTTGGGGTACGTTGATCTACAGTTGAGTTTCTGTATATTCTTTATTTTAGACAGTGTATGCTTAATTTCTGACTGATCCTTTTCCACTTCTTTGGCATTCTCATTAAGATCCTTAAAGGTCTCACTGCGTTCCTCAGAGGTTTTTAGAAGATTCTTGAGTAACCTTATAAATGTGGTTCTGAAGTCTGTGTCATCCAGTAGTTTGCTTTCCTTCATTTCTTTCATTCGTGACATGTTTCTTTGTCTCCGCATTTTGTTGCTTCCCTGTGTTGATGGAGTGGCTTTTTGTGGTAGGTGACCAGTAGCTCAGCCTCCCCAATCACCTGAGGTGGATGCTCTTGGTACACCCCTTTGTGGGCTGAGTGCAAAGTCTTGGTGTAGTTAAGCCTTGATTGCTGTTGGTACACTGGGAGGAATTTACTCCAGGCCAATTGGCTGTGAGGACCCGCTGTGTCTATAATGGAAGAACTGCTGCTCTGGAGACACGCTTATGGGGCAGGGCTTGTTTCAGTGGGGCTTTGGTGCTCACTGAGTCTGCCTCTTGAATGTGTCACTTAAGGATGTGAGGAATTGAAATCTGGTGTCTCACACTGACCACTAGGTACACTGGTTTCTGGATCTCCAATGGGGTGCAGGTCAGCTACTGCCTGAGGCCACCCAGGAGGAGTTACAGCGAGAACTACAGTTTTCTCCTCTTTGCTTGGGGTTTGGAGGTTTTAGAGCTGTCTGACCGGGACTGCAAGTTTGCTAGGTTAAGTTGCGATAGGGCAGGCCATTCATATGCTAAAGCCGTTGCTTGGAGCTTGGGTGGGTTTGTAGGTTGTGCGGGGCAGGGTCTCAGGGCGTGACTAGGCTAGGGCGTGGCAAACAGCGATGGCTGCCAGTAAGCCAGCTCTGAGTCTCGGACCGCGTCCCGCGCCCCAGCGCAGTAAACAATTATTCCTGCACGCAGCCCTGCAAGGAATCCACCCTCACTTTCCGACCCGATGGCATACAGTCCAGCTTCTCTCCATAGGAGTTTGGGTTCCCCGCATCTCCCCAGAAACTGGATTTCAGAGTAATTGGGGGCTTGTCTCCCTTCGGGTTGAAAAAAGCAGCGCTCCCAGTCGCCCTCCGCCAGCCTGATTCGCACCTCCGTACCTCAGCTTTTCAGCGCTTGTGCACGTCTCAATGCTCTTTTCTCTTTCCTTCTAGTTGTAGAACTTCCACTCAGCCAGCTTTCCTGTGGTTCTGGGTGATAGAGGTTTTGTCTTTTAGTTGTAGTTTTGAAATTGTTGTGCGAGGCAGCAGTTTAGGTGTTTACCTATGCCGCCATCTTGGATCCTCCTGTAATTTTTTTCTCGATTATGTTTAGTTTCATAAGAAATTGTCAAACTGTCTTCCATAGTGGTTGTGCTATTTTGCGTTTCCACCAGCCAATGAATGTGAGTTCCTGTTCCACATTTTTGTCAGCATTTGCTGTTGTCAGCATTTTGGACTTCTGCTCTTCTAGTAGGTATAGTGTGGTATCTTGTTTTAATTTGCAATTCCCTAATTACATGATGTTGAGCTTCTTTTCATGTGCTTATTTGCTCGCTGTGCGGCTTCTTTGGTGACATTCAGATTTATAAAGACCCATTTTTAAATTGGGTCTTTTTGTTTTCTTGTTGAGTTTTAACAGTTCCTTGTATATTTTGGATACCAATCCTTCATTAGATACATGCTTTGCAAATACTTTCTTTCAGTTTTTGGTTCTGTGCTTTAATTTTTACTGTTACCATGATGCTTGCTCTCCAGTTGTGACAAATAATCAAGATAAGAAAATTTTCTTCTCTGTTTGTCTAAGAGCTTTAGTCAGGAAAGTCAGGGAAGTCCTTGAACATTATTTGGCTAAATGAATAGGTTAAGATTTGTTTTTAGCAAGACATCTCTGTTTTAATCCAGATACTTAGAAACACATTACCTACGGTGTGACTTGTACCTCTGAAATCATACATTTGGAAATTTTGCTCTCTGAACAGTTTTCTGTCTTGCCAGTTTTGCCATTTGCTGAGGTTATTCTCAGACCTCACTGAGGCTTCCAGCCCTTAGATCTTCCCTGCCTTCAAGTCTGTGACATCCTTCCTGGCATCAGTTTACGTATGCCCTGTGGACATTGTAGTTGGTCACTGTCAACGAGTTGGAGTGTCCTCAGTTCCCCTGCACCTTCGTTCTTCTCTCCCAGTGCCATGCAGTCTCCAGCTGTGGATTAAGAATACTGTCCATCTTCTGTGTTCTACTCTAGGGCCTGAGGAAATGATTGAATCATTGATTCTCTTACTAATTCATGACTTCTACCCTTGCCTATGCTTGTTACTCTCTTTAGTAGTCTTCTTACTTGTCTATAGTTGATTTATTTTCTCCGTCAGCAGAATGACTGTTCTTTCTAAATATTTACCCATTTTTGATAAACTCAGATTCATCTCCCTTCATTACAGAAAACCCCAAGCCCCAGGAAAGTGATTTTAAAAAACACATCCAACTGATAAATCCCTTATGTTATTTCTGATGTAATACCTTTTATTATTCAGATAAAGATAAAATTCTTAAAAGTTTAACATGCCCTGTTTTCCAGCCTCCTCTTTCCTTTCAGAGCCTCACTGGCCTTTTTGCAGATCCTTCATATGCCAAGCTTATTCTTAGCATAGGTCTTTGGTTATGTTTGTCCCTCTGCCAGACAGTTTTTCTTTTTTGGTGTTTAATTAATATTCATCTTTGGGACTTAACCTCTATGTCACTTTCTCCAAAGAAGCTTTTGCTGACTTTCCATTTGCCTGAAGATAGATTGGATTCCTCGTGAAATAATTAATAGTAATGAGAGTAACAGCAACAGCAAACATCTGAGTGGTTATTGTGTGCTAGGCACTGTTCTGTGTGATTTATGCATACAGATGTTTTTCAGTCCTCAGAGCAGCCTGTGGGTTAGACAGGTGGGTAAATAAATGGAATCTGTTTTATAAATGAGGGAACTGAAGCGAAGCCACTCAGCTATTTGGTACCAGTGTTGAGATTTGAACCCAGGCTGTCAGGTTCTAAACTGCTGTGCTGTACTGTAATGGTAATTTTAATTGTGGAATTTCTGGTTAATGTTCACCTTCCCAGGTTTCTTGAGGTCAGAGATCACACCTGTCTGGTTAATTTTTGATTGTCCACTGTGTAGAACAGAGCCCGGAGTGAGTGGTAGGCTGTGACAGAATACATCAGTCTCCCTTCTCCTTAATGGAGGAGATGGAAGCTTTCAGTGTGATCTTCCTCAGCCTTCGTCCCCTCTGCTCTGAACATCAGATCCGCTTGATTGAAAGAATAGGCGCCTCTATTTATTTCAAAACTTAACCCCTCTACCTGTTTACCTTCTATAACCTAAAAATAACATATGCATTTTGTAAGAAAAATGAGTGTAATTGAACATAAAGTAGAAGTAAATGCCTGCCTCCATTTTCTTCCTTCAGTACCCTTTCTCACTTTCCAGCGGTATCAACTCCTAGCAATTAAATGTATGTCTTGTGTACATGTACAAACTGTATGGATGCTTAAAATACACAAAAGGGAAATTTGCAAGCTGTTCAATTTTTTTATATTAAAAATTAATTCATGATATTGAACTTTAGTTTTATAAGATGTTACCATTGAGGGAAATAAGATAAAGAGTACATGGGATCTCTTTGTTTTACTTCTTCCAACTACATATGACTCTACAATTATATCAAAATAAAAAAAGTTTAATTAAAAAATAAATTATAGAAATCTTTCCATGCCAGCATATTTCTCTCTTCCTTCTAAACAGTTCGGTAGGATTCCACTGTATAGGTGTGCATGACTTTATTTACCTTCCCCCTATTAATGGACTTCTACGTTATTTCCATTTTTACCAGCACTGCATTCATAGCTTTATACTTGCTTGGGTATGTATACACAGCCACATTTCAGAAGAGGTGAAAAGCTCAAAAGATGTGCACATTTGAAATTTTGATAAAAGTTGGCAGGCTGGTCTCCAGACCAGTTTATACTTTCCTCAGCAGGTGGGATGGAGCCTGTCTCTCTGCTTTCACCTGCACTGTTCTGATCCCATTTCTCCATTTCTTCTTGGGGACTTTAAACAAAATGATTCCTTTTCCATGTAATATATCTCCTCTGATGGCTCTCTTCAGTCTGCCCACCCTCTAATAAATCCCCCTTATTGATACGGCTTTTCTCTAAGTAATAAGTGCTTTACTTGTGTGTTTACTTCTTTCAACAACCTATGAGGTAGCTGCTATTATTATCCCCTTTTACAGGTAAGGAAATCAGACATAGGGAAGTTAAGTGACTTGCACAAGGGTACCTCGATAGTGAGTAGCTGTCTGGCTCAGAGTCTGTGCTCTGGACCATCATGCTCTAAGAAGGGGTTGGGAAGCTACTGCCAGCTGCTCAAATCTGTGGCCTGGTTTTTGTATAAACCAGCTAAAATGCTTTTTATGTCTTTAAAGTGTTGTTTAAAAAAAGAAGCAAAAATATGGAACAGTGTGTGATTCACAAAACCTAGAGGAAAAAGTTCACTGACTTTTCTACTTCTTTCCCTCCTGTTCTTTCCTAAACCATGTTTATCTTATACAGGCGGGGCAAAAGTGGGCTCACAGTTGTTCTTTTGGAAAATAATACAATAATTAATAAAGAACAATACAAAAATAAACTCTTTTGTGTGCTATAAACTTACTTTTGCCCCACCCTGTGTCTGTCCTAGTTACCTAATTTAAACTCTTATTCCATCTGAGCTCTTTGTATAATTTGACACTAATTACTCTCTTCTTTTTAAAAATTTCCTTTCCTTTAGTTTTCCAAACAGAAGCGACTTCTGTTTTTCTCTTACTTCACTGACATACTACCTCTACTTCTTAAAGCCCTTTGCCACTCTGTTTTCTCTGCTTTCTTTGTGACTAGAGTCTTCTGAATTAAGTCCCTGAAAATCTTTCTCCCAACCTGTCTTCAGCCCCACTTTCCCTTTTCTTCCCTCCTCCAGATAAAAAAGATATGCATTTGAATCTTATTTCATTATTAGTGGCCTGGTGCATGAAATTCATGCACATTAAAAGGGAATTAAATAGAGGAAATATTTTAATATTGCTGTTTGACCTTTCTCTATAATAGAAGTGTCAGAGATGAAAGAAAATGAGTAAAATGTATATGGAAATCTCAAATCTTCCTCCTGTCAGTATCTGGGGCACGCCACGAGACCCAGAGAGTCAAGTCCCCACCCACCCACGTGTGCCTTGAAATCACTCGAGACCCAGACCCAGCTAGCCCCACCCCCATCAAGCCCCACATTGGCTGGGGTTGCAGCCTCAGGTCCCCCAGCCCGGCACTGGGCAGGGGGCACAGCCTAAGGTCCTCTGTCAAGCCCTGCTGGGTGGGGGGCATGGCCTCAGGTCCGCCGGCGCAGCCCCTGGTCCCTTGACCTGGCCTCCAGTCCCATAGCCTTGGCACTGGGGCAGGGGGCATGGCCTCAGGTCCCCTGGCCCTAGTGTGACGGCGTGATGGCATGACCGTGTGATGACCATTTGCATATTAGCTCTTTATTATATAGGACTAGAGGCCTAGTGCACGAAATTCGTGCATGGGTAGGGTCCCTAGGCCTGGCCGGTGATTAGGGCTGATCGGGGCCTTCTGGCTGCTGGCCGGGGTCTCCCTTCCCTGGCTGCTGGCTGTCGGTCGGGGGCATTCTTTCATTCCGCGCTTCCCCCTGGTGGTCAGTTCACGTCATAGCGAGCAATAGAACTGGTCAATCTCTTGTGGGGACACTTTGCATATTAGTCTTTTATATATATAGACTAGAGGCCCGGTGCATGAAATTCGTGCATGGGGGAGGGTTGTCCCTCAGCCCAGCCTGCACCCTCTCCAATCTGGAACCCCTCGAGGGATCGGGCGGGATCGGGCCTAAACGGGCAGTCGGACATCCCTCTCACAAACCAGGACTGCTGGCTCCCAACTGCTCACCTGCCTGCCAGCCTGATCACCCCCTAACCACGCCCCTGACAGCCTGATTGATGCCTAACTGCTCCCTTGTCAGCCTCTTTGCCCCTAACTGCCCTCCCCTGCAGGCCTGGCCACCCCTAACTGCCCTCCCTTGCAGGCCTGGTCACCCCCAATTGCCCTCCCCTGCAGGCCTGGGTCCCCCCCAACTGCCCTTCCCTGCAAGCCCGGTCACCCCCAACTTCCCTCCTCTGCCGGCCTGATCACCCCTAACTGCCCTCCCCTGCAGGCTTGATCACCCCCAACTGACCTCCCTTGCAGGCCTGGTCCCTCCCAACTGCCCTCCCCTGCTGGCCATCTTGTGGTGGCCATCTTGTGTCCACATGGGGATAGCCATCTTGTGTGTTGGAGTGATAGTCAATTTGCATATTACTCTTTTATTAGCTAGGACTAGAGGCCCAATGCACGAAATTCATGCAAGAATAGGCCTTCCTTCCCCCGGCTGCCAGCACCAGCTTCCCTCTGGCACACAGGACCCGGGCTTCCCTCTGGCTGCTGGCACCCGGGACCCGGGCTTCCCTCTGGCCTCCAGCACCTGGGACCTGGGCTTCCCTCGCAGAGGGAGGCCCCACCAACCCGCTGCAGCCCACCAGTTGATGGCCTGGGCCTCTCTCTTTGGGGGCGATCGTGAAGCCCCCCAATTATTGCCCCGCCAGCCAGTGGCCTGGGCCTCCCTCTGTGGGGCGATCATGGGGTGATGGCTGAGCCCCTGACCAATTGCATTGTACCCGCCAGGACTGGCCTGCTGCCAGTGGGTGTCATAGCGTTGTCCCGGATGGTCGTCCGGATGGTGGTTCCGCTGTTAGGCTGTTAAGTTGATTTGCATATTATGCTTTTATTGTATAGGATTAAATAGGACTTTCTGTCTGAGAGATTTGAATGAGATACTTCATCTCTCTGTTTCTTTCTCTGTAAGAGTGAAAATAGCCTGGCTGGTGAGGCTCAGTGGTTGAGTGTTGACCTATGAACCAGGACGTCACGGTTCTATTCCTGGTCTGGGCACATGCCAGAGTTGCGGGCTCGGTCCCCAGTAGGGGGCATGTAGGAGGCAGCTGATTAATGATTCTCATCATTGATGCTTCTATCTCTCTCTCCCTCTCTCTCTCTCTCTGGAAAAAGAGTGAGAATAGTGGTTCCTTCCTCAGGATTGTGTGGATTAGATGAAATAATGTATGTAAAATATTCAAATAGTGTCCCATTTACATTAACTACTTCATGAATACTAGTACTAGGAATAGTACTAAAAGTATAGTTGTGTTGGTATTATAACTCTGTATCTCAAGGTCTTCCAGCTTTCCTGAAGTCTACACCAAGATGCTCAGCTGTCTGTCAGAGATTACATTTGCAGACTTCTATCTGAGGGCTGTTTCTGTTGATTCAATGCCTAGTGACTGTGGCCTTAAATAAATTGCTTATTTTCTTTAAGCCTCAATTTCTCCATTCTTGAAAGAGTGATAATAGAACTTACCTTATTAATATTAAACTAGATCTTGTAAAAGTTTTTGGCATAGTGCGGTTTTATAATAATAGCTCAATAAATATAGGGATATTGTTATTATTTCTCTTAAAATTGATCCTCCCTTTGCCCTGCTTCGCCTACAACAAGAGCCTCACAATTAGCTTTTCTGGTCTGTTTTCTCTTCTTTACCCTACACATGCAATTTGTCACTAAATACTGTTGATTTTACTTCATAAGCAGCTGTTTGCATCACATTCCTCATGATTTCTTGACAGAATTATTGTAAAACTTCCTAATTGATCTCCTGGCCTTGGGGCCACCTTTCACCTTTCATCCAGATTTATCTTTATGGAAGGCAGGTCTGCTCAGATCACTCAGTGGTAAATGCCTCCGATGTGTCCCTGGTACCTAAAATATAAAGCCTGCAAGGCCCATAGCAGCACAGCCTTCTCTTCATGGCCTCATCTCTTGTGCCTGGGACTTAGGAGTCCTATACTTGTAAGTGGGTTAGACTACTGACTATTCTCTGATTGCACGGTGCACTCATGCCTTTGTCCCTTTCCTGTTAATGCTGCTCCTGCAATTTTTTTGTTTAGAGTGCTGCCTCCTCAATCACTTTATGCAAATTAACACCCAGCTCTTCACCCCAAATGTCTTGTCTGTCTGGTAAATTCCTGGTCATCTTTCAGTTGTGGTCCAAATATATTATCTACTCTCTTCTTCTCTTTAGCCTTATTCGTCTTTCCAGGCAACATTAATTCCTTAAGAGGCAATATAGTATGTAGTTAAAATCCCTGAGATAGGAGCTAAACTGCCTTGGTTAATACCATAGCTGTAGACGTGGGATAAAACTGTTTAACCTATCTGTGCCTCCATTTTCTAATCTGTCAAAAGTGGATAATACTGGTTTTAGTGTGAGGATTAAGTGAATTAATATAGGAAACATGCTTTGACTATGGCCTGTACACACTAAGTACTTCATAAATATTTACCTGCTGCTGTTAGTCTCAAAGCATCTCTTACATACCTCTGTAATAGCACCTACCATTTTGTAGTACATTACTTTTTGTGTGTATTTCCCCAACAGACTGGCTTTGAAAGCAGGATGTTTTAGTCATCCCTGGTCATCAGTATCTAGTACACAGTGCGCCCTCAACAGACATTTACTCAGTTGCACGGTTGCTTAGTCTGTCATAAAGCCCCGGATCTTCCTGGGAATTTTCCTGTGTGTCAGCAGTCAGTGTCTTACCCGTATCTCCATAGTGATTGCTTTCTGAAAGCAGAACATTAGAGACACTACACTTTGTTCAGGACCTCAGCGGGCTCTTCAACAGAACTTTGCTATTACAGTGAGGCTTCCTCCTGCAGCAGGTGGAAGGAGCTGAGCCAGCAGGCCCTGGGAGGACTTTCTCCCAGAGGACAAGAGAGCCTCCAATGCTTTTGCCTCAAGGGCTACATCCCAGGCTATCAGACCTTTTTTGTTTTGTTTTGTTGGATATAGATACAGCTGTGTCTGCCTTTTCACCATTATTGTTATAAGCCTGCTGAAGATTGAAATATTAAGACTTTTCCCTTTTAGTGTTTCAGAGAAGAGATTTCTTTATTGTAAACATGATAGAGAGCTCAGAATGAATCCTAGATATGGCTTTATATAGACAATTCAATAATATTAAGTTATTAAGTCCTGTATGGTCTAGTTCTGTTGCCAACCCTTAACATCCCACCTTGCCTGGGCTATTGCAATAGTCACTGGTCTTTATGTCTTTAGGCTGGCTCTTCCTTCCAGTCCATCCTCTATATTGCTGCCATATTAATCTTTCAGAAGCCCTGCTTAGATTTTTCTCATGCATTATGAACAAGTTTCCCCAAAGTACCCCATTGTATACAGTGTAAATTCCAAACTCTTTAGTTTGACAATCAGTACTCCACAGTCTGACTCCTGTTACCTTTCTACTTTATTTTCCTTTTTACCCTGGAGTGAACTTTGTGGCTTCTCTGGGCTAGTTGTGATTCCTGTAATGTGAATTACATTGTCCTTTTTTACCCATTCAGAATATTTTTCATTTCCCCCCATTTTCCTTTTGAAATTCTGCCTCTTTTTAAAGATCTGTATTTTTAAGCCTTTTTATTTTGTAATTATGACGTGTCTTGGTGTGGGTCTTTTGGGATTCATCTTGCTTGGGACTCTCTTTACTTGTGCGACTGTTTTCTTCCCCATATCAGGGAAGTTTTCTGTCATTTATTTCTTCAAATAGATTATCGAATCCTTGCTGCTCTTCTTGTCCTTCTGGCACCCCTATTAAACATACGTTACTTCATTTTGTGTTGTCCCAAAGCTCCCTCAGGCTCTTCTCCTGCTTTTTAATTTTTTTTCTCCAGTTGGTGTTCAGATTGGGCTTGTTTCTCTACCTTATCTTCTAACTCACTAATTCAGTCCTCCGCTTCTTCTGTTCTACTGTTGCAACCTTCCATAGCGTTTTTGATTGTAGCTATATCACTTTTGATTTCTTCCTGATTTTTGCATAGGTTGTTGATTTTCTCATCCATCCGGTTTATGAACTGCATGACCATTACTCTGAATTCTTTTTCTGTCATATTGCACGCCTCAATTTCACTTATTTCCTTTCTTGGCGATTCCTCTTTTTCTTTCTCTGGAGGTTGTTTTGCTGTCTCCCCATTCTAACTATCACCAGAAGGTCCAAATGCCGAGTTGCGGGGGCCTGAGCCGTGTGCAGTGTCACTGAAGAGCTCCAACACCGAGACGTGTGGCTGCTGTGGGTCAGTGGGAGCCACGCACCCCAAGACTCAGAGCCACCAGTGCTCAGTGCAGCCTCGTGCGCGCACCTGGAATGAGGCACCTCGCATGCGCCATGCTGAAAAAAGTACCCGCGGACATACGCCAGGAGTCAGAGACCCCATGTGCACACGCCAAGAATCGAGTATTGGAGTCTCTGTCACTTGGTGAGGCCTCGCGCCATGAATCAGGGTCCCTATGTGCGCGTGTGCTGAGAATTGTAGTCACAGGCGCTCAGTGTGCATTCACTGACCTGTGTGCACAGGATGAGAAACAGAGTCTCCACATGTGCATGCTGAGAGTCAACTTACTGGTGCTCAGTGCTACCTCTAGCATGGAGAATCAGGGTCCTCGGTCTGCTTGGGGGGCAGGGTTGCACAGCTGCCCTGTGTTGGTGGGAGGCCCACTCTTGCACCACGGAAAACAGACCTCCCACACTGCGCCCAGTGTCAAAGTTAAGTCACAGAGCTGCCTGTGTTGGCAGGAAGCCTGCTTGTGTGGAGCAGGGTCTGGTGGGTCCTATGCCACCACAGTTGGCTGGCGGGGAGGGGGATGGGCTTGGTGTCCGTGGGTCTGCAGGTCTTTGTCCTGAATGGTTGTAGGGTCCTGGCTTGTGTCTGAGACCAGATTGGGTGGTGGTGAGGCTAGGGTCCTAGTCGCAAGCAGTCCTGTTCTTCAAGAGGGCATGGTCTCTGTGCCTGTGCTGGCTACCCCAGATTGTCTAAACCTTTTTATTTTGAAATAATTATAGATTCACAGGAAAATGCAGAATAGTACTGTGTAACTTTCCCCAGCTTCTCCCAACATAAAATTCATTTCAAAACTCCATTTTGAAGAATATTCTGAGTTGTAGGATAAAAATTTTTTCTTCTTCCCTCCCCTTCTCTTTTCTTCCTCTCTCTCTCTCTCTCTCTCTCTCTCTCTCTCTCTCTCTCTCTCTCTCTCTCTCTTCCTCTTCCTCTTCCTCTTCCTCTTCCTCTTTCCTTCTTTCTTAATTAGATTTGTGGAAGTGGCCAGGAATCATTTGGACTCATGTCTGTGAAACAAATTGGTGGGTGATCAAGTTGGGTAGTATGGTGGCTATATGATGTTGTAAGATGGATTTTATTTGCCTTTATGAAATGGCCTTGAAAGTAATTTCATAAAAGACCTGTACTTGGAAAACAACAGGACATTGAAAAAAAGAGATAGAGGAAGACATAAACAAATGGAAGAACATACCATGTTCATGGATTGGTAGAATCAACATCATTAAAATGTCCATACTACCCAAAGCAATCTACAGATTCAATGCAATCTCCATTAAAATATCAACGGCATATTTCAAAGATCTAGAACAGACTCTGCAAAAATTCATCTGGAATAAAAAAAGACCCAGAATAGCTGCAGCAATCCTGAGAAAGAAGAACAAAGTTGGAGGGATCACAATACCAGAATCAAACTATATTACAAAGCCACAGTTCTCAAAACTGCCTGGTACTGGCACAGGAACAGACATATAGACTACTGGAACAGAACAGAGAACCCAGAAATCGACCCAATTATGCTCTATTAATATTTGACAAAGGAGGCAAGAGTATACAATGGAGTTAAGACAGTCTCTTCAATAAATGGTGTTGGGAAATTTGGTTAGATACATGCAAAAAAATGAAACTAAATCACCAACTTATACCATACACAAAAACAAACTCAAAATGGCTAAAGGACTTAAATGTAAGACGGGAAACCATAAAATCCTACAAGACTCCAATAGGCAGCAAAATAGCAGACATATGATGTAGCAATATCTTTACAGACACAGCTCCTAGGGCATTGGAGACTAAGGAGAAATAAACAAATGGGACTACATCATAATAAAAAGCTTCTGCACAGCAAAAGAAACCATTAACAAAACAATAAGAAAGCCCACTGAATGGGAGAACATATTTGCCAATGATATTTCCGATAAGGGTTTAATCTCCAAAATTTACAGAGAACTCATACAACTTAACAAAAGAGGAAGATAAATGATCCAATCAAGAGATGGGCAAAGGACCTAAATAGATACTTTTCAAAAGAGGACATACAGAAGTCTGAGAGACATATGAAAACATGCTCAGCCACCAATCATCCTAGAGATGCAAATCAAAACGACAATGAGATACCACACGTCAGAATAGCTATCATCAACAAATCAACTAAGGACAAGTGCTGGCGAGGATGTAGAGAAAAAGGAACCCTCCTACACTGCTGGTGGGAATGCAGACTGTTGCAGCCACTGTGAAGAACAGTATGGAGTTTCCTCAAAAAGTTAAAAATGGAACTGCTCTTTGACCCAGTAATCCCACTTCTAGGAATATATCCCAAGAAAACAGAAACACCAATCAGAAAGGATATCTGCACCTGTATGTTCATAGCGGCACAATTTACAGCCTAAGTGCCCATCAGCAGATGAGTGGATTAAAAAACTGTGGTACCTCTACGCCGCTATAAAAAAGAAGGAATTTTTACCATTTGCAACAGCATGGATGGAACTGGAGAGCATTATACTAAGTGAAATAAGCCAGTCGGAGAAAGATAAATAAATACCACATGATCTCATTCATATGTGGGATATAATGATTAACATAATTTGATGAACAAGAATAGATCCAGAGACAAATGGCAGGGGAGGAGGGGGAGTTATAGAGCAACCAAAGGATGTGTATGCATGCATATTAGCATAACAAATGAACACAGACACTGGGGTGGTAGGGGCTTGCCCGGGGTGAGAATGGCTGGGGGTGGGGGTTCAAGCGGGGGGGAAAGGGAGACATGTGTAAAACTTTAGATAATAAATAAAAAATAATTAAAAGAAAAACCTGTTTTGGGAAAGGTATGGAGATTAAGCCTGTACATATGTGTATACACATGCTCATGCACTCAAAGAATTCTAAAATTTAGTTTTCTGTTAGAAAGTATCTAGTTTTCATTTGTAGAAGTTGATACTATACAATAAAGAAGAGATTTAACTTAAAAAAAGAAAGTAATTTCAAAAGAGGACTTTCCAAATGTATAATTTCCTTAAGTAATTAAATGAGTCGTGATACTCATTTAAATGTGAATATTCTAGTATAGCTTCAATATTTAATAGCCATACTGTTTATATTCCCTTTTAATGCTTATGTTCTCCCTAGACAACATGTCTGCATAAAATAAGCTAGTTGTTGAAACACACACTGAGGGGTTGTGGGGAAAAAAGTTTATTTTCCTCATATTTATTTTTAAAAAATATATTTTATTGACCTTTTACAGAGAGGAAGGGAGAGGGATAGAGTTAGAAACATCGATGAGAGAGAAACATCGATCAGCCGCCTCCTGCACATCCCCCACTGGGGATGTGCCCGCAACCAAGGTACATGCTCTTGACCAGAATCGAACCCAGGACCCCTCAGTCCGCAGGCCAATGCTCTATCCACTGAGCCAAACTGGTCAGGGCCTCATACTCATTTTGTAAAGGAAGGCAAAAGGCTTGTAAAGGAATATTTGATTTTGGAAAATAAAATTTATTTTACAAATTGGAACCCTCAATCATTGCTGATGGGAATATAAAATGTACAGCCACTTGAGAAAACAGTTTGGCAGTTCCCCCAAAGATAAACGTACTAGTGGAGTTGTTGTGGCCCAGCTATTCCCCTCCTAGGTATATACCCAAGAAGTAGGAAACATATGTTCACATAAAAACATGTACACATGTTCATAGTAGCATTGTTCATAATAACCAAAAAGCAAATACAACCCAAATGTCCATCAACTGATGAATGGGTAAACAAAATGTGGTATTTCCATACAATGGAATATAATTATCCATAAAGAGAAATGAAGTGCTGGCAATGCAACAATGCGGGTAGACCTGGAAAACATGCTTAGTGAGAGGCCAACCAAAGTCATGTACTGCACGATCCCATCTGTCTGAACTGTCCAGAGTAGGCAAAGCTAGAGAGACAGGAAGATTAGTGTTGCCTGCAGCTACAAGGCATGAGAGAAGAGGGATGGAGAGTGACTGCTAATGAGTATAGAATTTCCTCTTTGGGGTGATGAAAATATTCTGAAATTAGACAGTGGTGATGGTTGTACAACCTTCTGAATATACTAAAAACCACTGAATTATACATTTTAGAAGGATGAATTTTAAAGTGTGTGGATTATATCTTAAAATTTTGTCCTTCAATTTCCTGTATCAAATTGTGATGTAGTTTGGAGCAGTGCCTGTTTGCCTGGTGTGTTGGGGATATATATGTATATTTTGCATTTTGAGTTCCAAGTGAGGCAAAATACATTTGGGGGAAAGGAGAAACTTTGTCAGACTAAAGCCTGCTAACAGCTCATTGCCGTGTAACCTTAGTGGGCAGAGTAGGAGAAGTGGATGAAATAAGGATGGGATCAAAGTCTCTTAGATACCAGAAAAATTTATTAGCACACAGAGAAATCAATAAGTGTTTTAAATAAAGCAGGTCTGACTTGCTAGATTCGATATCCTAAAGTTTTTGCCATTCTGTCTTGGACATGTACCTCACAGGTCTTTAAAAAAATAATGGAAAAAATGTTTTTATTGATTTCAGAGAGAGGAAGGGAAAGGGAGAGAGAGAGAGACAGAATCATTGATCGGCTGCCTCCTGCACGCCCTCTGCTAAGGATTGAGCCTGCAATCCAGGCATGTGCCCTTGACTGGAATCGAACCCATGACCCTTTAGTCCGCAGGCCAACGCTCTATCCACTGAGCTAAACCAGCCAGGGCCACAGGTCTTTTTAAATAGATACTGGAAGCTAAACTCTGCCTCATAATGAAGTTTTAATAGGCCTTATATCTGTAGAATTAAATGTGTTTTTTAATAACTTTTAAAAGGTTAATCAATCTGGGGTTTAATTTAAGTGTCAAAAATACGATTTTCACAAATCAAATACGTACTAATTTTTTCTAGATTTGCATAAAAAGCCTTCCAGTTTTTCTCAAATTAATCTGTTTGTGTTGTAAAAGTAGTTGTAAATATAGAAATGGTACAAGATAGTAGCAGTCCTGAACCATTGTTCTTTAGCAGACTGAGCTACATGTATGTTTTAAAAATAGATCATACTATCATATATGAATAAGACTTTAATATTATTAAATAAATGTATGAAAGGTGGGATAAAATAATAAGCTATGCCTACTGGCAGTAACATACCTGACTCTTACTGTTTGCCAGGCACTGTTTTACATTCATCATCTATCTCACCTAATCACAAATAGACATAAAGATTTGACAAAAAAAAAAAAAAATTTCAGTTACATGTCTAAGGGTACATAGGTTGGATAGTTTTAAGAGGATCAATTTCCTGGTTCTAAACATTCATTTATACTTTTTCCCCTGAAACTGACTTGTCCGATGATAACACCAGCATCATGCTTTGTCTCCTTTCCTCCCTTTTCTTTAGTTCTGGATCTTTTTACAGTTGAAAAAGCCTTTCACTCACCTTGAATCTAACCATTGTACATGTCTCTTTGAGGAATAACAAAGAGATTGTTGAAACTTTGGTGTCTGGTGTGAAACGGTCCTTTATTAAAATTTATGTACATCTTATTAAGACTGCATCTGCAAAACCAGAAATTACTTGTTATGTTTAGTTATCAAAATTTGGAATCTATTTGCATTGTTTTAATCAATTGAATAATACAAATAACAGTAATAGGAACTCAATCCAAAAGAAATACTTTAAATAAATAAAAAATAATTAATATGCATATTTTGTTAAAGTATGAGAAAAGATACAGTATTAAAATACTCTGAAAGAAAAAATAGAAATGTAATTGCAAAGAAAAGAGAAATAATATGACGTTTCACATAGGAAAATGAAGATTATATTCTTTTTTTTAAAAAAAAAATATATATTTTATTGCTTTTTTACAGAGAAGAAGGGCGAAGGGTAGAGAGTTAGGAACATCGATGAGAGAGAAACATCGATCAGCTGCCTCCTGCACACCTCATACTGGCGATGTACCCGCAACCAAGGTACATGCCCTTGACCGGAATCGAACCTGGGACCTCTCAGTCCACAAGCCGACGCTCTATCCACTGAGCCAAACTGGTTAGGGCGAAGATTATATTCTTATAGTATTTTTGTTGTGTTTTTATAATTGATTTCAGGAAGGGGGGGATGGAGAGGGGGGAGAGAGAGAGAGTGTGTGCACAAATGACAGAGAGAAACATTGATGTGAGAGAAACATTGATAGGTTGCCTGTGACCAGGGATCGAACCCACCACTCCTGGGTGCATGGGATGATGCTTCAACCATCTGAACCACAGGACTACTATATTCTTTTTTTGTTGTTGTTGTTAATTCTCACCCGAAGATATTTTTCCATTGATTTTTAGAGAGAGTGGAAGGAAGGGGAAGAGACACAGAGAGAGAAACATTGATGTGAGAGAGACACATCAATTGGTTGCCTCCCACTTGAATCCCAACCAGGGCTGGGTATCAATCCTGCAACCGAGGTATGTGCCCTTGACCAAAATCGAACCCAGGACCCTTCAGTCCATAGGCTGACACTCTATCCATTGAGCCAAACTGGCTAGGGCAGGACTACTATATTCTTAGAGTTTTAAAATGGAGGATGGTGGGTATCAAATTACTGAGGTATTTATATTTTGTTGGATGCATTTAAATTAGTGATATAATCATTTTGTTGTTTTTAGATGTCAATTTTAAATTGGCATTTATTTGACTTCCTTTGCAATGATTTACACTTTTGATGAAAAATGTTAGATATCAACTTAAAAATATTCATGAAGTGCTTTTCTCCTCTGAATTTTGTTTTAGGGGGTGTATGAGCAAAACTTTCTTTTTAAAAAAACTTTTACCTGAAGATATATTTCCCATTGATTTTTTTGGAGAGAGTGGAAGAGAAAGAGGGAGGGGGCAAGAAAGGAGGGGTAGAAAGAGAGAGAGAGAGAGAAACATTGATGTGAGAGAGACACATCGATTGGTTGTCTCCCGCACACTGCTTGATCAGGTCTGGGGATCAAACCTGCAACCCAGGTACGTGCCCTTGAATGGGAATTAAACCTGTGGCCTTCAGTCTGCTGGCCAATGCATGAAACTTTGTAAACAATAATGTTCTAAAGCAGTGGTTTCCAATGTGGGGCACATGCTTAACAGGGGGGTAATTTGATTTTTAAGGGGGGCAATTCGAGAGTGAGTTATTTAGAGTGAATTGAGGGACCTCATATACTAGTACAGTATACTATAAATATATATTGTGACATTTACGCATTTCAGTTCTCTATTATATGTTTTAAAACTTTATTTGCTATTTTTTCATGTCACTTCATATTTTTTTTTTAATAATTTCTTAGTGATTTCTTCCTCAGTACTTCAACTGTCGTTTCGTTCTTTTATTTTTCTCTTTCATGGATGCCATGTTCTTTGGAAGCTTGTTTAGACCAAGTTAATGGCCTTTTAGGCTTCTTCGATGTGAATAGGAGTTCACTTTTTAAAAAAATATATATTTTATTGATTTTTTACAGAGAGGAAGGGAGAGGGATAGAGAGTTAGAAACATCGATGAGAGAGAACCATCCATCAGCTCACCCCCTACTGGGGATGTGCCCCCAACCAAGGTACATGCCCTTGACTGGAATTGAACCTGTGCTCCTTCAGTCCGCAGGCCGACGCTCTATCCACTGAGCCAAACCAGTTAGGGCAGCAGTTCACTTTTTGAATAATAAGAATTATATGTCATGGGGGTGGTGGCATCAGGATTTTAGAGATGCTTAGGTGGGGCATGGCCAAAAATAGGTTGGGAACCACTGTTCTAAAGGCTATAGTGATCAAGAAGAATCAGTTTCTGCCTTCAAGAAGCTTCATAGTTAAATAAAGTCTTTATTGGGTCATATTTTCTGCTTATTTAACATGGGCATTGTGCCTCAGTGTTGTGTCATGCTTGTTGAAATGAACGTTGCTTAGTGATTTAGCTCACATGTGCTCTGTTTGTGCAGAACAGAAAGGGATTGTGTCTTTTAAAAGACAGACGGATAGGAAAAGTGCCCACTGCACTTACCACTGATGAATAGCAGGGCTTACTCTTGTCTATTTCCTGTGGTTGTTGTGAACATGAGACTGGGAGTCAGGTGACCCTAGTTCTTGTCCTTACTATAGCACAGGCCATGTGACCTTGGCCAAATCACTGAACACATTTGAACTCTTGTTTTCATCATATGAAAAAACATTTAAATTGGATGGATCTTCTAGCTTTGAAATTCAGATTCCTCACTTGAATTCATACATTTTTATTATTTATTTTAATTTTAATACATTTTTATTGATTTCAGAGAGGAAGGGAGAGGGAGAGATAGAAACATCAACAATGAGAGAGAATCATTGATCAGCTGCCTCCTGCATGTCCGTACTGGGGATCGAGCCTGCAATCTAAGCATGTGCCCTTGACCAGAATCAACCCAGGATCCTTTAATCCACCGGCCAACGCTCTTTCCACTGAGGCAAACCTGTTAGGGCATCATACATTTTTACACAGCGCATTAGTTTTAGAAGTGATAGTTGTAGCAAACTTTGGGAAATAGATACAGATTATTTGTTTGAAGAGAGTAACTTCTCACTATTTATCCAAAGTGTGATTGAGATAATCTGTTAAAAGCCCGTCAGAGTGTCCTGGGTCTCATCACCTATGCTCTTCTTATTTAAAAAAAAAAGAGGGGACATTTCCCCCTACTCTTTTGAGAATTAGAACAAATTCCGCACAGGATTAGTATTTTAGGATCCCAGTTTAGCTTCGTGCCTGTGCCTTTGGTGAAACCCACATTTTGTAACGTCCTAGCAGAATATTAAAATGGATTATGGATTACAGACAGTTGTAGGCTTGTACTTTATAGATCAGAGTGGAAACCAGGAGAGCAGTGTTCACCCGTCATGGGCTGGGCCTCTTATTTAGACTGTTATGAAGCTAATGTGAAACTCTGGAACAGTTTCACTAGAATGGCTTTCCTGGGGGCTTACGAAGCTTACATTCTGAAACCGATACTCTTGTAGTACAAGGATAACTATAAACTGATGTGGAATTAGGAGGCCATAGAAGAGAGATGCCATATGCAGCTCTCATTCTCCCACATCTCTTGGCTGGTGAACAAAGATTCACCAGTAATCCAATTTACTGATAAGCAGATATTTGGATATATGTTTACAAATCCTCTCGAACCAACTTTTAGAATAGAAGACTCTGCTTCTGTTTCATGCCTTGGAGGGTAAGAAGGATATTGATGCCCGGCCAGCGTGACTCAGTGGTTGAGCGTCGACCTATGAACCAGAAGGTCATGGTTCAATTCCTGGTCAGGGCACATGCCTGAGTTATGGGTTCAATCCCCAGTAGGGGACATGCAGGAGGCAACCAGTCAATGATTCTCTCTCATCATTGATATTTCTCTCTCTCTCTCCTTCTCCCCTCCTCTCTGAAATCAATAAAAATATATTTAGAAAAATAGTATTGAAGTGTGCAGAATTAGCTTGTGGTAGTTTATTTTAACATATACAAATATTACCTATTTAACTCCTCATTCTCCATCTCTTATGTTTGTTCTTGAGCCTTAATTTCATTTTTTGCAGCCAAGAAGTTAATTGAATAAATTCTTATGGCTGATTTGTAGATGTTATTGTCCTTTATTTATTATCCTCAGTATTGGATAGTTTGACTGATTTACCTTGTTTAGGTAGATACTTAGATTGAACCCTAAAGTTTTAAACTTTTTTTTTTTTTTTTTTGCATGACAAAATGTGGGGTGAAGAGGTCTATTTTTATTTATTTATTTGTCTTAAAAAATAAGTGCTTGATTTACTCGAATCATTTTTTACATAGTTGGAAGAGAATATTCTTTTAAAATAAAAAAATTTAAAAATTTTTATATTGAATTTATTGGGGTGATATTGGTTAATAAAATTATTGAGGTTTCAAGGGTACAGTTCTATAATATGTCATCTGTATATTGTATTGTGTGTTCACCACCCCAAGTCAGGTCTGCTTCCATCACCCTTATTAAGCGGTCTATTTTTAAAGTTACTAGGCGTGGTGGTTTTGATGCCAAGAGGGAAACACTATTTTCTGGCAGACGTGAATTTGTTTTGTATCATCACATCTCTAAGTCAGCAGTTCACTTTTTGTTTAGTAGTATGTCTTGGCTTGTCTGAATGAGTCATAATTAAAATATAGTCATTGGGACTCATAATCTTGTCTAAACAAAAATGATAGCCCTAGCTTGTTTGGCTCAGTGGATAGAGCATCGGCCTGCGGACTGAAGGGTCTCGGTTTGATTCCAGCCAAGGGCACATGCCTGGGTTGCAGACTCTATCCCCAGTAGGGGGCGTGCAGGAGGCAGCCGATCAATGATTCTCATCATTTATGTTTTTATCTCTCTCTCCTCTCCCTTCCTCTCTGAAATCAATAAAAATATATTACAAAATTATAGTAGTATAGAGTACTATGCCTGACCATGTGGTGTGACACAGAAGCTGAGCTTTGTTATGTTCAAGCCAGGCTCAAGTTCGGTTAATATATTTAGCAGGATTATGAAGGCATTTTGGAGTTGGTTTTGTAAGTGTTAGATGGATTTCAGTATTATTTTTAAATTTTGTTTAAACCTCATTGCATCAGGAAGACAGTCTAAGTACAGGCTGAGGTACTGAGTTTCACTTTATTTTTTATTTTTATATGATTTTATTTACAGGGTAGATATGGATTTAATATTGAGATGGAAAAATTAGAAGTAAATTGAGGTTAGGAATTGTTCTATTTACTGTCTTCTATTTTTCTTTTAGTTATCAAACTTCCCTTTTCCTTGCTTTCTGGAGTGGTTTCAGGGCATCTGGGTGGGGGAGGGTGTGATGCCTTTTGCTCAATCAAAAATGACTCTTCAGTTCGCAGGTTAGGGAAACTGATCAAATAAATAATTTGTAATTTCAATATAGAGGCTGTTTGGGGGACTTTTGTGTGGGCATATTTTAGTTTTAAAAGGGAAAAATGACTTACTGTTCTAAGGGGATGTATAAACAACTTTATGACAGTAGCTTTAGATGTCTGGTTCAACAAATAACTATTGTTGCATAATACATAATTTTCCACCTAATGAGATACAAAACTGCATAATTATACCAACAATTATTTTCTTATAGAATTTGATGGCTACTAAGTAAACAATATTTTTACCTACCTTAATTAGCTTAGTTATGTGCCATCATTAAATTAATTCTTATCTTTTTCTTCATGCTGCTGCATTCTATATTTTTAGCTAATCAGAAAGTAATTATTATTATTTTAAAAATATATTTTTATTGATTTCAGAGAGAAGGGAGAGGGAGAGAGAGATAGAAACATCAATGATGAGAGAGAATCACTGATTGGCTGTTTCCTGCATGCCACCCACCTGGGATCAAGCCCGCAATCCAGGCATATGCCCTTGACTGGAATTAAACCTGGGACCCTTCAGTCTGCAGGCTGACACTCTATCCACTGAGCCACACAAGCTAGGGCAAGAGTAATTATTTTTAAAAAAGGACTTTTTACAGCATCTAGCCAATTTGACTTAACTTATTCAGGATGGTTACTCATATTTAGATGAAATCTAACTCAGGAAGGAAGCACAAGGAAATATTTACTGAAAACATTTAGGTAGTTGGTATGGAGGAAAGCGACCTAGAAGGTAAATACTTCAAGGTTGTTTTAAAGTGTATCCTCTTTGTTGTTATTCACCCTTATGTGTGCTAATTGTGCAGAGGTTCCCGGTTGTGGTACTGATATTTTGGCAAGGGCCGATCTTATGTCTGAAGAACTGCTGACTTTTAAAAACCAGAAACTTTTAGGTGTGCAACCAGATACCACTCCAGCCTTCAAGACCATCTGCGTTTCTTTTCTAACCTATAAATTGTGCTTGCTATTTCACATTTCAGCCAGTAGGCTCTAAAGAATGCAAATGGGAACATAGAGAACATGCCTGTGGATAGTTTCCCTTTCAGGAGGTTGGGACTAGTTGAGAGCACTGTGCTTTAGTGGGAAGGCATGCTTTGATGGATGGACAGTATCTCCTGTGGGTCAGAATGCGGGAACTGCGACATGTGCTCCCTGGTGTCACTTATTAGCAGTTGAACACGTTCTCTGATAATAGATTCCACAGGCTCAAGGTGGTACTGTAATTTGAACAGCATGGTGGGAGAAATAAGGAGGACAGAGGTAGCGTACATAGGACAAAATTGGGCCAATAACAGAAAAATCACATGTAGACAGAAGAACAGAGAAGGGTAAATTGGAAACAAAAATATTTTAAAAAATGGGGGAAAAAAAGAGTAAGAAGAAACAGACCTTACCAGTCTTTTTTCTTTCTTTTCTTTTTCTTTCTTTCTTTTTTTTTTAATTAGGAAAGGAAAATAATCTGTGAAACACTTGGGCCACTTTGGGAAAGGAAATTAGAAGTTAATTCAAGTTGTATTAATGTCAGAGTCTTAAATTTTTTTTGTTCTCAAAGTAGAAAAAGTATGATACTCATTGTACTTCCGTAGTTGGTTTATTTGCCACTTAGGGTAAAAATAATAAGGGAGATTTCCAGAGTAGCTGTGGTCTTGGAAAAGTCTTTCTGAAACATGGTTCAGGGCTAAAAGATAACTCCTCTCCCTCATGTGAGATCACAACCCATTTTTTAAAGATATTTTAGTATCAAAGTTTCCCAGAATGAGCGCTGTAGAACTGTAATATGTTTAGGAGGAAAAGGATCATTAAGTGAGCTTGGGAACTGTCAGAGTACCAAAACAAAATAATAAAATAGTAAATAAAGTTAGTTTCTTTACTCTAGGACAGTGGTTGGCAAACTCATTAGTCAACAGAGCCAAATATCAACAGTACAACGATTGAAATTTCTTTTGAGAGCCAAATTTTTTAAACTTAAACTTCTAATGCCACTTCTTCAAAATAGACTCGCCCAGGCCATGGTATTTTGTGGAAGAGCCACACTCAAGGGGCCAAAGAGCCACATGTGGCTCGCAAGCCGCAGTTTGCCGACCACGGCTCTAGGACATACGAGTGCTCTTGTAAGTCTTTGGAGAGATAAATGGAAAAGCCTATGGCTTTTCTCAAATTTAGTTGCTTTGCTATTCTTTTTTTATTTTTTATATACACCCTCTCTCCAATTGGGAATTTTCTGTTCTCTCATGTCTATATGTATTCCACTTGGGGGGAATATTAATAGTAGTTTACATTTTAAAATATGATATGATTATAGTATTTATCTGAACTCCTTATTTGAACCTTCAGGTTTCTTGTTTACCTGACCCCTAATCTTGCCTACATTTTCAGGTTTATTTACTACTACTCCCATAATTCTTCACTTGAACCCAATTTTTTTTTTTTTTTTTTTACTATCCTATGATTATATTCTGTACTTTATATTAAGGTCTGGCTTTGTCACCTTTTCTGAGATCTTCCCTGATTTCTTTAGCTACAAGTACTTTCTCCTTAGCAAATCTAAAGCATTTATTTGCTAACACCTGTGCTTTTTACAGATTGGTTTGTGGTTATTTATGTACATGTCTTAGACTGTAAGCTTGGGAAGAGAGGGCATGCCATGCCATATCACCCAAAGCTCCTAGCTTAAGTATTCCTTCATGCAGAGTAATAACACAAGTAACCTTTATTATTTACCAGGTGCTAGGCACTGTTCTCCGTTTTTTACTTGATTAATGTTTATTACAATACTATGGATATCCCTGTTTTATGGATGAGGAAACGAAGGTAGTAAGTGGTGGAGTAACTTACTCAAAGCCACATTTTAAGTTAGTGATGGAGCCAGAATTTGAACCTAAGCAATCTCATGCTTTTAATCACTACACACTACACAGGCAGAATTTGCCTGAATGCACAGGCCCATCAGCTGTGGCTCAAAGTTGTAAGTTACTTTCCTTTTCACCTTTTTGAAGTCAACATTTATCTAGCTATATAATAAGTTCTAAATGACTAAGTTCTGAATGACTAAGAACAATTTAGCATGAGTTCAGGGGTGTGGGAGTGGTAGAGATGAGTGTGTGGGGATACAGGATGCTGTGTATAGTCAAGAAAGTTCATTGCCATGCCTGGAACTGCTGCTTGCCTTGCTGAGGAAATAGTGGTGTGTCTAGGCTTGAGGGTCCAAAAACCTGGATGGGTGTTTCAGCTTCTTTTATTAGCAGTTTGGGCAAGTTTCTTAACTGTTCTACACCTCTATTTTCTCCTCTGTAAAATAACAATAGCTACTTTGTTGCTGTCTTTGTAAGGATTAAATCAGATAATCATGGAAAACACTTAGCATAATGCCTCATACATATTAAGTGCTCAACAAATGTCACTTATAATACAACAGGTTTTACTTACTGTAAAATTATTAGCTGCTTATCTCTTTTTAAAAAAGATAATGCCCTTTGAAATTAGACCTTCAGATTTTAGTCAGTCAAAGTATTAATGGACCTGTTTATTATTATTTTTTTCTCTTCCCCACCACTTCACATTACTTTATCTTCCTTTTTTTTAAAAAGTATGTTTTATTGATTTTTTACAGAGAGGAAGAGAGAGGGATAAAGAGCCAGAAACATCGATGAGAGAGAAACATCGATCAGCTGCCTCCTGCACACCCCCCCACTGGGGATGTGCCCGCAACCAAGGCACATGCCCCTGACCGAAATCGAACCTGGGACCCTTCAGTCCACAGGCCGATGCTCTATCCACTAAGCCAAACTGGTCAGGGCACATTACTTTATCTTCTAACTAGAGGCCTGGTGCACGAAATTTGTACATGCGGTGGGGGTTGTCCTTCAGCCCAGCCTGCACCCTCTCTATAATCAGGGACCCCTTGAGGGATGTCTAACCTCCCTGTGGGATCGGGCCTAAATGGGCGGTTGGACATCCCTCTCACAATCCAGGACTGCTGGCTCCCAACTGCTCACCTGCCTCTGCCTGATTGCCCCTAACCACTTCCGCCTGCCAGCCTGATCACCCCCTAACAACTCCCCTGCCAGCCTGATCGACACCTAACTGCTCCCCGGTTGGCCCGATTGCCACCCCCCAACTGCCCTCCCCTGCCAGTCTGGTCGCCCCTAACTGTCCTCCCCTGCAGGCATGGGTCCCCCCACAACTGTCCTCCCCTGCAGGACTGGTCCCCCCCAACTGCCCTCCCCTGCTGGCCTGGGTCCCCCCCTAACTGTCCTCCCCTGCAGGCTTGGTCCACCCCCAACTGCCTTCCCCTCAGGCCTGGGTCCCCCCCAATTGTCCTCCCCTACAGGCCTGGTCCCCTCAACTGCCCTCTTCTGCTGGCCTGGTCACCCCTAACTGCCCTCCCTGCTGGCCTGATCGCCCACAACTACCCTCCCTGCAGGCCTGGTTCCCCCCAAATGCCCTCCCCTGCAGGCCTGGTCCCTCCCAACTGCCTTCCCCTGCAGGCCTGATCCCCCCTAACTGCTCTTCCCTGCAGGCCTGGTCCCCCCAACTGCTCTCCCCTGTAGGCCTTGGTCCCCCCCCCAACTGCCCTTCCCTGCAGGCCTGGTCCCCCCACCTGCCCTCCCTGCTGGCCTGGTCTCCCACAACTGCCCTCCCCTGCAGGCCTGGTCCCCCCAACTGTCCTCCCCTGCAGGCCCGGTCCCCCCAACTGCCCTCTGCTGGCCCGGTCACCCCCTAACTGCCCTCCCTGCTGGCCTGATCACCCACAACTGCCCTCCCCTGCAGGCCTGGGTCTCCCCCAACTGCCCTCCTTTGCTGGCCTGGTCTGTCCCATCTGCCCTCCTCTGCCAGCCTGGTCACCCCCAATTGCCCTCCTCTGCTGGCCTAGTCACCCCTAACTGCCTACAACTGCCCTCCCCTGCAGGCCATCTTGTGTCCACATGGGTGCAGCCATCTTGTGTCCACATGGGGGCAGCCATCTTTGACCACATGGGGGCAGCCATCTTGTGTCTTGGAATGACAATCAATTTGCATATTACTCTTTTATTAGATAGGATTTGGAGAAGATGGTAATCCAACATTTTACTTGTTTTCTCTTTCATGGCAAATATGTGAGCACTAGATTAGGAGCTCAAAATACTACATTTCAACATTTTCCTTTTTTAAATACTAGTATTTCCTCATCTTTATTTAAAATGTTTTTACTGATTTTTAGAGGAAGAGAGGGGGAGAAGGATAGAGAGATAGAAACATCAATGAGAGAGAAACATTGATCAGCTGCTTACTGCACACCCCGCACTGGGAATTGAGCCCACAACCTGGGCATGTGCCGTTGGTTCATGGGTCGATGCTCAACCACTGAGCCACACTGGTGGGTGTAGTGTTTGTTTTTTTAAATTGACTTTTTAGAGATAGAGAGAGACATTGAGAGACAGACATCAATTTACTATTCCACTTACTTATGCATTCATTGATTGATTCTTGTATGTGCCCTGACCGGGGGTTGAACCAGCAACCGTGGTATATCAGGCTGACACTAACCAACCGAGTTACCCTGTGAGGGCCCAACATTTTTCTTATTCAGTCAGTTCGTTTCTGTGGGTGAAGTTGTCTGTTACTCAGCTTGTGGCTCTAGTAGCTGGTCAGGGATTTTCAGTGCTTTTATTGCCTCTTTTGATAAACATAAACTTCTTATTCCTTATTGCCTTTTGCAATATTTTGAAATAATTAGAGTTGCTTTATTTTTTAAGTAAAAATTTTATCTTTAAATTAAAGATTCCCTAAATTAAACTATTTTCTGAGGAAAATAGAAAACATTTCTCTCTATGATATGTAGTAAGCACTTGAGTGCACCTGTGCTGTTACCGTCAGACATGGATAGCAAGTCTGGCATCACCTGAGCTTGCTCTGCTCATTTTCTCATTGTTGAGCTTTATTCTTGGTGTTTGTAATATGAAGACAATGGGTATCTTTTTTTTAATCAAATATGGTTTATTATATCAATTATTCTTTTTGTTTTAAACTGCAACCTTAGGAGTCAGATGCCTACTTTTCTGTGCTGAGAATTGCTGTGGACTCAATATAAAACCAAACTGATTCTGATCTGAGAGATCCTGCGTGAATGTGGGATATTTAGAAAAATCTGAGCTTTGATACATCTATAGGGAAGAAATAGGAGATTATTACCAAAGATAAGAGGAGCAGAAAGTCGTTGCAAATAAAGAATCTTGTAGTAATTTAATCTATAGCCGGGGTGTGTTGAAATGGCTAGAAATGATTAAAGTTGGTGTTTTGAAATTTTCTTTGAGGCTCTTTGGTTGAACAGTTTCACAGGAGGCTGAGAAAAAGAAAGATGGTATTTGGAAGGGGAGCAACTCTCTTTTAGGACAAGACAGGTCCAAAGTCTTACAAGATCAAGCCCTCAGATAGGATGTTTCCGCTTTAAAAAATATTGTTTGATATGTAAATTCACATATCTGGTGTAAATTATTCTGGCTAAGGTTTCTGCTTTCTTTTGATTCAGAAATAACACAAAACAGATCTCTTTTCCAGAATATACAACAGAAAAGAGAAGTAAGACTTTTCAGGACTTAAGTGGTTTGATTTCTGGATGCATACAGAATTTGAAAAAAACGTGAAAACAGAGGAAAAGTGTTTAGCATAGAAATTAACTTTTTCTTTTTTGAAACTTGGTGGCTTTTGAACCACGGCTCTGGTAGTTCTGTTGTTTTTTGTGCATGGTTTTTTTCCCCCCTCTTCTGCTTGACTGTCATCTCTCTTACAATTTATCTAGGGCTGTTACCCTACTTATGCAGGAGGCAAATTCAAAGTAAGTAGTTGTTTTGTTTAAGCAGAGCTTCCATTTACAGCTTGTCCTAAGCTGAGTCATTGAGGTTGGTTTTATCCAGTGTAGGTCTTGAAACTTAATTGCTTAATTATTTGGGAGTGTCAGGAACCTGGATTCAGTTACATTTCTTTTCCATCCTTATTCATATTAATTGATGAATGCTAATAACAGGTGTCAGGTCTACATCTTCCAAAGTAGTTTTCTTCAGCAAACTAAGGACTGAGGGCTGGGGTACAAGTATAGGGCCCGAGAGCTATAAGTCTTCCTCATTCTCAGCGCCACCACCCATACCTGCCTGCCTGCTGCATGCTTCTAAGCCAGGGGTTCTCAAACTTTTTAAAGAGGGGGCCAGTTCACTGTCCCTCAGACCGTTGGAGGGCCGGACTATAGCTTAAAAAAAAAAACAATGAACAAATTCCTATGCGCAATGCGGGCCCGAGACGAGTTGGCTGCTAAGCAGGACAGGCAGTGGCACCCGGTGGGCCGGATAAAAGTCCTCGGCGGGCCGCATGTGGCCCGCGGGCCGTAGTTTGAGGACCCTTGTTCTAAGCCTTGGGAGCTTTCTCAGTTTATTCTGGCCCCGGTGAGCATTCCTTCCGTAAACTCAGATGGCCTAATTGTCTTTTTTTTTTTTTTAAATTTCTTTATTGATTAAGGTATTACATATGTGTCCTTATTCCCCCATTACCCCTCTTATCCCCCCCACTCATGCCCTCACCCCCCTGTTGTCTGTGTCCATTGGTTAGGCTTATATGCATGCATACAAGTCCTTTGGTTGATCTCTCCCCTTTACCCCCACCCTCCCCTACCTTCCCTCTGAGGTTTGATGGTCTAATTGTCTTGGGTCCTGTGGCAGTTAATCTCGTTTTGCTCTGTGATATCTTTTGTAGTTGATATTTATTGTTAATGTTAACCTTGCTTGAGGACAAGGACTGTTAGTGACTTGTCCTTCAAATGACAGGAGGATCCTTTGGAAGAATTCATAAGAACTCTCAATCTGTTAGGCTTTCCAAGCCTTGGCTGTGTTTGCCTATCCTGTCTAATCAAAGTAATATGCAAATTGACCATACCTCTGCCACACCCACAAGCCACACCTACCAGCCAATCAGGAGCAAGTATGCAAATTAACCCAACCAGGATGGCTGTGGCCATGGAGAGAGCAGGAGGCTTGGGTTTCCCCGGCAATGGAGGAAGCCAAGCTTTCTACCTTCCCTGGTGGGCCCAGGCCTCCACTCAAGGCTACAAAGTTTCAATTATAGAATATAAGTAAATCCCAACAAAAATGGTGGCAGTCACAGAGCTGGATAGAGCAGGAGGCTTGAGTTGCCCTCGGTGATGGAGGAAGCCAAGCTTTCCGCACACCGTGGCGCGCCCAGGCCTCCACTCAAGGCTACAAAGTTTCAATTATAGGAGATAAATAAATCCCAACAAAAATGGCTGCAGCCACGGAGCCAGCAGGAGGCTTGGCTCCGCTCAAGGCTACAAAGTTTCAGTTATAAAAGATAAATAAATCCCAGATACCAGGGCCTCTGCTTGGGTCGCCGGGGGCCGTGGCCAGCCTGCAAACCACCACAGGCCACTCACCCAGGCCGCCCCACGCTCCAAGGGAACCCCCACCCTGATCCGGGACACCCTTCAGGGCAAACCAGCCAGCCCCCACCTGTGCATCAGGCCTCTATCCTATCTAATAAAAGAGTAATATGCAAATTGACCATCTCTGCAACACACAAGATGGCTGCCCCCATGTGGTCAAAGGTGACTGCCCCATGTGGACACAAGATGGCCAGCAGGGGAGGGCAGTTGGGAGGGACCAGGCCTGCAAGGGAGGGCAGTTGTGGGCGATCAGGCCAGCAGGGGAGGGCAGTTGGGAGGGACCAGGCCTGCAAGGGAGGGCAGTTGGGGGCGATCAGTCCTGCAGGGGAGGGCAGTTAGGGGTGACCAGGCTGGCAAAGGAGGGAAGTTGGGGGCAACCGGACCTGCAGGGAAGGGCAGTTGGGGGGGACCCAGGCCTGCAGGGGAGAGCAGTTGGGGGGGGACCAGGCCTGCAGGGGAGGGCAGTTAGGGGTGACCAGGCCTGCAGGGGAGGGCAGTTAGGATCAAACAGGCTAGCAGGGGAGCAGTTAGGCATCAATCAGGCTGTCAGGGGCGTGGTTAGGGGGTGATCAGGCTGGCAGGCAGAAGCGGTTAGGGGCAATCAGGAAGGCAGGCAGGTGAGCATTTGGGAGCCAGCAGTCCTAGATTGAGGGGTCCCACATTGGAGAGGGTGCAGTTGAGCTGAGGGACACACACCCCCGTGCACGAATTTTGTGCACCAGGCCTCTGGTGACTTTGATAAAAGCAGTTGTTTCCTCGCAACAGACACAGCCAACATTCTGGGTAAAGACCAGGCACCAGAGTCTTCCTAAATTAATTCTTAACTTGAACAGTTTTTCTGGAGAGAAAATGACAATGTCCTTTTACTTGGGTTTAGTTTTCACCACCAAATATTTTAAAGATGGGAATAAATGATGCACAGTTCTTAGCTGGGTGGGGGGCAGGCAAACAAACATTTAAAATTAAGATCTTGCATGCCTAGTTAATATTGTGTAAAACACATTCTAATTTTGCTGCACTCCCTGTTCTATTAGGAATGAATGACCTGATTGATATGGTGCTCTGAATTTCCTTTAAGCGTTTTCATAACGAATTGGGGCTTTCAAATTTAAAAGGAATCTGCACATTTTTATATTATACCCAATTTTCATCAGTTATTTTGTGTTTTTCATTGCCCTGTTGAAAGCCTTATTTTGCTAAAGAGTCGTTTAATATATTTTCCACACTGACTTTGGCTTGGTGGCATGTAACTATTCTAGTGGAACTAATAATGCGTTAATAAAAGTTGCCTGTGATGGAATAATGACAATAAATATGTCAAATTTTGTTTTTGGGGAAAAGGTCTAAAATTCTTCTTTAAAGAGCTATTCTGAGCTCTTAAAGGGCTATTTTTAGATATTCACACCCCTCCCCCCAACAATTTGTGGGGAAAATACAAAACTTTAGTTATTTCCTGAAATATTTCCCATGTAATATTAATACCTTAGCTTTTAAAGCTTCCTTCTTCAGGAGCTCTGACTTTTACAACCACAGTCAGAATGCAGACTCTTCTTTACGTAGAGTCAGAGTGGGCCTTCAAAAGTTTTGTATGAGCCCATGAACCCATAAATTGCACCCATAGCATCCATATTCCCATATCCTCCCTCCCCCCATTTCTACAGAGAGTGAAGGGAGGGAGGGAGCAGCGGAGGAGAGAGAAAGAGGGAGAGAGGCATGGATGTGAGAGAGACACTTCAATCGGTTGCCTCCCCTATAGGCCCCCACCTGGGCTGGAGTACCTGCAACCGAGGTACAGGTACATGCCCTTGACAGGGAATCCAACCCAAGACCTTCCATGAGCGGGCGATGCTGAGCCAAATGAACCAGGGCCATGTTTTTATTTTGTTAACTGTTATTTTTTTCTGAGGATCTTTTGCAAAGTATCTTCGTATTACAATATCTCAACTTTCAGGAAAACATGACTTACATATACTTTATGTTATTATGAGAAACAATTTATTGCTTACATTATTATTTTCAAAATTTTAATTTCCTATTTCTGTCTTTTCCAAAAAGAATGGATTTTGAATTTTAGGAAAGTATAAGATACATGCTATGCATGGAGTAATGGAAAATAATATATTTTACTTTAACAATTTAACACATTGTGGTAAAATAGTTTTAGTTTTTATTTTTCCGTTTTTTTTAAATATATTTTATTGATTTTTTACAGAGAGGAAGAGTGATAGACAGTCAGAAACATCGATGAGAGAGAAACATCGATCAGCTGCCTCCTGCACACCCCCCACTGGGGACGTGCCTGCAACCAAGCCACATGCCCTTGACCAGAATCGAACCCGGGACCCCTCAGTCCGCAGGCCGACGCTCTATCCACTGAGCCAAACCGGTTTTGGCTATTTTTCCCTTTTAATTCTGCTCTTCTCCCCATCTATTTCTAGTCTCTGAAAACATTTCTCCTTTCTGAGCCTCACAGATTTTTTTTTTTAAAATATATTTTATTGATATTTTACAGAGAGGAAGGGAGAGGGATAGAGAGCTAGAAACATCGATGAGAGAGAAACATCGATCAGTTGCCTCCTGCACACCTGCCTCTGGGGATGTGCCCGCAACCAAGGTACATGCCCTTGACCGGAATCGAACCTGGGACCCTTCAGTCCGCAGGCCGACGCTCTATCCACTGAGCCAAACCGGCTAGAGCCAGATTTTTTTTTATTTTATTATTCAGAGAGGGAGAAAAATGCATTGTGTTTTTTCCCCCAAATAAACCATTTTAAAAAATATTTTTATTCTTGAAAACAAGTTTACTTCGGAACATCCAATTTTGAGCTTGGATGAATTTGCATTGTTATTTGTATTAGATATTCTAAAAATTGAAGCTAAGACCACTTCTGATTAAGTTGGTTCCTGAAATAACATTTTATAGCCAAAATTTGTTTCCTGAGCTCTTTGACCTAGTCTTGGGGTTTTGGAAATGAAATCTTATCTGGAGTGTGAAACTGTAAAGGTGCAATTTTAGTATAAATTTATTTTATAAGTTATTAAATTTTTAAGGAAGTCAGTCATTTTGATAAGCTCTAGGGAGCTCTAGGTTATTGTTTTGTTTTGGTTGTATAGTATCAAAACAATTCTGGTTTACATAGGAAAGTTATTATAAATGGCAACAATTTTAAAAATGCCTTGCCTAACAACAACAATAATGAAGACATCTGACATTTTTGAGCACTTAAGCACTAGCTCTTGATAAGAGCTTTACATATATATTATTTACAGACCAACCGAAACAGGTAGGTAGGTATTTTTTATCTCTATTTAACAAATGAAAAAAGTTGAGGCACAGGGAGTTAAGGTGACTAATAAAAAATGTACAGATAGTAGGTAGGAGCACTAGGCTCGAATCTAATGCCCTTAACCTTTGTGCTGTATTTGTATTGCTTTGAAAATATTTCAGTTAATCTTATCTAGATGTTTTAAAATGGAATAGCAGGAGATTTTAATTTCCAAGTAGAATCACTAATATTCCTTAATTCATACTTGTTCAATTTGGAGTGATTGTTGAATCACTAATTAAATCTTCATTGCGTTTTTGAAAACATCAATGTTATTAAAAAATTACTCAAAATGTTGCCTGGCTGGCATTACTTAGTTAGTTGGAGTGAGTCCTTACACCAAAAGGTTGCAGGTTTGATTCCTGGTCAGGGCATGTATGGGAGGTAGCTGATTGCTATTTCTCTCTCACATTGATGTTTCCCTCCCCCTCCTCCTTCTCCTCCCCCTCCCCCCCCCTCCTCCTTCAAAATCAATAAGCATGTCCTCAGGTGAGACAAAACAAAACAGAACAACAACACAAGACTTGAACTGAATTGCCAAAAGAGTATGTTGAATAAAAGTAGCCAGATACAAAAGATATGTGATTCCATTTAAACTACTTGGAATAGAAATCTAAAGTGAATAATGGTGATAGTAGTAGCAGTAGTAATGAAAATGACTAGTAATTATTGAGTTCTTATGTTCTAGAAAACAACCCCAATTAGGTAGGTTTTATCAGTTTCATTTTACATATAAGGAAACTGAGTCTGGGAGAATGTAAGTAACTTGTCCAAGGTCACACAGCCCAGTACAGGTTTCAATCCAAAGATCTACTTGACTACAAAGCCTAGTCCTGGGTGTGTATAATTTAATGTACCAAATACTTTCTTCTTAAACAGAATGTATGAGTATAATTTAAATTTATTACATGACTTAAGTTCATTATTATGAACAGTATTTTTGTACTAAAGTGTATAGGGTTCCTTTCCATGAATTGAATGAATTAAATGTTTTGTTGAATTCTGTTTTGTAAAAATTCTGCCTCTTCCCTTCCTGCTACTCTAATGATTATTTTCTCTTCTGGCTCCCCTTTCTACTTTTTTTTCTTTTAATATGCTATGGCCTGGAAACAAAACTTACTAATGATTTTTATATAAAATAAGATTTTAGTAAGGATCTGAGAGGCCCTTTCCTCTTTTTAATTTACCTTGTGGGTTTTGGTTATGTTCCAGTTAGAAGATGAGACTAGCAGAGTAAAATAGCCTATTTTTGTGTGTATGATGATTAACAACTAAAACAGTAGGCCATTGTTGATTTAGCAAGTTAGTAAGGGTCTTGGTCTAAAGGAAATAAGATTATAACTAAATACATACCAAACATTGGAGCTGGGGTGGGAACTTATAACTTCCATTCTACTTGAGGTGACAGATACTAATTGCTTCTGGTGGTTAGCCTGATTTCAGGAATAAGCAGTGACTATCAGGAGTTTTGCAAGAAAGACCTCACTTTGTATGCATTTATTTTCTTTATTTTATAGCCTGGCTGTACAAAACAGTTTTTATATCTCTATCTCTATCTCTATCTCTATCTCTATCTCTATCTCTATCTCTATCTCTCTCTCTCTCTCTCTCTCTCTCTCTCTCTCTATCTATCTCTATCTCTATCTCTATCTCTATCTCTATCTCTATCTCTCTACTAGGTGTACCGGTTAATAATGGCGGATTTTGTAATCAAAGAAAACACGATAATTTCAAGAGAAATATCAAAAGTGCTTTATTCAAAGTAATGTCCATCACTAGCTACACATTTCCCCCATCTTTCAGGTAATTTGTGGATACCGTCCCAATAGAACTTTTCTTGTTTTGAGGAAAACCATTCAGAGACCCAATTTTCCACTTCTTCGTACGTTTTGAAGTGCTGCTCAGAAAGTGCGTGGGCCATCGATTGGAACAAGTGGTCATCTAAAGGAGCAAGGTCTGGTGAATACAACGGGTGGGTTAATACTTCCCAGGCAAGATCTTTTAACTTGTCTTTAACTGGTTTTGAAGTGTGTGATGGTGTGTCATCATGAAGCAAAATTACTTTGCTGTGTCTTCTGACACATTCTGGTCGTTTCACAATCAAAGCTTGGTTCAAATTGATTATTTGTTGTCAGTAGCAATCAGTATTAACAGTTTCACCTGGTTTTAGAAGCTCATAATGCACCACACCTTCCTGATCCCACCAAACACAGAGCATTGTCTTTTTTCTGAAGCGATTTGGCCTTGCAGTCAATGTTGATGGTTGACCTGGATCAACCCATGATTTTGTGCGTTTGGGATTCTCAAAAGAAATCCACTTTTCATCGCCAGTCACAGTTCGATTCAAAAAAGACTTTCTTTCATGCCGTTGAAGCAACATTTTACTGATGACTTTTCTGTTTTTCATTTGTCTTTCGTTCAGTTGATGTGGCACCCATTTTCCTTCCTTTAAAATCTTTCCCATTGCTTGTAAACGATTCGAAATTGTTTGCTGAGCAACGTTTAATCTTTCTGCAAATTGTTTTTGAGTTTGACACACATCTTCATCCAATACTTGTAATTGTTGGTCTTCAAACTTTTTGGGTTAACCTGGACATTCTTAGTCTTTCACATCGAAATCATCACTTTTAAAGCGCTTAAACCAGCATTCACAAGTATCTTGAGATGGAGCATGTTCACCATAAGCTTCCCAAAGTATACAATAACTTTTTCTTCAAAATAAAGTAACGAATTAAAACTTCCTGCAAATGCTCATTTTTGGCATGAAATTCGACATTAAAAAATTATTTTATTGATTTTTTTTACAGAGAGGAAGGGAGAAGGATAGAGAGTTAGAAACATCGATGAGAGACAAACATTCATCAGCTGCCTCCTGCGCACCCCCTACTGGGGATGTGCCCGCAACCAAGGTACATGCCCTTGACCAGAATCGAACCTGGGACCCTTCAGTTCATAGGCTGATGCTCTGTCCACCGAGCCAAACCGGTTAGGGTGAAATTCGACATTTTTAAGCGTAAAAATATCTATGATGTTAACACCTTCAGCAAATTTGACATATGAAGTTTTGAAGCTTGCTGTCAATACAACAAAATAGCATACATATCAAATTGCATATATGTCAACATATGTGTAACTCCATCTATTGAAAAAAATCTGCATTATTAACTGGCACACCTAGTATATCTATATGTCTATGTCTATATATCTACATATCTATATCTATATGTCTATAGCTATAGCTATCTCTATCCATATCCATATCTATTATTATAGATGTACATATCTATATCTAGACTGAATGGAGGCCAGTGCTCATTTTGAGTCTTTCCCACCTGACTTTGTGGTAGCCACGGAAGAGAGAATATTTTAAATGCTTCAAGACTGTTAATATAATCATGGTCAATGGAAAGATTTCAGAAGGAATCTACAAAAACTAGATAAATGATTATTATTCCATTTTAAGTCTTTAGATGCTATAATTTGAAAGGGGCATTTCCCCCCTTTCATCTAGCCATCTCCTACCAGATGTGAAAAAGAAACCCATTTTTATTTGGATGGGATATTTGAGAAGTGGGAAAAAACTATGTTTCTATATAGGTTGTAAATATTCACCATGTAAATGTTGATGTAGTCTATTCTAATTCATATAGAAAGAGTTGAAGATTTGGCCTTTGCTTTTAAAAATCTGGATAGTAATGACGTAAAATAGTAACTTAAATCAGTATCTTTATCTATTGCAAGGCACAGGAGGAGTATAAGCAATGTATGGCATAGTCTTTGCCATTACTGTATTTAATAATCTGATTGTCGAAGTTATGTAGGTTATCAGTTTAAAACAGAAAGTTATTTTTATCTTTATAACCAATGTTGTGATCGTGCTGGCAGCGCTGGTCCATCAGTGCCTGGCCCATTCTCCAGAGATTGGACCTGCGGGACTACTGAGGGAGTGAGTGGCTGCTGCTGGGCTAGTGGCCTGCTGGGACGGGTCGGTCAGCTGAGCGGCACTCCCACTGTGGGAGCACACTGACCACCAGGGTGCAGCTCCTGCGTGGTCAGTGCGCGTCATAGCAACTGGTCGACTGGTCATTCGGTTGTTCAGTTGTTTGGTCGCTTAGGCTTTTATATACATAGATAGATATATAGATAGTGCTGGAAGTTCTAGCTAGTGCATTAAGGCAAGACAAATAGAAGGCATATAGATCAGAAAGAAAGAAATACCTTTACCCTATTTACAGATGACATGATTGTCTATGTGGAAAGGAATCAATAGATTAACTCCTAGAAATAAGGTGTATTAGCAAGGTTGTATGATATAAGATAAATATACAAAAAATCAATTGCACTGAACACTTGGAAATAAATACAATATTATTTACAGTCACTCAAAAAGTAATGCTTAAGTATATATCTAACAAAACATGGATAGGACTTGTATGCTGAAAACTAAAAATGCTGATTAAAGAAATCAGTGATCCAAATAAATGCTGTATTCCATGGACTGAAAGACTTAATATAGTCAAGATGTCAGTTCTTCCCAAATTGACATACAAGTTTAGTACAATTCCTATAAAAATTCCAGTAAGATTTTTTGCAAGATTATTATAACATATATGTGGAAATACAAAGGAACTAGAATCCCTAAATATAAGAAAAAGTGGGAGGAATCACTCTATCAGATTTCAAAACATATAACTACAATAATCAAGATTTTGTGATATTGGTGGAGAGAAAGACACATAGGTCAATGCAACATAATGGAGAACCCCCAGAATAACAGAATAGAGCCTACATGAATATCCTGTGGTTTTTTTACAATTGAGGTATGACACTGTAAAATTTAATATTTTAAAAGTATATAATTCAGTGGTTTTTAGTACATTCTCAAAATTGTACATTAACTACTGCTTAATTCCAGAACCTTTTCATCACCTAAAAAAGATACTCCATACCCATTACTCAGTTGACAAACTGATTTTTGACAAAAATGAAAAAACAACAACACTTGAATAGAGGAAAATAGCTTTTTTAAATAATAGTGCTGGAACAATTGGACTTCCATAGGCCAAAAAAAAAAAAAAAAAGGAACTTTGATCTAAACTTTACACATTATACAAAAATTAACTCAAAATGGATCACAGATGTATTTAAGCGCAAAATATAAAACTATAAATATTTTAGGAAAAACAATAGGATAAAATTTTTGGAATCTAGATGTAGGCAAAGAGTTCTCAGACTTGACACCAAAAACATGATGCATAAAAGGAAAAATTAATAAATGGAGTTCATAAAAACTAAAAGCTATTGCCCTGCTAAGGACCATACTAAAAGGATAAAAAGACAAACTACTGACCAGGAGAAAACATCTGTGAAGCAAATAATTAAGCCCAGCTGGCATGGCTCAGTGATTGATTGTGGACCTATGAATCAGGAGATCATGGTTCAATTCCCAGTCAGGGCACATGCCTGGGTTGCAGAATCAATCTCCAGTAGGGGGATGCATGCAGGAGGCAGCCAATCAATGATTCTCTCTTATCATTGATGTTTCTCTCTCCCTCTTTTTCTCCCTTCCTCTCTGAAATCAACAAAAGGCCAGTATATAGAATATATAAAGAACTCCAAAACTCAACAGTAAAAAATTAAATAATACAATTAGAAAATGGCAAAAGACATAGAGACATTTCACTGAAGAGAATATACAGGTGACACATAAGCATTATGAAAAGCTGTTCAATATCATAGCCATTTGGGAATTGCAAATTCAAACCACAGTGTGATATCTCAAAATAAAAAGCTTAGTATTAAAAAAGAAAAAATGATATGTGAGCATTATTAAATTTGCTACATGCAAAAAAGTCTAAAGAGGGAAAAAAGCGCAAGTAATTTCATTACCTATGTAAACTTTCACTAACATTTTGTTGTATTTTATACCTTTTTCTTTTTTTACTCTATGAAATTTATTTTACACTAGTGGTCCGGTGCACAAAATTCGTGCACGGGGTGGGGGTGTTCCTCAGCCCGGCCTGCACCCTCTCCAATCTGGGACGCCTCAAAGGATATCCTGCTGCCGATTTACAGGGATTGGGCCTATACCGGCAGTTAGACATCCCTCTCACAATCCAGGACTGCTGGCTCCAGCCGCTCGCCTGCCTGCCTGCCTGCCTGATTGCCCCTAACCACTCTGCCAGCCGGCCTGCTCACCCCCAACAGCCCCCCGCCGCCAGCCTGCTCGCCCTCAAATGCCCCCCACCGCTAGCCTGATCACCCCCAACTGTCCCCCATGCCAGCCTGCTCACCCCCAATTCCCCCCCCTGCTGGCCTGCTCGTCCCCACCTTCCCTCCCCACTGGCCTGTTTGCCCCCAACTGCCCCCCTGCTGGCCTGCTCACTCCAAACTGCCCCCCCCCCCCGCTGTCCTGCTCACCCCCAACTGGCCCCCCTGCTGGTCTGCTTACCCCCAGCGGCCCCACCCCCCACCAGCCTGATCACCCACAACTGCTGTCCCATCCTGGCCTGATCACCCCCTGGCGACCCAAGCTCCCAGCCCCTCCTTTTTTTCTTTTCTTTCTTTTTTTTTTTCAGCATCTCCTTGAGCGGAGGCCAGGGCTGGCTGGAAGCAAGTATCTGGGATTTATTTATCTTCTATAATTGAGGGCTTGGAAAACCCAAAATACAGAATACTTACAGAAATATAGTCCCCTCAATCTTTAAAAAATTTATTTTAAATTGTAACTTTTGCTCTTTTTTGAATTTCTCTTTTCCCTGGATTTACAAACACTTTGTCTTGGCTCTCCTCTACAATGCTGTCCTCTTCTCAGTCTTTTGGCGTTGTTTCTCTTTATGCCTTAAATGTTTGGGTTCCCTACGATTCTGTTCTCAATCTCTTCTCTCTATTTATATTCTTCTTGGGAAAACCAGTACTGGGCCCAGGCCTTCAACTACAGTTTACACTCAAATAGCCCTAATCCTTGATCTCTTTTGAGTTTTAGGGCCCAATTTTTAACTGTACCGGTATATTGGACATCTTTACCTTATGCTTCATGGACCTCACAAACTCAGTTATCTAAAACTGAACTCATGCCCTGACTGGTTTGGTTCAGTGGATAGAGCGTCAGCCTGCGGACTCAAGGGTCCCAGGTTCGATTTCGGTCAAGGGCATGTACCTTAGTTGCAGGCACATCCCCAGTAGGGGGTGTGCAGGAGGCAGCTGATTGATGTTTCTCTCTCATCTATGTTTCTAGCTTTCTCTCCCTCTCCTTTCCTCTCTGTAAAAAAATCAATAAAATATATTAAAAAAAATAAAACTGAACTCATTCTTTATCTATCTAAAACAGCTTCTCCATCTCTACCCAGTGGGATAAGCCAGAAGAGGGTTAGCCTAAATCAGTGGTTGGCAAACTCATTAGTCAACAGAGCCAAATATCAACAGTACAACGATTGAAATTTCTTTTGAGAGCCAAATTTTTTAAACTTAAACTTCTTCTAATGCCACTTCTTCAAAATAGACTCGCCCAGGCCGTGGTATTTTGTGGAAGAGCCACACTCAAGTAGCCAAAGAGCCGCATGTGGCTCGCGAGCCGCAGTTGGCCGACCACTGGCCTAGATTACTTGAATCTTGCCTTCCACTTCTTGTCAATCACTAAATTTTAAGATTCTGCTTTGAAAACTAGCTCTTTAATCTGTTACCTGCTCTTTATTGTCTTTTTCACTGCCTTAATTTAGGCACTTACATATTTTACTACTGCTGTAGAATCTTAACTGATGTGCCTATTTTTGGCCTTGTATCCCCTGTTGCATCCTTCACACTGAAACCAGTTTGATCTTTCTTTTTAAAAATTTTTTTAGAGAGAGAGGAGAAAGAAAAAGAACCATCTATTTGCTGGTCAACCCATTCATGCACTCACTGGTTGACTCCCCTGACCGGGATTGAGCCCCCCACTTTGGTGTATCAGGACCACACTCTAACCAATTGAGCTACCCAGCCTCAGGGCCAGTTTGATCTTTTTAAAGCATATATTCATCATGTTACTCACCTTTACTGCCTTCTGTCTCCTGTTGAGCAGAGCTCATTTTCCGTAGCAGGCATCCGTGATCCTGGTCTTGATTGCCATGGCCCTGCCTGTTTTCCAGTTTTATTCCTGATAGGACAGCCAGTTGTGCTGAGCTAGTTTCCTCAATGTGTCATATATATTTTATCTGGCCTTTATGCCTTTACCCATCTTGTTTGTTTCTTCCCGACATGCCCCTCCATCTGCTATCCACTTGCCTGATTTCTTCCATGTTCCAAGATTCAGGTAACATTGTAACCTACAGGAAGCTTTCTTGGCCTCCATAGTTAGAGTTAAGGGCTTCCTCATCTGTGTTTGCCACTTACCCATTTCTTCCCCCCCCCTTTTTTTCTTTATTGATTAAGGTATTACATATGTATCCTTATCCCCCCATTACCCCCACCCCCACCCCCCACTCAGGCCCTCACCCCCCTGGTGTCTGTGTCCATAGGTTAGGCTTATATGCATGCATATAAGTCCTTTGGTTTATCTCCCCCCTTATCCCCACCCTCCTCTGCCTTCCTCCAAGGTTTGATGGTGTGATCGATGCTTCTCTGTCTCTGGATCTGATTTTGTTCATCAGTTTATGTTGTTCATTATAGTCCACAAATGAGCGAGATCATGTGATATATATCTTTCTCTGACTGACTTATTTCGCTTAGTATAATGCTCTCCAGGTCCATCCATGCTGTTGCAAATGGTAGTAGTTCATTCCTTTTTATAGCAGCGTAGTATTCCATTGTGTATATGTACAACAAGTCTCTAAATCCACTCATCTGCTGATGGGCACTTAGGCTGTTTCCAAATCTTACCTATGGTAAATTGTGCTGCTATGAAGATAGGGGTGCATATATCCTTTCTGATTGGTATTTCTAGTTTCTTGGGATATATTTCTAGCAGTGGGATCACTGGGTCAAATGGGAGTTCCATTTTTATTTTATTTATTTATTTTATTTATTTTTTATATATTTTTTATTGATTTTTCAGAGAGGAAGGGAAAGAGATAGAGTGATAGAAACATCAATGATGAGAGAAAATCATTGATTGGCTGCCTCCTGCACACCCCCTACTGGGGGGGATTGAGCCCGCAACTCGGGCATATGCCCTTGGCCGGAATCGAACCTGAGACCCTTTAATCCGCAGGCCGATGCTCTGTCCACTGAGCCAAACCGGCTAGGGCCCATTTTTAGTTTTTTGAGGAAACTCCATACTGTTCTCCACAGTGGCTGCACCAGTCTGCATTCCCACCAGCAGTGCATGAGGGTTCCTTTTTCTCCGAATCCTTGCCAGCACTTGTCATTTGTTGATTTGTTGATGATAGCCATTCTGACAGGTGTGAGGTGGTACCCAATTGTCATTTTGATTTGCATCTCTTGGATGATTAGTCACTTTGAGCATGTTTTCATATGTCTCTTGGCTTTCCTTATGTCCTATTTTGAAAAGGATCTATTTAGGTCTGTTGACCATTTTTTGATTGGGTTGTTTATCTTCCTTTTATTAAGTTGTATCAGTTCCCTGACCATTTACCCATTTCTGTTTGCCACTTCCTACATTGGTGTACTTTTAAAAAAATGGATTAATCTTTCCCAGACCATTGTAACACAACCTGTCTACCACCTAAAGCAGGAATTGTGTACCCTTTTTGTTTACTCAAGGCGAGGGAATAATGTACAACATATAGTAGATGTTTAATAAATATTTCTTGACTAGATAAAGAAGTGAATGGGTAAAAGGTTTCATGAATGAAGAGTTGCATGCTGACCAATAAAAAAAGGTTTAACTTTAAGGAATATCACAGAATTTGGGGTTAAAAGAATCGAGTTCTACCATCATTTCTTAGTGTCTAATTTTAGTCAAGTCATTTCCTTTCTCTGAGCTTCAGTTGTTTTGCAAAATTGAAGTAGATTTAGTAGTAGTAGTAATAGAAATAATTTTTGAACAATAAATACTTTGTAAATTCTTGTTATTAATGTTACAGCAATAACAAGCATCCTGTATGTTCAGGCCGTACATGTGTAATGCACTATTTCACTGAAGTAAGAGAATTACTTAGAACTTTGGATAGCCATATTCATCAAGCACAAGATCAGTTTTACTTTGCTTGGATATAATTTGGTTGCATTATTGACCCATTACTTTATTACATGTTTCATCACATGCGTAGACACTGAAGATGGGTCAGGGTGAGTCAGGTTCATAAAACAGCCTCCCTGAAAGTAGTCCATAATGCTTATGGTCTGTGATGCGAAATTTCCAGGATGATGAAGTGTGCTGATGTTAACAGTTCAAATGTGGTTTGACTTTTCTAACCATTGTCAGTGATAGACTTGTGTACTACTAGCCTATCCTGTTTTCCATGTTTTCTGTACAAAAATATTTAATTGGAGCAGTGATGAGTAATATATTTTCAAGAAATGCTACTAAAACCTTTAAGTCTAGATAATTAGATTGAGCATTTAAAGCTGTAGCTTAAATGAATCACTATGAATATGCATGAGCTTATAAACACAACTTTTTAAAATAATCTACATTCAAAATAAATTACATGGGTAGTATTTTCCAAGTTTCTTTTTTGTGTGGAAGGAAGCTTTTTATTAGTCTTAGAAATTCTTTGAATAGTATGTGTGTGTATAAAAACCACACAAAACGCACACACATATTTTCCACTCATGCTACATTTAAATGACATCTCTGGCTTTATTTTTTCTTAATGTCACTGTTTCTTTCTCACCCTCTCTACAGGTGAAACAGTGAGAATCATTTTAGCCTTATGAGTGGAGGAGCTCAGTGGCTGGAGAGTTGGTAGACACAGGAATGAGCACTAAATGGCCAGCACCCAGTCCACTCCTTTCATTGTCCATGCAAGGCTTGAAGCAGAGGTGTACCCATTCTGTCTTGTATCCTATATATTAAAATGGTAATATACAAATTGTCCTCTCATCTGGGAGTTCAACCAGAGTTCGACCAGGGGGCGGAGCCAGCCGGCCAACCTCCCGAATTCCCTCCCCCCGGCCAGCCCAGCCAGATGAGCCCTGATGGGGTGGGCTGGGTGGACCCCACCTGTGCACAAATTCGTGCACCAGACCTCTAGTTAATTTATAATTTGTGGGTTAGGTAACTTCATCAAATTGTATTTACACACATGGAGGTTCAACCATGTGTGGCTTTGAGACATTTTAATTGTTAAAATCAGTGTGTTCTGATTAGTGTGTATGCCTGTAATTCAGCCACCTTGTAGATGTTCCTGTTTTCAGCACATTTACAGCACAACAACTCAGAATAGTCAAAATTGTTTCATTAGTGCTCCAGTTGGGTGGCACAGTGGTTGGAACGTCGTTCTGTATGCCAAAAACGTTGCAGCTCAGGTTTAATTTCCAGTCAGGGCACATACCATGGTTGGGGGTTTGATCCCCCGTCAGCAAGTGTACAGAAGGCAACCTATCTTATGTTTCTTATATCATTGTTTTTCTCTCACTCTGCTCCTCTCCCTATTCTTCCCTCTCCGTCTCCTTTTTCTTTCTCTTCTTCACTCTATAAAATCCATAAACATATCCTTGGGTGAGGATTTAAAAATATTGTTTCATTAGTGCCTTAATGAGCATTCACAATATATCATCTTTTAAAATGCAAATATATTGTTTATCTATAGCACCCCTTTAGGCTTGCATAAACTGTAAATTCCTTGCATTTATATTTATGTAATTTTAAGGATTTTGTTTTATGCATGGCACCATTTTGTTTTCCTGATAAAAATGGATATTATAAGACCTAAGTTTGAGAAGTTGACGACAATTGCTTAGCAGTGAGCACAAGTGTTGTGTGAAGCAGTAGAAAAAGCCTTGGGCAGGCAGTCAGGAGACCAGCGTTCCAGCTCTAGCTGCACTTAACTTACCATGTCATCTGGCTAATAACCTAACAATAAAAATAATACACCTTATTTTATTCAGTGCTCTGCCATTTACAGAGGACTTTTATAGAAAGTATACTGGGCATTGATAGGATAAAATTCCCATTTTATGATGAAGAAACTAAATCTCAAAGAGTTTTAAGAGCTTTGCTCAAGGTCATATACCTGACAAGGGCTAGAAGCATGATTGACTTCTATTGTACTGTTTCCTTTTCAGTTACACCAGTGGTCGGCAAACTGCGGCTCACGAGCCACATGCAGCTCTTTGGCCCCTTGAGTGTGGCTCTTCCACAAAATACCACGTGCGGGCACGCACATACAGTGCGATTGAAACTTCGTGGCCCATGTGCAGAAGTCGGTTTTCAGCTCTCAAAAGAAATTTCAGTCGTTGTACTGTTGATATTTGGCTCTGTTGACTAATGAGTTTGCTGACCACTGAGTTACACCATACTAACTCTTATTTTACTTGTAATTGGGAAATGAGGGGGTTGACCACATAAGTGATTTTCAAGTTACATTTACGTAAAGTCCCGGAATTCAGTAGAATAGCCCCTAGAACTGCTTGTGAATAAGGTTAGAAATATAGGAAAAGCTATTTAGATTGGGCACCAGAGTTGGACATAAGAGGTGATGTTGCACATTTCCAAATGATTTATGGATCCGTTTTTTGCATTTGTTGTTATCCACGGATGATTTTGTATCCTTTTAGTGTGATGGGACTGAAAGAAGGTGGATAGAAATCTGATACAAACTTATTTTTTAAGGAGGAAGAATTCCATAACTTATTTAAAAAGTGTGAAAAGAACCACATTAGATGATTCTTGAGGCCATGTTTCAGCCTAGGAGTCTGAAAAATATTGCATCCTAACATCAATTTAGTGTTACAAGGCACTGTTGAAGCCCTGTTTAATCTTCAAAAACAGTCTATTCTTACATGCTAAAGTGGCTTATACAGCAGTCTTTAGGGAAAAGAAGCAAAATGTCAGAAATGAGCATGTGTATGTGGCCAGTGTTGGTAATGCATTTTTTTTTTCAGAGTATTTATTTATTTATTTACTTACTTACTTTTAAATCTGAGTTTATTTAAATTTCACTAATTCCTTTTTTAAAATAAATCTTTATTGTTCAGATTATTACAGCTGTTCCTCTTTTTCCCCCCCATAGCTCCCCTCCACCCAGTTCCCACCCCACCCTCTGCCCTTACCCACCCTCCCACTGTCCTCATCCATAGGTGTACGATTTTTGTCCAGTCTCTTTCCACACTCCCCACACCTCCTTCCCCCTGAGAATTGTCAGTCCCCTCGTTTTCTATGCCCCTGATTCTATTATATTCACCAGTTTATTCTGTTCATCAGATTTTTTATTCACTTGATTTTTAGATTCACTTGTTGATAAATATGTATTTGTTGTTCATAATTTTTATCTTTACATTTTTCTTCTTCCTCTTCTTAAAGAACACCCTTCAGCATTTCATATAATCCTCATTTGGCTGTGATGAACTCCTTTAGCTTTTTCTTATCTGTGAAGCTCTTTATCTGACCTTCAATTCTGAATGATAGCTTTGCTGGGTAGAGTAATCTTGGTTGTAGGTTCTTGCTATTCATCACTTTGAATATTTCTTGCCACTCCCTTCTGACCTGCATAGTTTCTGCCGAGAAATCAGCTGACAGTCATATGGGTACTCCCTTGTAGGTAACTAACTGTTTTTCTCTTGCTGCTTTTAATATTCTCTCTTTGTTTTTTGCTCTTGGCATTTTAATTATGATGTGTCTTGGTGTGGTCCTCTTTGGATTCCTTTTGTTTGGGGTTCTCTGTGCTTCCTGGACTTGTAAGTCTATTTCTTTCACCAGGTAGGGAAAGTTTTCTGTCATTATTTCTTGAAATATGTTTTCAATATCTTGCTCTCTCTCTTCTTCTGGCACCCCCCTAATTCGGATGTTGGTACGCTTGAAGTTGTCCCAGAGGCTCCTTACACTATCTTCATACTTTTGGATTCTTTTTTCTTTTTGCTTTTCCAGTTGGGTGTTTTTTGCTTCTTCGTATTTCAATTCTTTGACTTGATTCTTGCGATCCTCTAGTCTGCTATTGGATCTCTGTATATTATTCTTTATTTCAGTAAGTGTATGCTTAATTTCTAGTTGGTCCTTTTTCATATCCTTGAGGATCTCACTAAATTTCTTGGAGGTTTCTAGAAGATTCTTGAGTAACCCTATAACCGTGGTTTTGAACTCTATATCCAGTAGTTTGCTTTCCTCCATTTCTGTCATTTGTGACCTGTTTCTTTGTCTCTGCATTTTGGCTGCTTCCCTGTGTTGATAGAGTGGCTTTGTGTGCTAGGTGTCCTATAGGTCCCAGTGGCTCAGCCTCCCCAGTTACCTGAGGTGGACACTCTTGGTCTACCCCTTTGTGGGCTGTGTGCACAGTCTTGTTGTAGTTAAGCCTTGATTGTTGTTGGTATCCCTGGGAGGAATTGACCTCCAGGCCAATTGGCTGTGAGGATCAGTTGTGTCTACGATGGGAGAACTTCTGTGCTGGAGACAACCTTATGGGGCAAGACTTGCTTCAGTGGGGCTTGGTGCTCACTGGGTCTGCCCCCTGAGTGTGTGTCTTATGGATGTGAAGAGTTGTAATCTGGGTGGTACCACTCTGACCACTGGGTACACTGGCTCTTGGATCTCCAAGGAGGTGCAAATTTAGCCTCTGCCTGAGGCTACCCAGCAGGAGCTACGGAGAGGTCTGTAGATTCCTCTTCTTTGTTTGGGGTTTGGAGTTGCCCAGATGAGGCCCAGCTGTGAAGCAATGCAAGCTGCTGTGGAGCCTTGGGCCTTCTTATGGAAGTTCTAGGGCTCTCTGACCCAGCTGCAGTTTGGTAGGTAATTTTAGATTGCAAAGGGCCAGGCCATTCATATGCAAAAGCCTCTGCGCTCAGCTTGGGTGGGGTTGTAAATTGGGTGGGGTGGGGTCTCAGGAAATCAACAGGGCGGAGCAAACAGCAATGGCTGACTGTCAGCCCTGCCCTAAGAGGCCCCTGGGTCTCAGTGTCCTGCAGTAATTGCTGCAAGCACCTCTGAGAGAAAGCCGCCTTCATGTTCCTGCCCGATGCCAGACAGTCCAGTTTCTCCCCGTATGAGTCTGGGTCCCTATAGTCTCCCCTGGAACTGGAGTTCAGAGCAGTCGGGAGCTTGTGTCTCCCTCGGTAATGCATTTTTTGAAGACTGCTAGTAAGAATGAGTGACTTTGGAGGTGCACTGGAGTTATTTATAAATTGAACATGCACTTTAGCCTACGCTAGTTATCTTGGGTGCCTTTGTGTTTTCTACAATCGGCATTCCTATCAAGAAGGAGCTCTTTTTTTTCTTCCGGTGTTTTTATTTACCTTTGAAACAGAGATCCACTTATATATTCCTTTTTGTATTTATTTCTGAACAAAATAGGCCAGGCTTTTTGACTAAAATATTGTTCTAGCTTTTTTTCAAAACATGTTTTTATTAAATTTTTAGAGAGAGGAAGGGACAAGGAGAGAGATTAACATTGATCAGCTACGTCCTGCACAGCACCTGCTGGGTATTGATCCTGCAGCCTGAGCATGTGTCCTAACTGAGAATCAAGGCGGTGACCTCTGTGCATGGGATGATTCTCAGCCATCTGAGCCATACCAGCTGGGCTCTTCTATCTTTCCTAACAGAGATGTGACTTTGAGTGGTAAATACAAAGTGCGTTACAGAATTGTACACTTTAAATGTATCTAATACAGATGATGTATCTAATACAGATGATGCGTTACAGAATTGTACACTTTAAATGTATCTAATTTTATTAACCAACTAGAGGCCCGGTGCATGGGATGTGTGCACTGGTTGGGGGCATGCCTGCAGGGATCGGCCCGTTGCAGGAGCAGACACTCATCCTGGTCAGCCAAGCGGTTGTGGACTCGCCCTCTGACAGGCTGCTCCCACTGTGGGAGCGCCGCTCATCCCGGTCAGCCGAGCCAGAGCAGCCACTCATCCTGGTCAGCCGAGCTGCGTTCCCACTCTGGGAGCGCACTGACCACCAGGGGGCAGCTCCTGCGTTGAGCGTCTGCCCCCTGGTGGTCAGTACATGTCATAGTGACTGGTCGACTGGTCGTTCTGGTCATTCCGTCGTTTGGTTGCTAGGCTTTTATTATATAGGATGTCACCCCAATAAATTAAATAATGATTAAAAGAAAATCTTGACCTAAACCTAACCCTAACTCTTTCCGTAACTCTAAACCCTATCCCTAAACCTAATTAAAACCCAAATAATAAACTTAAATCTAATTCTAACCCTATCCCTAAATCTAAACCTAACCTTAGCTCTTACCCTAATCCTAAGCCAAACTCTAACCCTAATAAAAAAATTCTTCTAGCTACTTGCAGATGAAAGCACCAATTTTCGTTTGTAACATATATTATTTACATTTATACCACTTTGCATTCCTCACTTGCCCTCCACATTCTGATAAGCATCTCATTGACAATTATGAGAGACTAATTTGGACAATGTGGTTATCAATGAAATTTCAATTCATTTATTTTCTCTTGACCTGCCTCAGAGGAGATACCTATGGGTTATCTATGCCTTTGACACAGAGATGGTTTGTGTTATGTCACCTGTAACACATCAGCTGAGGCAACTCCAGTTGATGAATGTGGTTTGCATGCTCATAGGCAGATGCGAAGTGTCCATACTGTTCTGAGACTCTCTCCTTACTGCTTAGTGGACACTGTGAAAGCTCTGGTTGTTTGACTCCTTAGGAATTAATTAGTGGAAGTTGGAAAAAGGCTGAAGGAAAAAAAGACTAATGTTTTTTAGTTGGGATTTTTGTCTCGTGGTAAGTTGTGGGACTTCACCTTGGACTTTGCTTTCTGTAGCAACTGATTGAATAAATAATAAAAAGTAAAATAAAACAAATACATTTTTGGAGACAAGCCTGTAGGTGTAGGCAAAAAGTACGCAAAGGCTGCTTCCTTAACTAGTTAATGGAATTTTTGTATTGTAATTGACAAAGATAGTGGTAAGCAAAGCAGCCCTACCTTTGGTATAGACTTTACATCTTTTTTTCTTTTTTAAAAAATCCTCACCAAAGGATACTTTCTCCGTTCCTTTCTACAGGGAAGGGAGGAGGAGGGGGGGAGAGAGAGAAAAACATTGACATGATGTGAGACATATAGATTGGTTGCTTCCCGCATGCAGGGGCCTGGGAACTTGCAACCGAGGTACGTGCCCTTGACCCAGAATCGAACCTGAGACCCTTTGGTCTGCAGTCCGATAGCACTAACCACTGAGTAAAACTGGCAAGGGCTAGACTTTACATCTTAAAACATTGTCTCTTATGTGTGGAATTGAGAGCCGCTTTCTATACAAAGTGGTAAGCAGGCATTAGGCAGTCTTTTTTTGAGTAGACTTACACACCAGGTAAAAGGCAGAGAGAACATTGGTTGCCCAGGGGCCAAGTCACCTGGATACATCCCCCATTTGTAAAAAAACATCATTTACCTCATGAGGCTGCTATGGGCATTAGTTAATGTTTGGTAAATTCTGTGTAAAGAGTGGGGTCTACCCATGTGCTCTTACCAAAGAGATTGAACAAATTTGTACTAAGAGGTTGACCTTTGGTAAGTGACATTCCTTCCCAGCCCAGCTTCTCACTCCGTGTGTATGTTGTGTGTGTGTGTGTGTAAGAAATAGTTCTGGAGGTTTAATGTTTATTTTTTACTACACATGCATTGCTTGATTTCTTGTTTAGAAACTGTCCGAATGATTGTGGGTGACTCAGGTTCTTCTTAAGGGTGTGTACTTTGTGGGAACTGGCTGGGTTGGCTGTTGCACCTAATTTCTCTGAACAAATTAATATATAGTTTCTTTTGGCTCATGTAGTCAAACCTTTGGTTTGGGAGGTGGTTGTTTCTTTCTGTGTATTTGTTTTTGTTTTAGCTAGTAGTAATTGATGTGGCTGAGGTGGGGCTTTTCTTTGAGGAGGGTACCACTTTGAACTTTCCTTTCATGTAGAAATAGTGTAGCTCTTTTTGGCTCAGTTGTATCAGTAAATACTCCTTTTATATCCTCTTCTTTCATTAAGGAAAACACAGGGATAGAAAATGACTTTGTTTTGTGGCCCTGATGTTAGATAACAGTGTGTGTATTTTTTTAAAAGATACCTCTTTTTCTAATATAGAACATAGTGTTTATTATCAGTGTTATTTTTGTACATTTTGCAAAAATTGTATTTCATTTTAAGGAAGAAACATATCAGCCCTCTGTTCTGCTAGGTTCTGTTAGTAGTATAGTTGCAGGTCAATAGAGATCTGTCTATTCATTGCTCCTATCCTCCAACCCCTAAAAACCACTGATTATTTTACTGTTTTCATAGTTTTGCCTTTTTCAGAGTGTCATATAGTTGGAATCAGAGGCAATTCAGATAGTCTTTTTTCACTTAGCAATATGCATTTAAAGTTCCTCTGTGCCTCTTCATGGCTTCATGGCTTCATAGCTCATTTCCTTTTTTTATCCTCTCCTGAGGGCATGCTCATTGATTTTCAGAAAAGGGCAAGAGGAAGGGGGAGGGGAAAGGGAGAGAGAGAAACATCAATTGGCTGCCTCCTGCACAAGCCCCGACCAAACCGGGGTTCAAACCCTGCAACCTAGGCATGTGTCCTGACTGATAATTAAACCTGCGACCTTTCCCTGCATGGGATGATGCTCCAACCAGCTGAGCCACACTGGCCAGGGTGCTCATTTCTTTTTATAACTCAATAATACTCTATTGTCTGGATATACTACAGTTTATCTACCCATTTACCCAGTGACAGACGTCTTGCTTGTTTCCAAGTTTTGGCAATTATGAATAAAGCTGATATAAACATTGACTGTAGGTTTTTGTGTGGACCTAAGTTTTCAACTCATTTGGGTAAATTCCAAGGAGTGTGATTACTAGATTGTATGGTAAGAGTATGTTCAGTTCTGTAAGAAAGAGTCAAACTGTCTTCCAAGGTGGCTGTTGCATTCCCACCAGCAATGAATGAGAGTTTCTTTTGTTCCACATCCTTGCTAGCATTTGCTATTGTTGGTATTCTAGATTCTTTGGGTGATCTCTCTTCCCTTCCACCCACCCTCCCAGCCTTCCCTCTGAGATTCTGCAGTCTGTTCTGTGCTTCTATATCTCTGGATCCATTTTCTTCAAGTTTATTTTGTTCATTAGATTCCACATATGAATGAGATCATGTGATAGTTGTATTACTCTGACTGGCTTATTTCCTTTAGCATAATATTCTCCAGGTCCATCCATGCTGTCTCAAAGTGTAAGAGATCCTTTTTTTTTTTTTTTTTTACTGCTGCATAGTATTCCATGGTGTACATGTACCATAGCTTTTTTAATCCACTCATCTACTGATGGGCACTTGATTGTTTCCAGATCTTAGCTATTGTGAATTGTGCTGCTATGAACATAGGGGTGCATATATCCTTTCTGATTGGTGTTTTAGGCCTCTTAGGATATATTCCTAGGAGTGGGATCACTGGGTCACATGGAAGTTCCATATTTAATTTTTGAGGAAACTCCGTACTGTTTTCTGTAATGGCTACACCAGTCTGCATTCCCACCAGCAGTGCACTAGGGTTCCCTTTTTTCCACATCCTAGCCAGCACTTGTCATTTGTTGATTGATGGTAGCCATTCTGACAGGTGTGAGGTGATACCTCATTGTTGTTTTAATTAGCATTCTAGGATGATTAGTGACTTTGAGCATTTTTTCATATGTCTCTTGGCCATCTGTATGTCTGCTTTGGAGAAGTGTCTCTTTAGGTCCTTTGCCCATTTTTAAATTGGGTTATTTGTCTTCCTTTTGTTAAACTGTATGAATTCTTTTTTTTTTTTTTAAATATATTTTATTGATTTTTTACAGAGAGGAAGGGAGAGGGATAGAGAGTTAGAAACATCGATGAGAGAGAAACATCGACCAGCTGCCTCCTGCACACCTCCCACTGGGGATGTGCCCGCAACCAAGGTACGTGCCCCTGACCGGAATCGAACCTGGGACCCTTCAGTCCGCAGGCCGACGCTCTATCCACTGAGCCAAACTGGTTTCGGCTAAACTGTATGAATTCTTATATATTTTGGATATTAACTCTTTATCAGATGTATCTTGCCAAATATGTTCTCCCATCTAGTGGGTTCCCTTTTCATTTTGTTGATGGTTTCTTTTGCTGTGCAGAAACTTTTTATTTAGATGTAGTTCCATTTGTTTCTTTCTCTTCTTTGCATTATAGCAGTCCCTTTAGCATTTTTTGCAGTGCTGGTGGGTGACAAACTCCTTTAGCCTATTTTGTCTGGGAAGCTCTTTATTTCACCACCTATTTTGAATGATAGCCTTGCTGGATATAGTAATCTTGGTTTCAGATCTTTGCTTTTCATCATCTTGAATACTTCATGCCATTCCCTTTTGGCCTGTAGAGTTTCTGATGGGAAATCAGCTGATATCCTTATGGGAGTTCCTTAGTATGTAACAAATTGCTTTTCTCTTGCTGCTTTTAAGATTCTCTCTTTGTCTTTAATTTTTGGCATTTTAAATATGATGTGTTTGATCATGGGCCTACTTGGGTTCTTCTTGCTTGGGACTCTGTGCATCCTGAACTTGTGAGACTTTTTCTTTCACCAGGTTAGGGACTTTTTCTGCCATTATTTCTTCAAACATGTTCTCTAACCCATGCTCACTTTCTTCTCCGTCTGGCACTCCTATTCATGTTGTCCCACAGCTCCCTTAAGTTGTCCTATTTTTTAATTTTTTTTTTTTTTTTTTTTTTTTTTTGGTTCTCTGATTGAGAGATTTTTTTTTCTACCCTGCCTTCTAATTCACTGATCCAATCCTCAGGCTTCCTCTGATCTGCTGTGTAATTCTTCCACTGTGTTCTTTATTAGTGCTATGTAATTCTTCATAGTTACTATATCTTTTCTCATGCTGTTGAGCATTTTTGCCATCATTATTTTGAACTCTATGTCTGATAAATTTCCTATCTCCACTTCATTTAGTTCTTCTTCTGGAGAATTCTCTTGTTTTTTCTTTCATTTGGGGCTCGTTTCCCCCTCCTCCCCCCATTTCCATTTATGCTGCCTGTTTGGGTTTGTAACTGTGTATTAGGTAGATCTGCTACGCCTCCCAATCTCTAGTTTGGGATGTCACACACTGTTTTTGACTGGCCCTGCTTACAAACTGGAGATATCCACAGCTTGTGACTCCCTCTGCTGGGGCTGGGTGCTTTTGAAAAGGACCAAGATGTGCACCAAGGTCTGTTTTTCCTACCCCCAAATTAGATCAGGCAAAGACTCAAGGCCTCCGGAGACCTGCCTCTGCTTCCAGTCTGATTGTATTCAGTCTTGATTTGCCTCAAACTATCGACCACAGGGTGGGGCAGTTGCTTCTGCCTGCAGGTTGATTTTTATTCTCAGTCTCTTAATGGGCCTCAGAAACCCCACACAGTGGGGCAAAGGGTTTTTCAATAGGGTGGGACAACTGCCTTCTCCCCAGGCAAAAATCACCTGGATAACAAAGGTCCACCAGAGAAAGATGTTCTCCATAGCATGACAGAATGACTCAGCACAGGAAACTGGGGTGTCTGCCTTCCAAGGTCTAACCCCAGAGCCCAAACCCTGGCTTTCACATAGCTCCAGTCCACTCTGTCCTCCCTCTGCCAGAGCCCAAGGTGAATGGCTGTACACAATATTTTGTGATTTGGCACTTTAAGAAGGTGCCTGAATTTCCTGCTGTCTCTTGCTGGCAGACAGCATCCCAACTGCTTTTCACAGCCAGATGTTATGTGGGCACCTTTCTCTGTTCTGGTGCTCTGGGCTGGGGAACTCAGCTTGAGTTTAGACCCAAGAGTTTTCAGTGGGAACCCTGCATAGCTGAGATATCTCTCCTGACCTTCAGGTGCTGTCTGTGGGAGCCCAGCCAGCCCTTTTGTACCTTAGCACTTGTAGGTATTTCTCTCTTTCCGCATCCAGCATGGCTAGAGAGCAGGTCCAGTTCCTGAGTAGGGGCGACTGGGGATTGAGAAATAAAAGAAAGAGAAGACACAGAGATAGAAGGAAAAAGCTGGGACCGGGTGGGACCACCATCCTCTTCTGATGGAGAGACAGGGACAGTGACCCAGAGCTAATCCAGCGAGTTTATTTTATATCCCAAATATCAGGAAGTTTCACCAAGAGGTCAAGACAAAAGGACATTATTTGCATTCTCGAGTAGGCCCTGAGCATTCCTGGTGCTAGGCTGGATTTAGATATCAAAACCACTTCCCCACACCACGGTCTGAAATGAAGGTCAAGCTGACAACACCCTTGCCCTTTTGGCAAGGCGTGTTCCCAGGGTGTGGCTTTGCCGATGCTACTGGGTTCAGCAGACAATAATTAAGGAATGCATGTGCCTTCCCAGGTACTGTCAACAGCACTTCTTACCAGTCTCCACTTTCTGTCCTTGGTTATCAGGGTTCTTTCTAGCTAATCTTCAGTTGATTATTTGGGATGGTTTTTCTGTATCATAGTTATAATTCCAGTTTGGTCCTGGGAGCATGTCAATGTAGTATCCACTTACTCCACCGCCATTTTGGAATCTGCAGTTGTCTTTTTTCTTATTGACTTGTGGTAGTTCTTTACATATTGGATATGAATTCCTTTTTGGTTTGTACTTAATAGATATCTTTTTTCCTCTTTGTGGGTTTCTGTTTCATTTATAGTGGTGTTTTTGATAAACCATTTAAATTTTAATATGATGAAATTTAATAGTATTTTCCTGTAATAGTAGTGCTTTCTGTATCTTTTTCAAACATGATGTCATGAAGATAAGCTCTAATATTCTAAAAGTTTTATTGCTTTACTTTTAAAATTTAGATTTCTTAACTGAAATTATTAGATTACTATTAGTTGATTACATATAATTAGTGAATAAGCATTTATTGTCACTCTAGCTATGTTGTAGAAGAGTAAGTGGAAGATCCAAAGAGATGTAAGACATTGTCCCTGCCGCAGAATAATCTGAATTCAATTTGGCTCTTCACAGTCAGCATCATGTAACAAACAGAACATTGGACTGAGAATTTAGAGACTTACATTTCATTATAGAGGTCTGGCTGTGACATTACCTTTGTGACTTTAGGCAAACGCATTTCCATTTTAGGGTCTAATCTATGTTTTGACTAACCTGTAAAATAAAGGGATTGGTCTAAGTTAGTGGTTCCTGATTTTGGTTCCTTAAATTGACAAGGCTATGGGTAAATTGCAACGGAAGCTAATTTTTCTTTTTAAAACTGAAAAAAATTATGCATTTTTAATCAGGTTAACCAAAATATCAAGACTCTTTGTTTTTAACTGGAGTTATATGTCCTTTCTGGGTAAGAACTGACTTGAACAAAAAGAAGCTCTGATCTATAATAAAAGTCTTTAATTAGTTTTTTAAAGTAACCTTTGTTTATTGATAATTTTAGTTTAGTAGATAGTTTTTTAAAAATATGGACTTCAGACTTCAATGAAGGCACCAAAGAGTGACTAATAAGGATAGTGTGATGGTGTTAAATAATGAAAAGTGTGGTTAGTGATGAAAAAGTTGGGTGCCTGCTAGTCTAAATGATCTTTTTTTATTGTATTGTCCTACTGTCCATTGTATTTGCTGGTCAGGAAGCACGTCAATGAAAGGAAGTCAAATAGAACAGAGGAAAGTAAGAAAGAGAAAATGTGGATGTATAAAATAGTGTTTAGGTTGTTTTTTTTTTTGTTTTAATAAGGAAAATCCTCTTTTGGACTTGATTCTTAAAATTAAAATTGGCCCAATAGCCTGCCTGACAATAGAGCAGTACTCTGCTCTTGCTAACTTTTGATCATTGCAGCTATATCAAAGCCAGATCTAGATTTCGGGAGCCCTCGGGTGGGACGTGACCTCTTAAGGTCAAAATAAGGCTCCTATATAGTGTCTTTGGAAGAACAAAATTTTGTGGATATCCTGTCTAATAAAGAGGGAATATGCTAATTGACCCTCAAAGAATCTCAAAGATGGTAGTGCCCACAGCCAATAAGGAGGGAATATGCTAATTAACTGCCCCACCCTCAAAGATGGCGGCGTCCACAGCCAATAAGGAGGGAATATGCTAATTGACTGCCATACCCTAAAAGATGGCGGTGCCCACAGCCACAAGATGGTGGCACCCAGTTCCCTTAGCCCTGCCGGGTTGGCAGACGTGCAGCAAGGCCAGGCCCATTCCCAGGCAGGCCCAGCCTCTCTGTGCACCTGCCTCCGGAGTCCCCCAGTCCCCTCAGCCCCCGAGCCACTCAGGGCCAGCCCGAGGCGCAGGCAAGCCTTGGATAGCGGCTGCCCAGCCGACGCCCGAGGCACAGGCAAGCCTCAGATGGCAGCTGCCTAGCTGCCCAGGGCCGGCCGAGGCTTGCGCTGTTGGCAGTGGCAGCAGCAGAGGTGTGATGGGGGCTTCGCCTTGCCCTGATCGCCGGTTCGCCTCCCACCCCTGAGGGCTCCTGAACTGTGAGAGGGGGTTAGCCAGGCTGAGGGACCCCCCCGCCAGTACATGAATTTTCATGCACTAGGCCTCTAGTCTATAGCAATAAAAGCATAATATGCTAATTAGACCGGACAGCCAGACGACCTTCCGGGCAAAGCTGGGGCTGTGAGGGCCGAGGCAAGTCGCCATGGCTGTGAGGGCCGTGCCCCATGTACGAATTTCGTGCATCGAGCCTCTAGTGACTAGATAAATTGCTTTTCTGGTAATGTCTTTTTCCTTTTTCTTTACTACTGATGCATAGGCTCTGGGGTCAAACTAAGCTGAAATTCTAGATCCACCACTTACTAGATGTGTTACCTTGGGCAAGTCATTTAACCGCTATGTGCCTCAATTTCCTTATCTGTAAGTTGTGAGGATTAAAGGAGATAATGCACCCAAGTGCTTAACGGAATGCTTGGCACATAGTAAGCTCTCAATAGATGTTATTGGTTAGTATTTTTTATTTGTTTAGTCCTTTGTTCACACTATATGTGTGTGTGTGTGTGTGTGTGTGTGTGTGTGTGTGTGTGTGTGTATCTATATATATTTATTCTGGGTATTACACAGTTAAAATGAGGGTCACCGATATGATCTAAAAACCAATATCAAAGATTTAGTAGAAAAACATTGGATTGGGAGATAAGAGTTTTGGGTTCTGGTCCTGGCTTTGACATTAACTATTTGCAGAAGACTGGGCAACTCTTACAGTTTTCTTACCAGTTAATTGAGAAAGCTACACTAGATGTCTCTGACATGCCTTCCAGTGCTCAAGTCTTGTGATGTCACAAACTTTAACGAGAAATCTTTGGTTTTGGGACCTCCTTATTTTTCCATAGCCTTTAACCTTGCTTAATCTTGTTTTTCTTCTCATTGCCCAGTAGAAATTGGATCAGTGTTGATGGAAGGTAGGGTGAAGAGAGGAGGTAGGATTTTCACCACAGTTAGAATAAAGTTATTGGCAGGCAGGAAGAAGTGTTCTTATTACCCTGTAGTTCTTTTAGAATTTCTAAGATTAGGAGGAATCAGAGGGGGAAGGGGGTAGAAGGAGGTAGGAGGAGTAAAGGGGGAAAAATGATGACTTGGGGTGATGAACACACAATGCAATGTACAGATAATGTTTTATAGAATTGTTAACCTGAAACCTATATAATTTTGTTAACCAGTATCACCCCAATAAATTCAATTAAAAAACCCCCAGCAATTCCTATGGTGATATATTGCTATTTAATAAATACTTTCGTCTACTTTCTTCCTTCCTTTGCTTTCCTTTATAATTTGTATAGAAGCCCAGATGAAGGCAATAGCACACTGATAATCAGGGTTTGTCATTTTGAGCATTTTGCTAAAGTTGTTTTTAGCAATTCCTTGTATCTGAAACAGGAATCAATGTGTATTCCTCATTTATATATTAGTCTATGAATAAGTAGGTTGCTGTTCCTTTAAATTCTCATTTTGAGTTGTTTATTTTTTGTATGTGGAGTTTATAATTCTCTGTAATACTGACTCTACCTAAAGCCAATAGAATAGTAGTTATAGCAGCAAAATTAGAATAACAGTAAGGATAACTCTTGTTTACAGGGTATTACTATGTACCTGACATTGGGTTGAATATATTATTTTATTTAATCCCAAGAACAACCCTATAAGGTAGGACTTTTGTTATTCCCATTTTACATTAGAAGATGTGCTTAGAGATTAAGGAAATTTTACAAAGTGCAAAGCTGGTAAGTCATGGAACTTGAATTCCAACACAGATCTGTCTGAGTTAAGCCTTTCTTTTTCTTTCTAGAAATTAATACTATTTTGAGTTGGTAAAATGCCCTTTTGCACACACATTTCCACAGTGTCCTCTGTCATCTAAGCATTAAAAGCGTTTGACGTTCTTCTAAGTCTTCACAACACCCCTGTGAGGTAGGCGGTATTGACCCCATTCTACAGATGGGAAGTCTAGGCACGGAAAGGTAGTGGCTCCTCGGAGGCCGCAGGTCTGCGCTCCACGTTCACTGTGATCTCACACAGACCATGCTCCTGTCTAGTCCAGAATTAAAGAGGGTCTTCACAGTTCATATGTTTGACTCCTAAAGCCAACCACTCTCCCTGAACTGGAAAGACAAAAATATGACTAAATCTCAGTCAGGACTGTTTGCTCTATTTAAGAATTTCACGAGTCACCTTGCATTGTGTAGCTTTGCGAGCGCTCAAACCCCTTTGGAAGACAGTTTGAAGTGGCATCAGGGACGATGAAATTTTGAGAACAGAACATAGAAATCAATAGTTAATAGATTTGAATCAAAACATAAAACTACACGCTATCTTATCTAATAAAAGAGTAATATGCAAATTAACCATCACTCTGCTACACCCACAAGCCACGCCCACAAGCCACGCCCAGCAGCCAATCAGGAGCAAATATGCAAATAAACCCAACTGAGATGGCTACGGCCACAGAGAGCAGGAGGGAGGCTTGGGTTTCCCTGGCAATGGAGGAAGCCAAGCTTTCCGCCTGCCCTTGCTGGCCTAGGCCTCGACTCAAGGCTACAAAGTTTCAATGATAGAAGATACATAATTCCAAACAGAAATGGTGGCAGCCACAGAGCTGGAAAGAGCAGGAGGCTAGGGTTGCCCCCAGTGATGGAGGAAGCCAAGCTTTCCGCACACCCTGGCCGGCCCAGGCCTCCGCTTAAGGCTACAAAGTTTCAGTTATAGAAGATACATAAATCCCCCCAAAAATGGCTGCCACGGAGCAAGCAGAAGGCTTGGCTCCGCTCCAGGCTACAAAGTTTCAATTGTAGAAGATAAATAAACCCCAGATACCAGGGCCTCTGCTTGGGTCGCCAGGGGACGTGGCCAGCCTGCAAACCACCACAGGCCCCTCGCCCAGGCTGCCCCACACCCCAAGGGAACCCTCACCCTGATCTGGGACACCCTTCAGGGCAAATCAGCTGGCCCCCACCGTGCACCAGGCCTCTATCCTATCTAATAAAAGAGTAATATGCAGATTGACCATCACTCCAACACACAAGATGGCTGCCCCCATGTGGTCAAAGATCCTGCCCCCATGTGGACACAAGATGGCCACAACAAGATGGCCAGCAAGGGAGGGCAGTTGGGAGGGACCAGGCCTGCAAGGGAGAACAGTTGGGAGGGACCAGGCCTGCAAGGGAGGGCAGTTGGGGGCAATCAAGCCTGCAGGGGAGGGCAGTTAGGGGTGACCAAGCCGGCAGAGGAGGGAAGTAGGGGGCGACCAGGCCTGCAGGGGAGAGCAGTTGGGGGGGACCAGGCCTGCAGGGGAGGGCAGTTAGGGGTGACCATGCCTGCAGGGGAGGGCAGTTAGGGGTGACCAGGATTGTAGGGGAGGGCAGTTAGGGGCAAACAGGCTGGCAGGGGAGCAGTTAGGCATCAATTAGGCTGTCAGGGGAGTGGTTAGGGGGTGATCAGGCTGGCAGGCAGAAGTGGTTAGGGGCAATCAGGAAGGCAGGCAGGTGAGCATTTGGGAGCCAGCAGTCCTGGATTGTGAGAGGGATGTCCGACTGCCTGTTTAGGCCCGATTCCACCGGGATCGGGCTTAAACGGGCAGTCAGACATCCCTCGAGGGGTCCCAGATTGGAGAGGGTGCAGGCTGGGCTGAGGGACACCCCCCTCTCCGTGCACGAATTTCATGCACCGGGCCTCTAGTGGTAAAATAAGAATAAACCCCAAATCGATGGAGAGCAATACTTCCCAGTGTCTGACAAGGCCTCGCACAGAGCAGGCATCCAGGAAGCGTTTCTTGGATGAAGGACACATCTTGGACATGCCTGCCACTGATGACAGCCCCCACTGTTGAGAAGGGCAGGGGCAGAAGCTGGGAGGCCACAGGGGCCTGGGGCGCCCTGGTAACACAAAGCTGCTGGTCTGGGTGTGGATGCTTCCTTTCTGCCAAATAAGAGTTGGGACTGTAAACCCAGCCCCTCTGAACTTACACTGCCATTCATAAAAACAGGTGTGTAAATAGGATAAATATATGGAGAGCCTTATCAGGAAGTATCTTTAAAACTGGTTAGATGCTCATGCGCCTACGGGGGATGGGAATGAGAAGGTGAGGGATGTGCTGCTCATCTCATGTGTTTCGGTTAAAATGTATCTCTAACACCAGAAAGCCCTGGTGCCCACGCCCCTTCCGGCGGAAGAAACCTGATCCTGAGTAAGGAGTCCACCTCCCCCAGGGTCGGGGGGCTCCTCTAAGGACCGCTGGGGTCCTGCAGCCTGGCTGGCCCAGCACACTGCTGATATTGCTGTTATCTGCTCCTAGTTCATCTCTCATCCTCGTCCCATCTCTTGATTCAGCCCAAGAACAGACTGCTCCAGGAAGTTGGGGGAGGGGGTTCTTTGGTCCTAAAGCCTCTGACCTTTGGTCTTGAGGGATGTCCTGAAGAGGAAATGGTGAGTATAAAGTGATTAAGAAAATCCATCCTGCCGAAACCGGTTTGGCTCAGTGGATAGAGCGTCGGCCTGCAGACTGAAGGGTCCCAGGTTCGATTCCGGTCAAGGGCATGTACCTTGGTTGCCGGCACATCCCCAGTGGGAGGTGTGCAGGAGGCAGCTGATCGATGTTTCTCTCTCATCGATGTTTCTAGCTCTCTATCCCTCTCCCTTCCTCTCTGTAAAATATCAATAAAATACATTTAAAAAAAAAAAAAAAGAAAATCCATCCTGCACAGTAGCCGACCGGAGGCCGTTTTGTCCCCCAGAGTGGGAGGTGCCGTGGACCCTGGGTTCATAGCTCCACCTTGACCCCTTTTATGAAAGGCAGGCCCGTGGGCACCCACTTCTTATACTCCAGGTACTCCTCTCCAAAGAAGTGAATCAGGGAGATTTCCTCCTCTTCCGTCCGGTTGCAGAAGAGCCGCCACACAGTGCGCAGCCCACGCTGCAGATGGGGTTGCAGAGCATCACTTGGGTTTCGAGACTCCATTAAAATCACCTCACGTAAGAAGGGTGCGGGAACCAGGCCCACACCCCGCTCCTCACAAGAGTGTGGGTTTCTGATTTTTCTTTCTGCACCACGTGGTTGAAGTTGGAACCAGCTGTAAACATCGCTGCTTTCCTCAGACATTCTCTGAAGACCACCATCAGCAGGCCCGTGGCGCTGAGCCAGGTGACCCACTTCAGTTCTGGCCAGAGCAGGTTCGCAAGGGTGAACTCGATCCAAGAAGAAAGGGCAGCCACGGTGTACTCCAGGCTGTGGTTCGGGAGGAAGGAGTCCAGGGGACAGGCTCTTGGAGTTGTTGACCGCCGTGACTAAGTATTCAGAATAGTGGCACAAGGACAGGGAGCACATGTACCAGCCAAAGTGATTCCAAGAAGACTGGCTGAAACTCAGCAGCACCCACAGCCGAACATGAAGCCCAGGAAGTAGGCTCGGACGGCTATCTGGTAGCGCGTAGGCCAGTAGAGCAGCAGCAGCGCGTTGGGCCTGGCCACGTGGAGCACCTGCAGGCGGGCGCGGGAGCAGCATCAGTGCCTTGAGCCCGGCCAAGTGGAGCGCCTAAAGGCTGGCGCGGAGCAGCAGCAGCGCCAGCAGCGCCAGCACCTAGGCGCCCTGCAGGAAGGCGGCCAGGCTGAGCCCTGCCTCGGAGCCTGCCATGGCGCAGGCGGTGGACAGCGGGCACGGCGCTGGCTCAAGCCTTTTTTATGTTCTTATTCATTAAGGACTAATTGAACAGAAATGAATGAACATTGGCACATGCAGTGGATTAATTCTTTATAAATCCTGTCTGATTCTGAATAGTGCAGAACTGATAAAGTCAATGTGAATTTCTCATCATTACAGGAGACTCAGTGTAGCAAAAATCAATATCATAGGCAAGGAGATGTTAATATGGTAGGCAGACTAACGGGGTTTCCCCCTTTGGTGGTTATTGTTGGTTATTGCTCTAGAAACTACTACAAAGGAAGCCTTTACTGGACAAGTCATGTGTACTTAAGGCAGAACACTGCCTGCTTTTCATGCTGGCAAGTCAAGTCTGTTCTTTCCCAGTGCTGGCTACCTGTAAGGAATGTCAGCATGTTGGATTTAGAACAGGAAACACAATTTCCCCCTCATTTCAGAGTAGAGTTCACTTAGGGAGACAGACCTTTTGGTGACAGTCACTTACTTTCTGGTTGTGATTTCTGATACTTGCATAATGCTCACCTGGTAGATATTGTCAGGTGAAAAGCCTTCCTCCTATATGTTTCCTGTTAAAGAATTGCTAGTCACAAGAATTATTATATTGAGAATATGCTTGATACTCTTTTAGGTTAAAGTGTACTTATTGTGAAGCCAGTATTGTGAAATGTTCTTTTTCCACTTCTTCCAGAATGTGGTATTTTTTTTTCTCAGTAATGGACTAAGATGCATGTGTATTGTGAAGAAGAAGTTATTGCCCAGGTGGACCCCAGTCAAAGTGACTTAAGTATGTGATTAGATTCTGCTTCTATTTGGGAAAATGATCTAGGATGGATGCTATTCCCCCCCTCCCCCGGGAGACTAATACTTTATCCCAATATTTGCAAGTTAAGGTTAGCCTGCTCCAGAATCAGAACATTTTGTAGATACTACTATAATCTTCAAAATGTAAGCTTTAGAAAGTGGGGAAGAGAGCTTAGGGTAGATACAAAGATAGGATTAAAAAGCATGGTGACTGTAAATGGTGGCATAAGGCTGAAGCGCAGTAACTGTGGGAAGTGGCGGGTGAGACGGGTGGGTTAGTAGAGACCAGACAGTGAAGAAGCTTTGGATTTTATGCTAAGAAGTCTGGTTTTTTTTTTTCTAAATTACTGGGAAACTTGTAATTTCTTTTAAGAAAGGCCAGAGAGAATCAAGTTTGCTCCTATATATATATTCACGTGGCAATGTGGAGGGTGAATTGAAGGTAGGGAGACAATTATTCATTACATTCATTATTCATAGACTGTTGTAATCATTCAAGCAAGAAATAATGACTTGAATTAGGAAATAGTTCAAGGCATACAGAAAAAGGGTGCATTTCATTCATTCATTGTTTGAGAAATATTTATTAAGTTCCTGTTATATGTTAAACACATTGGATTAACAAGGTTAACAAGCTACAGTTATTGCCTCCAGGGAGCTTACAGTTTAGTGGGAGAGGTGACAAATAACAGCCAATTACAGTTGTCACGAGCTGTAATGTGAGTTTTGATAGCATATAGACCTTAACCCAGGCTTAGGGGCAGGAAGCTTTTTTAGGAGAGTGTAAGTAGAAGTCAAGTAAGTAAAGTTGTGCAGGATATAGGTTAGAGGTGCGTTTTGGGATGTTGGAAAAATAAGTGTTTCAGTTGAGGAAATAGTATCTGAAAATAGCTAGAGAAGGTGGGAGAAAAATTCTGGTTTAGGGAACTACAAATCGCTTAGTATGGCAGGATTGTGGAGGGCAAGGAAATGGGTTGAGAGAAATGAGGCTGGGGTATTAAACAGTTACCTTATAAACCATGTGAAGGAATTTGCTTAAGAACAAATCAACTTTTAAATTGAAGAGTGTCATGATCAAATTAGACATTTAGAAAAACCCCTCTGGCTGCTATGTGGAGGGTTGATAAAAACTCTCAACAAGGTGGGAATAGAAGGATCATACCTCAACATAATAAAAGCTATATATGATAAACCCACAGCTAACATCATTCTCAATGGGCAAAAGAACAGACCCCATGATGAAGAAGATGCCAGAGACGTGGGGGAGGGGTTTTTTGGGAAGCAGAAGGAAGAGTTTAAAGAAGGGAGTGGTCAGTTCTGTCAGACTCTGCTGGAAAGTTATTAAGATAGACCAGTGGTCGGCAAACTCATTTGTCAGCAGAGCCAAATATCAACAGTACAACGATTGAAATTTCTTTTGAGAGCCAATTTTTTTTTCTTTTTTTCTTTTTTTTAATTAAGGTATATGTGTACATACCTTACCATTGCGCCCCCCCCCCAACCCCACTCCCATACATGCCCTCACCCCCCAATGTTTTGCATCCGTTGGTTACTCTTATATGCATGCATATGTCCTTCAGTTGATCTCTTATTTTCCCCACCTCTCCCTAACCTTCCCGCTGTAATTTGACAGTCTGTTTGATGCTTTACTGCCTCTGTATCTCTCTTTTTGTTCATCAGTTTATACTGTTTCTCATTATCCCCAAATGAGTGAGATCATGTGATATTTTTCTTTCATTGACTGGCTTATTTCACTTAGCATAATGTTCTCTAATTCCATCCAGGTGCCTACAAATGGTAATAATTCCTTCTTTTTTATGGCAGCATAGTATTCCATTGTGTAGATGTACCATAGTTTTCTGATCCAGTCATCTGCTGACGGGCACCTAGGCTGTTTCCAAATCTTAGCTATTGCAAATTGTGCTGCTATGAACATAGGGGTGCATATATCCTTTCTGATTGGTGTTTCTAGTTTCTTAGGATATATTCCTACGAGTGGGATTACTGGGTCAAATGGGAGTTCCATTTTCAGTTTTTTGGGGAAACTCCATACTGTTCTCCACAGTGGCTGCACCAGTCTGCATTCCCACCAGCAGTGCACGAGGGTTCCTTTTTCTCCACATCCTCGCCAACACTTGTCGTTTGTTGATTTGTTGATGATAGCCATTCTGACAGGTGTGAGATGGTATCGCATTGTCATTTTGATTTGCATCTCTCGGATAATTAGTGACTTTGAGCATGTTTTCATGTGTCTCTTGGCCTTCCTTCTGTCTTCTTTCGAAAAGATTCTATTTAGGTCCGTTGCCCATTTTTTTATTGGATCATTTATCTTCCTTTTATTAAGTTGTATAAGCTGCCTGTAGATGTTGGAGATTAAACCTTTATCAGTGATAACATTTGCAAATACGTTCTCCCATACAGTGGGATTTCTTGTTTTGTTGATGGTTTCTTTTGCTGTGCAAAAGCTTTTTATTTTGATGTAGTCCCATTTGTTTATTTTCTCTTTGGCTTCCGTTGCCCTAGGGGCAGGATCAGTGAAGAAGTTCTTTCGGCATATGTCTGAGATTTTGCTGCCTGTGGATTCCTCTAGTATTTTTATGGTTTCCCGTCTTATATTTAAGTCCTGTATCCATTTTGAGTTTATTTTTGTGTACGGTGTAAGTTGGTGATCTAGTTTCATTTTTTTGCATGTATCTGTCCAATTTTCCCAACACCATTTATTGAAGAGACTTTTTTTTTTTTAAATATATTTTATTGATATTTCACAGAGAGGAAGGGAGAGGGATAGAGAGCTAGAAACATCGATGAGAGAGAAACATCGATCAGCTGCCTCCTGCACGCCCCCTACTGGGGATGTGCCCGCAACCAAGGTACATGCCCTTGACCGGAATCGAATCTGGGACCCTTCAGTCCGCAGGCCGACGCTCTATCCACTGAGCCAAACCAGTTTCGGCTGAAGAGACTGTCTTGACTCCATTGTATGTTCATGCCTCCTTTGTCAAATATTAATTGCGCATAGTGGTTTGGGTCGATATCTGGATTCTCTATTCTATTCCATTGATCTATATGTCTGTTCTTGTGCCAGTACCAGGCTGTTTTGAGGACAGTGGCTTTGTAATACAGCTTGAAATCTGGAATTGAGATCCCTCCTACTTTATTCTTCTTTCTCAGTATTGCTGTGGCTATTCAGGGTCTTTTTTTATTTCAGATGAATTTTTGGAGAGTTCTTTCTAGGTCTGTGAAATATGCCGTTGGTATTTTAATGGGGAGTGCATTGAATCTATAGATTGCTTTGGGTAGTATGGACATTTTAATGATGTTGATTCTACCAATCCATGAACATGGTATGTTCTTCCATCTGTTTACATATTCCTCTATCTCTTTTTTCAGTGTCCTGTAGTTTCCTGCGTATAGGTCTTTTATCTCCTTAGTTAAGTTTATTCCTAGGTATCTTAATTTTTTTGGTGCGATGGTAAATGGATTGCTTTTTTAGTCTCTCTTTCTGTAAGTACACTATTGGTGTATAGAAATGCCATAGATTTCTTGGTGTTAATTTTGTATCCTGCTACATTGCCGAATTCATTTATTAAGTCTGTTAGTTTTTTGATGGAGTCTTTCGGGTTTTTTATGTACAATATCATGTCATCTGCAAATAAGGACAGCTTTACTTCTTCTTTTCCAATTTGGATGCCTTTTATTTCTTCTTCTTGTCTAATTGCAATGGCTAATACTTCCAGTACTATGTCGAACAGGAGTGGTGAGAGTGGGCATCCCTGTCTTGTTCCTGTTCTTAGGGGAAATGGTTTTAGTTTTTGCCCATTGAGTATGATGTTAGCTGTGGGTTTATCATATATAGCTTTTATTATGTTGAGGTATGATCCTTCTATTCCCACCTTGTTGAGAGTTTTTATCAAGAAAGGGTGTTGGATTTTGTCAAATGCTTTTTCTGCATCAATTGATATGACTATGTGATTTTTATCTCTCAATTTGTTTATGTGATGTATCACATTTATTGATTTGCGGATATTGTACCATCCTTGCATTCCTGGGATAAATCCTACTTGGTCATGGTGTATGATCTTTCTGATGTACTGCTGGATCCAATTTGCTAGAATTTTGTTGAGGATGTTGGCTTCTACGTTCATGAGGGATATTGGCCTGTAATTCTCCTTCATTGTGTTGTCTTTATCTGGTTTTGGTATTAGGGTGATACTGGCTTCATAGAAGGAGCTTGGAAGTGTTCCTTCCTCTTGAATTTTTTGGAGTCTGAGGAGGATAGGTTTTAGTTCTTCCTTGAATGTTTGGTAAAACTCTCCTTTGAAGCCATCTGGCCCTGGGCTTTTGTTTGCCGGAAGCTTTTTGATGACTGCTTCAATTTCTTCCATAGTTACTGGCATATTGAGCTGTTTAGATTCTTCCTGATTGAGTTTTGGAAGGTTATATTATTCTAGGAATATGTCCATTTCCTCCAGGTTGTCCAGTTTGTTGGAATAGAGTTGTTCGTAGTATTTTTTAACAATCCTTTATATTTCGGCGGGATCTGTTGTTATTTCACCTCTTTCATTTCTGATTTTGTTTATTTGGGTCCTCTCTCTTTGCTTCTTGGTGAGCCTGGCTAGAGGTTCATCAATCTTGTTTATCCTTTCAAAGAACCAGCTCTTGGTTTTGTTGATCTTTTATATTGTTTCTTTGGTCTCTAGGTCGTTTATCTCCACTCTGATCTTTATTATTTCCTTCCTTCTGCTTACACTGGGCTTTTCTTGTTGCTCTTTTTCTAACTCTTTGAGTTGTTGGGTTAGGTAATTTATTACCATTGTTTCTAGTTTTTGCAGTAGGCTTGTAGAGCTATGAACTTCCCTCTCAAGACTGCTTTCGCTGTGTCCCATAGATTTTGGATTGTAGTGTTTTCATTGTCATTTGATGCCATGATGTTTTTTATTTCTTCCTTGATCTCTCTGGTAACCCAATCATTGTTTAATAGCATGCTGTTTAGTCTCCATGTGTTTGATTTCTTTGGGTTGTTTTTATTGTAGTTGATTTCCAGTTTTATGCCACTGTGGTCTGAGAAGATGCTAGATATGATTTCTATCTTCTTGAATTTGAAGAGACTTTGCCTATGTCCCAATATATGGTCTATCTTTGAAAATGACCCATGTGCACTTGAGAAGAATGTATATTCTGTGGCTTTGGGGTGAAATGTTCTGAAGATGTCAATTCCATCTGGTCTAGTGAGTCATTTAGGATTGATGTTTCTTTGCTGATTTTTTGTTTAGAGGATTTGTTCAATGGTGATAGTGGGGTATTAAAGTCTTCTACTATGATTGTATTGCTGTCAATCTCTCCCTTGATATCCTCCAGGAGTTTTTTTTATGTATTTGGGTGCTCCTGTATTGGGTGCATATATGTTTACCAGAGTTATTTCTTCTTGTTGGATTGCTCCCTTTAGTATTATGAAGTGGCCTTCCTTATCTCTTGTTATGTCCTTCACTTTGAGATCTAATTTGTCAGATATAAGTATTGGTACCCCAGCTTTTTTTTCAGTTCCATTTGCCTGGAAAACCTTTTTTCATCCCTTCACCCTCAGTCTGTGTGTGTCTTTTTTTTTGAGGTGGGTTTCTTGTAGACAGCAGATATATGGGTCTTGTTTTCTTATCCAATCCGTTACCCTATGTCTTTGGATTGGGGCATTTAATCCATTTACATTTAAAGTTATTATTGATAGGTACTTATTTGTCGCCATTTTTATTCTTTACCCCTGTGTTCCTTCTTCGCTTCCTATTTCTTTTTTTATACAGCAGACCCTTTAGCATTTCTTGCATTGCTGGTTTGGTGGTAATAAATTCCCTTAGTCCTTTTTTGTCTGTGAAGCTCCTGATTTCACCTTCAATTTTGATTGATAGCCTTGCTGGGTATAGTATTATTGGATTCAGACCCTTCCTTTGCATGACTTTGTATATTTCATTCCATTCCCTTCTGGCCTGATGAGTTTCTGTTGAGAAATCAGTTGCTAGTCTGATGGGGGTTCCTTTGTATGTAACTTTCTGTCTCTCTCTTGCCACTTTTAAGATTCTTACTTTGTCGTTGGTGTTTGCCAATTTAATTATGATGTGCCTTGGCGTCGGTCTTTTGGGGTTCATTTTGCTTGGGACTCTGTGAGCTTCTTGGATTTGTGTGGGTTTTTTCTTCCCTATATCAGGGAAATTTTCTGTCATTATTTCTTCAAAGAGGTTTTCTATTCCTTGCTCAGCATCCTTTCCTTCTGGAACCCCTATTATGCGGATGTTGTTTTGTTTCGTGTTGTCCCAAAGTTCCCTTAGGCTCTCCTCCTGCCTTTTAATTTTTTTTTCTAGAAGTTGCTCTACTTGGGTATTTTTTCCCATCTTGTCTTATAGTTCACTGATGCGGTCCTCTGCTTCTTCTAGTCTACCCTTAATGCTTTCTATTGAGTTCTTTACAGCAGCAATGTCATTTTTCATTTCTCCTTGGTTCTTCTTCATTTCCTCTTGATTCTTGCTCATATTGTCGAATTTGTCTTCCATTCTTTTCAGCCACCTTATGCCCATTTCTCTGAATTTTTTCTCTGGAAGGTTGCTTGACTCCATTTCGTTTACTTCCTTTTCTGGTGATGCCTGCTTTTCTTTCATATGCGGGCTGTTACTTTGTCTCCCCATGGTCTCTCTTCTCTGGATGTCTGGTTATGTAGTTCTCTCTCTCCTGCGTTGATTTAAAGGCACAAAATACAGCACTACCAGGTACAATACACAAGGCACTGAACAGAGATGTATTCACGATATTAATAACCTCCAATAAAGGTGACCACCAGAGAAAGGCAAATTAGGGGATAGGAGAGAAAGAAGAAGAGGAAAAAGAAAGAAAGGAAAAAAAAAAAAGGAGTGTCAAAATGAAATTGGGAAAGGAAAAAAGAAGTAAGAGAGACAAGAAAGAGACTAAGAGAGAAAGGGGAACAAACTATATAATGGGGATAAAACTCCAATAGAACAATCACTAATCCCAGCAAATGCTAGCAACAAGTACCTGGGGATTAATACAGACTACAACACCAACTAATATTGAGTGAGGCAAGGGAAAACAGAAGCACAAAACAAAAAAATAAACAAAAGAAGAATAAGCAAAACAATCTCACAAAAAAGCATAAAAATTCAACATAATCAACATTCAAGCAAACAACAACAAAAGGACTGAGAGAAAAACAATATTTTGGATAGTTAAGACAGCGAAGAGAGAGGTGTGTAAGGACTTGGAGCAGGGGATTGGATATTAGATATGTAAGTAGGGTGAAATTTTAACAGGGGGCAAACAGAAAGAATAGGGGAAATCTAAAGCAGGAAAGGGGTAAGATAAACAGGACACCGAAAAGGGGAAGGTTAGGAAGAGTGTGATGGCATAAAGGTAGAGTTGAGATAAAGTAAAACGATGCTAAAGGAAAGATGAAAATAGAATGTAGAACACTAATCCCAAAGTAAAATGAAGAGAAAATAAAATGACACTTAAAAAAAAAAAAAGATAAAATAGCAGTAGTAATAATAGCAATTGAAAATAAAAATGTAATAATTAAAAAAGTAAAATCAAGTGAGGAAAAAAGAAAAAAAATAGAGTAAAAGATGCAAAAAATGAAAATAAAAAAATAAAAATAAAATGTGGAGCAGTGAAGGTCATTCACTTCCTCTGTTGTTCTGTTTGGCATGCCTGTTTCTCAGTCCGGACAGTATTACAGTTCCCTGCATTCCACTACTCTTCAGTGTTGTAAGCCAGTCCTGATTGTAAGCAGGCGGTGTGTCTTAATTTCTCGTATTCCTTTATTTTTGATTACACAAGAGTCAATTTGTGATTTAGCCCCTGGGTGGCAGTGTTTCTGGAATGACTTACGGGTCTATATATGGCCTCTCTAGGCAGTGTTAGAGCCTTCTTTCCCTGTGGCACTCACTACCGGTTTGTGGGAGTGGGCTGCCTCAGAGCTGGCTCTCCGATGGTCACTCCCCACTCCGATCCCCAGGTTCCAGAAAAACAACTTTCCCCTGCATTCCCCCAGGGTGTCCCCAACTGGGTGATCCTATGTATTGGGCTTAGTAATCAGAAGCAAGGATTTCAAGAGGAAAAAGCCCAAGTGTGCGAATTCGGGGGCTGCGCGTAAGTCTAAGCAGCCGGCACACTTAAAATTCTTAGGCTGTCCCTGCATGTCAGATCAAAATGGGTTGCTTTTTAGAGATCCCTTCTGTTAGCAGCTCTGAGGACCCCCTTCCACATTCACGGATCATGCCAGCCCCAACAGCCACGGATTTTTCTAGGCTCAGACTTCCCTGGTCCTCCAGCTCCCACAAAATGCGCATTCCTCTCTCCCGCCGGGACCAGAGACCTCACCTTATCCCAGGCAAAATCTGACCTTTCCGTGGTGGAGTGTAGAGCTCTTCTGAATCCGCGTGTTTGCGCCAACTGGGGACTGGTGTTCTGGGGCTCACAGCTGTTCCGTGGGTGCCGCAGTTGTGGATTCTCAGGCTTCCGATAAGCTCCACTTTACCATTCAAGATGGCGTAGACTCCGCTTCCAAGCCCGCAGCTCCGGGAGGAGTCCCAGCCACAGTGGGGGCTGTCAGGTCAGGGGAACCCCGTCTAGCAGTCCCCCACCTTCTTCTGGAGTTTAGCTGTCCCTTAACTTGCCAACAAACACTCCTCGTGCGACCCTCAGCTGTTCTTTCTTTCTACTCTGGGACTAGGCTCGGAACACATCTGTCTATTCCGCTGCCATTTTTCCTCCCTCGAGAGCCAAATTTTTTAAACTTAAACTTCTTCTAACACAACTTCTTCAAAATAGACTCGCCCAGGCCGTGGTATTTTGTGAAAGAGCCACACTCAAGGGGCCAAAGAGCTGCATGTGGCTCGCGAGCTGCAGTTTGCTGACCACAGAGATAGACCGAGAACTGCCCTGGCTGGTTTTTTCAGTGGTTAGAGCATTGTGCCTTGTTTACGGTCTTTATCCCCAGCCTGTGCCGGGGGTGTGTCGGAGACAACCAATTGATGTGTTTCTTTCACATTGATGTTTCTCTCTCTCTCCCCCTCCTCCCTCCCTTTCACTCTGTCTGAAAATCAGTGGGAAAAATATCTTTGGGGGAGAAATCAACCAAAGGACTTGTATACATGCATATAAGCCTAACCAATGGACACAGACACCAGGGGGGGCTGAGGGCATAAGTGGGGGTGAGGTGGGGGGGGCAATGGGAGGATAAGGACATATATGTAATACCTTAATCAATAAAGAAAAAAAAAGAAAGAAAAAGAAAAATATTGTTGGGTGAGGATTAAAAAAAATAGATTGAGAACTACTGACTGAATTTGGTATGAGTGGGTCAGCCAGTGATTTTAGTGAGAAGAGTTTTACTAAGTGGCGTACTAGGGGTAGAAGGCAAATTTCAGAGGCTTGAGGAGTGTTAGGTAAGGAGGTAGCACTGGGATTAAGGACTACTCATAGAAGCCTGAAGAGATGAACTGTGGAGAGATAAAGAGCTTTGTGAAGAAAGGCAAGGTGAAGGGTCAAGCCATTGGAGGTTCTAATGAGGTTGAAGTATTACCTGTTGATGGGGTTGTTGTGAGGGGAACAGTGAGTTGGGGAGGAGAATTAACATTATTTTGAATGTTGTTTGAATGCTTGTTAGTTGTTTCTCATAATTTGCAGGACAGGTATTGTTTTTGTTGGAAATTGGAAAGATCTGTCCAACTTAAGGTAGATATTGGATATTAAGATTTCAGGACTAGAGTGGTTATGGATTGTGACTAATGCAGAAGTGGATGACTGGGAAAACCAAGTGGAGTGTGCTGAATGTCCATGCAGTAAGTTCATGGTTATGGGAAGGTGCTTAGAATGATGGTTGTAACTAGGATGAAGACAGAGCCAGACACCATGGTATTCTCCAGACATTAAGAGGTGACCTGGAAATGGGTTATGATATTGACGTAGATCATAGTATAGTTGAGTAACATGAACCTCTGAGGAGAGGAAGCTTTCCCTCCATCCATCTGAGGGTGGGAAAACTTTGGGAAGAGGGAATAATGATTACATATTCTAGTTTCTATAAATGAGGGAAGTTTGCCAAGAAGGTAGATTGTACTCTCTTGCTAAGAGTACAATTTTATGAATAGATTGTCTTTTAAAAAATATATATTTCTTTATTGATTTCAGAGAGGAAGGGAGAGGGAGAGAGAGATAGAAACATCAATGATGAGAGAGAATCATTGATTGGTTGCCTCTTGCACATCCCCTACTGGGCATCGAACCTGCCCTCAACTGGAATGGAACCTGGGACCCTGGAATGGAACCTGGGACCCTTAAGTCTGCAGGCCGATGCTCTATCCATTGAGCCAGACTAGCTAGGGCGTGACTAGATTGTCTTTGATTCTCGGTGAAGAAGGTTCCTTGTCAGTTTTTCATATGAATGCATCTGGAAAACTGTTGCTGAGCAGTCTGTTGTCATTTCCTAATCTACTATAATCTGTTGTCAATGACTAATGATCTCATCGGCTAGTTACCTCCCCTCCAGCTGCTGGCATCAGTGAGTACATTAATAGTCTAGAAATGCATTCATTAAAAACCATGTAATCACTTAGGAGCTGGCCTTGGAATTGTCTGAATGAGTTGGACAAGTTAGACAAAATCTTGAACCTGAAAGCTACCTCGACTTTCAGGTTGGTTTGGGCAAGGTAACAAGAGATGAATCAATTGTAATTTAATGGGATGTGATATTACTTTTATAAGATACATCACTCTAATATGATGCTTTGTCATTAATGTTTTAGTAATCTGACAGCATTAAAGAGAACTGATATTCCCGTTTTATTATTTCTTGGCTCCGTGACAGAGCTATGTATTAAAATGCACTTAAGATTTTAAAAGGGATGGATGTCTAAGTAAGTAGTTAGAAAGCAAATCTCAAGTGGGTTGATCTGCTTTATAAACTCTAACAATGTGTAGCTAATTGCCGGTAGATTTTATTATTTAAGGCATAGTGTCAGTGCTCCTTCTATATTGGAGCATAAGTAAGGAGATGTTATCTTGCTCAACGTTAAGTTTAAGGAAGTAGTTTCCAAGACAGGATAAGAATAGTTGTGTGTTTTTTTTAATGCTTTTGTTTTGTGCTATTTCTCTTATATAATAAGTCTACTAAAATCCAGAGGTTGGGCAAGAGGCATTTGAGCCAAAAGTAAGCTCATAGAAATTATTTACTAATAATGAAAAGACACATAATTATGTAATATGCATATGTAATATTAGCTATATCTTATATACATATCACCCACAGTCAAAGAAATGTCAGTTACAATGACATTCTTTTTTATTTGCCAAAATGAAAAGGCTTTATTTAAAAAAAGACTACTCAGTGTTGCTGTGGGGTTGGGGGTAGGAGGGGAGGGTCTTGTTAGGCATAACTTTAGTGGTATGTATCACTAGCCTTAAAGTATATTCTTTTACTTAGCAGTTTCAGTTTTAGGTGTTTGTCTTAGAGAAATAATCACAGGTCAAAACAAAAATGTAGCCATAAGAATACTTACTGTAGCAATGTTTAGAATAGAAACAAAAATCACCCAAGACAAAACAAAAATAACCCCCCAAGAAACCTAGAAGTCCAATCCTGGGACTTCAGTTTTAAATTACGACACACTTTCGTAATGCTGTAGAAAATGATGTAAAGACATTGAAAGATAAACAGTATGTATTCCTAAGTGGAAAAATCATTCCATATGGTATGTGTGTGCAGTATAGTTTCATTTTTTTGTTGATAAATATATACATAGGAAAAAACTACAGACATATTCAAGGAATTTAGGGTGAAGTGTTGAGTAGGTAATCTGGGTGCACCTGGAAGAGGTTGGGATGATGATGGAGTCAAGGTTGAGGTGGAAAACACTAAGTCAGGTGACAGAGATACATTACTGCTCACTAAAATGTCAATGGTTGCATTTCATAAGTGGTAACATACGTGATTTTTTAATTCTTTTTGGATCTGTATTCTCTAAACTTTCTATAAAAAAAGTATCAAATACTTTATTTTAAAAACAAACAAAAAAGTGATTGGGTGCTCAGCTTTCAATAAATTGTCAGAAGAGTTTATGTTGTGAACTTAATTGGCAAATAGATTAGTTAATTGTATATGATGTGATGATGATGAAAATGATTATTAGTTCTTCATTTTTGTACCCTTAGCCATGACCAGTATATGGGATTCTTTTGGGAAGATGTTAAATTAAAACAAAGTATGGAAGGATGATTTGTATTTAAAGTCAGATTGCTAGATCATAGAAAATCGAAGCATTTGACTTAACTGCTTCTTCAGATCAAGAATATTTTTCAGTTCTTCAACTGAAATCTTTTTTAGAGATCCAGCTGCCTTGTGTGTCTCACAAGATAATGCTCTTACTGACCTGATAAGACATACAAATGTGTTGAACTTCAAACTGATGTAAACGAGTGTTCATCTGGATCGATAGCAGCCAGGATTGTAATAAGTTGCCATTGCTAGTCTATCTGAGTTTAAAGGAATCACAGATTTTAAAGAATTTTAGAGGAATTGAAGTTGCAGTTTCAGAAAAGTCACAGACATTGAAATTTGGGAATTGTAATTGAGTGCCAGTATTTATCTGTGGCTTAATTATCAAATGCTTGCTCTGTAATTATAACTTGGTGTAAAAAGGTGATGGGCTTAAAAAAAGTAACTGTACCTACCAATAAAAACACACACAAAAAATGCTTTACACTTAAGGTTTGGACCTGATTCCAGAACAGTTCTAACATTTTTAATGATATGTAGTGTAGCTACAGTTGTCAGTATTCTCTGATTTGTTCAGAGTGGATTGTTTAGAAAACTTAGTTCTAAACTTTCTACAGAAAGCAGTATCACTTTGTTATTACGAATACTTTATTTTAAAACAATCAAGTGATTGGGTGCTCAGCTTTCAATAAATTGTCAGAAGAATATTTACACTTTTAGTTTGATTAAAGCTTTTGGATTAGTTTGGGATTATGGCTAAATTTTAATTTTTCTATGGGTAATTATACTTTTATTGTATTTATTAAGCAGAAAACTCATGTAACTGTACACATGAAGGTGCACAATTCTGTGGTTATTCCTGGGAAATGAGCAGTGGTCGTGGGTTGTAGAAGAAGCAGAGCACTGGGCTGGAGGAGGCCCCTGTGCCAGGCGGGCTTCTGAGGCAGCTCGTGCGAAAGGCCTGAGGAAATGATGAAAGACAGGCCTTTCTCCTGCCATTTGGTTTCTTTTCTGTGAGATCATGGTTAAAGCTTGGTCGGGCTTCACCTTTCTTTTTCTTCATTATTTTATATTTAATCACGGTGTGCATTTTTGTAAGCTACCTTACACATTTTTCTAAAAGCAAAATATAAATAAACGAATAAACAAAGGGTACATATGCCTTTTTAATAGTATATATCTAAGGCCTTTCAGTAAAATTTAAGCCAGTACAGCCCGGCAGGTGTGGCTCAGTGGTTGAGCATTGACCTATGAACCAGGAGGTCATGGTTTGATTCCCGGTCAGGGCACATGCCCAGGTTGCGGGCTTGATCCCCAGTGTGGATGTGCAGGAGGCAGCTGATCAATGATTCTCTCTCATCATTGATGTTTCTCTCTCTCTCCCTCTCCCTTCCTCTCTGAAATCAATAAAATATTAAAAAAAAATTTAAGCTACTACAGAATGAGTCTGCGATTTAAATGCTTGTTATCCTTGCGTATAGTGTACAGCATGCTCTTATAGCTATGCGTCGGTGCCTTGCATGTTTGTTGGATGAATGGTGCACATACAAGATAGCCCGTTGTTTAGGGTCTGCTGTTTGCTTGGTCTGATTTGTCTGTCTAGTAGATTGCCCCACCTGTTAGATCCCAACAAACTGAGTATGTATTTAACCAGTGATGTGTTCAGCACACCTCTGCCTGTGTGCATGGATTTATGCCTACTTCCAGATAGTTGCCAAGGAGCCAAGTGCATGGCAAAATGAGGGTAGCCCTGCGTGAAGATGTCTGAACAAAGGTAATCTGATAGAGGCCAGTGGTCCCTCATGTTGCTACCTTCAGAGAGACATAAAACTGTTTGCATTGAGAGCAGACTTGTGAAATCTTTTTCGAGAATGGGACGAAGTGAAAAGGTTCTCTGTGATATTGTCGTGGGTGACAATGATTCTAGTTAGAGAATGTAAACCTGCCAGTTTTAAGACTGCATGCTTCCATTAGCAGCTTAATGAAGAATAGTGAAGTAGCTCCCTGCTTGCTCTTTTTATATTCAGAATAAAGAAATGCCTATTTTCATCCTGTTGGATCTGCTCTGCCTCATGGATTTGGGCATGTTCATATGTTTATGATATTTTTATGGTCATAAAGTTACAGCTATTTTTAAGAGCATATTTTCTTATTCCCACCCTCCTGACTTAGTTAAGCTATAGTACAGAATTGAAAAATTTGTAATTTATGGTATAAAATTTTGTTCCTTATTTTTAACTTTGAAAACATGTGCGTGAAAGGCCTGGCAAAATGCTGACACTGTGGAGGATGTGAGGGAAGATCCAGTCTCTGCCTGAAGGAGACGGTTACCTGGCCCCGTGAGAACTAGCACAGGTGGAGAGAGCAGGCTATGCTTCTCTTCAGCAGCTAGGTTGTTGAGAGGGTTAGGATCACTAGGGGACCAAAATATTGGAGTCCTCTTAAAGAATCTGAGCTGTTTTCTGGAAGGGTAGTTACTGTTTGCATGGCAGAAAGTAGGGGTGAGAGGTGCCTGGAAGGAGGGCCTCTTAAGAAGGCTATAGTTGCTCTACAGGCGGAAGCAAAAAGGGATGTTTTGTGTGAAGGTGAGTGGAAAGCGGCAGGATTAACACTGGTTGTTGGGGGCAGTCATTGGAGAGAGAGTGTGGGGACAGTGTTTAGAGGAGCTTGGTGCACACACACAGGCTCCCGCTGCACCGGGCACCGGGGAAGGAGCCCTAGGAAGGTTAGTCTGATGGTGATGCTAGGGGATAGTTTGCAGATGAGGAGGTTAATCAGATAATCTCAAAGGGTTTTGTGATCATTTATTCAATCCTTACCAAGCACTGTTTGTTCTAAGTTCTTTAGTCATTATTTCATTTACTCCTCACAGCTACCCTGTGCATTAGGTATTATTACAATCTTCACCTTCACAGGGAAGGTAAGTAATTAATGCCTGTTAAGGTGAAGATGGTACAGGAAGGTCAAGCAACTTTCTTTCGGTCACAGAGCTAATAAGGCATAGAGCAGTCTGCCTTCAGAAGCCAGGGTCTTAAGCGCTGTGCTCTAAAATGTGTTTTCCAGCCTGGCCGGGTTGGCCTGCGGACTGAAGGGTTCTGGGTTCGATTCTGGTCAAGGGCACATACCTTGGTTGCAGGTTCCCTAGCTCTGCTTGGGGTGTGTGCACGAGGCAACCAATCGATGTGTCTCTTTCACATCATTGTTTCTCTCTGTCTCTTCCTCTCCCTTCCATTCTTCCTAAAAAACAATGGAAAAGTATCCTTAGGTGAGGATTAACAATAACAAAAAATAAAGAAATAAGATGTTGTTTTCCAGACAAAATAAAATTAACATTCTTTTCTTCTGTGTAATTTCTTTTTCCTTATAATTCCCTATCTCCTTACCTACAACTTGGTTTAGTGGCCTTGAAACAAAGGTTTGGCTTGGGGATTTCAAATAGGCTTGCTCATTTCAAACTCTTTTCAAAATTAGTGGCTATTAATTGCTTGTAAATAATACTTTGTAATTTCACTGTTTTCCTTCTAAACCAGGGGTGGGCAAACTTTTTGACTCGAGGGCCACAATGGGTTCTTAAACTGGACCGGAGGGCCGGAACAAAAGCATGGATGGAGTGTTTGTGTGAACTAATATAAATTCAAAGTAAAGGAGCGGAGGGGAGAGCAAGAGAACCCTCCGCTCTTTCGGCTCCGCGGGCCGGATAGAACAGCCGAACGGGCTGGATCTGGCCCGCGGGCCGTAGTTTGCCCACGGCTGTTCTAAACTGACAAATCAAAATAACTTTAGACTAGACTTTAAGACTGGTGGAAGGGAGGCTAGCTAATTTCATAAATGTTTCTGGTTTGCTGAGTTTCTTTACCTAGGTCATTATAAATAGTAGTGGTTATTTTTATTTATTTACTAGGGGCCCAGTGCACCTTGAAAGGAACTGTGGGCTGCAAGGCTGCAGTAGGCACAGGGGTGGGTCTTGGCCCATCCTCCGCACCCCCACCCGGCCCCTCCTGCCGCGGCCCCCTGATCCCCTGACTGCCGGCAGCCCTGCTCCTGCCGCCGCTGCTCCCACGCACTAACGGCTCTGGCCCTGCTTGCACCCGGTGAAGGCACGAAGCATTTGGGGCCAGCACCAGCAGCGGGTGCAGGGCTGGTGCCAGCAGCAGGTGCAAGTGCCGGTGGGACTGCGGCGCGTGGGAGCAAAGAATTTTCAGTAACCACCAGAGGCTCACCCTGATAAGAGCGACTGGCCTTGGTGTGGCACCCCCGCTCACCTGCTCCACCATCCTGCCATGGCCGATGCCCATCATGTTCTGCGCATGCCCCCTGGTGGTCAATGCACGTCGTAGCGACCGGTTGGTTGGTTGGTGGTTGTTCTGCCATTGGTCTATTTGCATATTAGCCTTTTATTATATAGGATATCTAGTTAAATATACCATTTATATCTATTTAAATGCTAAGCTGACAGAAACTCTCATATATATATATATATATATATATATATATATATATATTTATATTTATTTATTTTTATTGCTTTCAGAGAGGAAGGAAGAGGGAGAGAGAGATAGAAACATCAATGATGAGAGAAAATCATGGATTGGCTGCCTCCTGCACGCCCCCTACTGGGGATCGAGCCCGCAGTCTGGGCATGTGCCCTGACCGGGAATTGAACCTGGGACCCTTCAGTCTGCAGGCCGACGCTCTATCCACTGAGCCACACCGACCAGGGCAACAGAAACTCTTAAAAGTCACACACATTCACAAATTTGGGGTTTCAGCAGTCAGAAGACTCATAATCGATTTCTGATTCATTCAAGACCATTCTGGTTGATGTGTACGTACTTCCTCATTCAGAAAAGGCAGCTCTGCTCGCCAGTTGGTGTGCTCCAGGTCCCCTTTGTCATTCATGACACTTGGTGGTCTCTTTGCCGCATGTCTTTTAGGACAAGGGATTGAGCTCCTAGAAACACATTGCAGAGGTTTTCCCATTAATGATTTTTCCTCTTCTTTAGTGTTTGGTGTCTTTGACATCCTGGCTTCCCCTAGCACCCTGCTGACAACTTTGTAGCCCTTCTTCCTCTCCACAACTCTTTCTGATATTTGAGTTTTTTCCCTCTGTGGTTTTAGGACTGCACTAGAAGAATAAGCATGTTTTCTTAAATCTCTGTTCTCATATGCTTCTCAGAATATATTAGAAGGATAGAGAAAAGAAATTACTTTTAGAAGCTAAATAATCTGTGTTTTTGGGTTTCATGGTTTCAGCATAAAATGCTAAATTTATTCTGATGTGTTTGCTGTGTGTGTGTGTGTGTGTGTGTGTGTGTGTGTGTGTGTGTGTTAAACAGTAATAATGAAAATGTTTTCCAGTTAAACCAGACATTTTATGATTAAAATATCTTAGGAATGTATGGTGTTGCAGAGAGAATGACAATTTGAAAATGGCATGCATAGTGTGGCTGTTAGGGGGTTATGCTGTGATTTGTTTTTTTTAAAATCATTTGTGTCTATGAAAAGCATTTCTATTGTGGGGGAAGCGGGAGGAGGGAGGAAGTAAACATTTAAAAATTTACCTATTGTTCACATTTGGTCATTTAGTGATAATCTTTGAATCCCAGTTCTTTGGCCCTGTTAGCTTCACTTCCCTGGATAGAGATGGCCATTTTTACTGCCTAAAGCACAGTGCAAAGCCCCACTTCTTTAACTACAATTGAAACAATTTGTACAGCTAATGTGTATTGGGTGCCACATGGCTGACTCTAACTGCAGTGTAGCTACCATGCCATTTTATATTTGGAAATATTTTACTTGGTTCTTAATGCTGTGCAGTGTATGGGGTATAGGTAAGGAGTGGATAAGAAAGGAGATAGGAACAGAAATAGTAAGAGTTGCTACACAAATGCCTTTCCCAATAGGTACACACATATGTGAGGTTTCTGTATGTGTGTCTGAGTACAGATATTTCTTGACTTATGATGAGGTTAGGACCTAATAAACCCTTAAGAATGAAAACATCCTGAGTCAAAAATGCATTTAACACACCTGACCTCCCAAACGCCCTAGCTTAGCCTAGACTACCATGACCATGTTCAGAGCACAATATCCAAAAACTGCTGGCAACACAGCCCACCGTAGAGCATTGCTTTCTGCCTTTGGGCTTGATGGCTGACTGGAGCTGACTCACACCTCTGCCCAGCATCAGGAGAGCATAGGACCACATCGATAGCCCAGGAGTTGTGGCAGGGGAAGAGCAAATGGAATCAGTCTAATTATGGATGGACGACTTGAAAGTTTTGGAGCACGTGAGGGTGATATTCAGGAGGTGATGGTTGGAAATATAAATCCTGGAGATACAGATGTGGAAGTCATTACTATCTGATTGGACATACCTGGGTTTGGGCAGAGTGGCCTAAGAAGGGAGAGCTTTAAGGAAAAACGAGTGTTTAAGAATTGGGAGCCTTTCAAAGAGATTGTCCCTATTTCACCCTAGAGATTTAGTTTTCCCTATGGTCTCAAAGAAACTGGGGACTAAGGGAAATTAATTTTCCTTTTTAAAAAAATTACTTTTTTATATACTGCCAATAAAATGGTCTTTACTAGTATACTGTGGTATTAGACTATGTATTCTGAAGGCCTGTTTAGATTTGCTGTTTTACTCAATAATGTGTATAGGAAACATCCAATTTTGGTTAGCCTTCTGACCATTGGGCCTCATTGTAGCATTTTCTCCAGTTCTCTCAAAGTTTGCGGTGGGGGTGGGGTGGGGTGGCATTCATTCTTTGAATTTGGGAAGCTCTCTGTTGGTAGGTTTCCTCCTCATGTCTAGACACTTGGCCTTTGTAGTAGGTTTTCTATTCAGGGAAGTTCTCTCCTCTGAATTGTAGACCTTGTGCAGATTTGCTGGCAATTGGCCGGTCAGGATCAATGTATAGATAAAGTACCATGTTGTGTTGCTGCCACAAAGCTTGCATAGTTAATGTGTTCAGTCAGTCTCAGCCCTTTCTTTACATTGTTTCACTATTAAAATATACAGTATCTTATTGCCTTCTCATAGAATGTCTACTTTTTTTCAATTATTTCTTCTGAGTACTGGTAAAAGGAAAAAAAGTCCTTTGCCACTGTCTTCAAACTAAAATTTAAATTTCAGCAGCTTTAATCTGATGCAATAAAATATCAAGAGACTCAGAAATTACTCTTGTAAGCTTCGATTGCTTACTTCTCAGTTTATAGTAGGTTTAAATCTTAAGCCCTATGTGTGGTTTTAGTTACCTGTTTGATTTCAACTGTCAGAAACTATCTTTATTTTTAAAAATATATTTTATTGATTTTTCACAGAGAGGAAGGGAGAGGGATAGAGAGTTAGAAACATCGATGAGAGACAAACATTCATCAGCTGCCTCCTGCACACCCCCTACTGGGGATGTGCCTGCAACCAAGGTACATGCCCTTGACCAGAATTGTCCCTGGGACCCTTTAATCCGCAGGCCGACGCTCTATCCACTGAGCCAAACCAGTTAGGGCAAAAACTATCTTGCTTAGGTTAAAGATGTGCAGTTGTTAATTGTCCTGCCTTATTCTACTTCATGTGTCAAAATATATGGAATTAATTTGGAAGCCCACAGTAATATGAATTTAACAATTCGACAGAGTCAAGTGTAATTTTTCTTTTTAATTTAGTCAGTCCTTTCCCCAGGGTACTAATTGAAAATAACTTGGGTTGCCTTTATGTTTAATTTATAACGTTTATTAGACCTTTATGATACTGTATCTTTTTGGTCCTGGAGGTCTCAGGGGACTGACCTTGTTCTTTTTGATCTTTAGGAACTTAGAAGGATAACTTGTATTTGTATCAACCAGCATCACCCACTTGTTTTCAAGAAGGGCAGGGGCAGAATATCAAGTTGCGACTTTGTGCAGCCTTTAAATAAGTGTATGGTGAGCTATAAAGTTACAATGTTAAATTAGCTTCTGTCCTGTCCTTATTGTTTTCAAAGTTCACTTTGCATTTTAAAAGCCCTTACTGATCTTAAAGTAGAGATTTGCACGGAAACACAGATATTCTGAGGCATTTGAACTTGCAAAAATAATGACTTGTCGAAGGCAAGGTGTTGCTGGCTGGGCATTATAGGCTAGAAACCTGAATTTAAATGTTAAACTGCTTGGGTAAGAGAACATGTTTTCCAGGTTTATCCTCATTCCCCCCTCCCCACTAACATGTCTCCTTGCCATTATTACTCATAAGATAGAAGAATACTCTTTTTTAAATTTTAGTTTTATTTGGAAGAGAGACTAGAGTCCGGCTTATTTAGGGGCAAAGAGGGAGAATTGAGATCTTTTCAAAATTAGATATTTCTGTCTATGGACAAGGCATATGTCTTCTTTTAGGTATTTTAAAATTAATGTTTCATAGTTTTCTCCATAAAAATTTTACACATTTTGTAATTCCCCCGCCCCCAAGGCTTCTGATAGTTTGTGGATATTATGACTGTGTTTAAAAATCATTATCAGCCCTGGCCGGTTGCTCAGTGGTTAGAGCATTGTCCCGTGGACTGAAGGGTTGCAGGTTCGATTCCGGTCAAGGACAGGTACCTTGGTTGCAAGCTCAATCCCTGGCCCTGGTCAGATGTGTGTGGGAGGCAACCAATTGATGTGTCTCTCTCACATCTATGTTTCTCTCTCTCTGTTTCTCCCACTTCCTTCCACTCTCTCTAAAAATCAATGGAAAAACAAATATATCCTTGTGTGAGGATTAACAACAACAAAAAAATTATGTTGGTATATTACAAAGTTACATATTATATTAATGTTGGTAATTAGAAAGTTACATGTTACATGTTCATGTTGGTATATTGGAAAATTCTGCACTAAAGCTTTACTTATCTATGAAATGCTTTAGTTTCATCATCTGTGAAACAAAGGATTGGGTTAGAACAGTGGTCGGCAAACCGCTGCTCGCGAGCCACATACGGCTCACGAGCCGCGGTTTGCCGCTCTGTTGACTAATGAATTTGCCGACCACTGGGTTAGAATAAGATATTTACAAGGCTCTTTCTAGTGTTAGCATTGCGTGGTTCTGTGCCTCTTTATACTTTGTGAGGTGAGAAGGACTTGTACCACCCAAACTTCAGGTAAGTTCTGTGAATATAACCCAATGTAGCTTTGTTACTATGTGTTAGCACTTGTTTAACGAACTTTGTTCTCTGTATAATGATTCTTTAACATATCGAGGTAGAGAGTGAATACTTACCATTAAAAAAATAACCCTCAAAAGTGCAGTTTCTTCTTCTGGTTGAAATGGTGTACTATTCTTACCCTGCATTTTAGTTTGTTACTATGTTAGTTTTACTGCATATTTTCTCTCCTAAAATAAATGGCCTTTAAACCATAGTTTATAAATATTTGCATCTCAAGTCAGATTTTTCCTATAACATGGATCTCATTAGAGCAGGTTATGCAAAGAGAGCTTGCCACCACATGTTTATTCTCTTCCCTACCTCTCTTCTAAGGGTCTGATGTGCACATGTCAGAGGATTCCATTGGGACTGTGTAGTATTCTTAAAGAATTATTTTAATATTTATTTCTGCTGGGTGGAGGGAAGCAGATGCTATATTTGTAATCTCTGAGAATATGTTCAGTCCTAACCCCCAAATATACCTATACAGCAGGCCATCTTTTCTAAAACCATAGGTTATATAAGTTTCTATCTAGATACTGGCCAGGAATTTCTTTCAGCATATTAAATGGTCAAACAGATGTTTAACCTGCATTTAAATAGGGTTCTAGAAAATGAATTCAGGGCAAAGGCTGGTGGAAGTCATAGTGGGGTGGCACTGGGCTAGTACTAATATATATGTATGTGTGTATATATTTAGATTGTGGTAAAATTAACCTAATATAACATAAAACTTACCATCTTAACCATTTGTAAGTATGCAGTTAAGTAGTGTTAAGTACCTTCACATTGTTGAGCAGCCAGTCTCTGGAACTCCTCATTTAGCAAACTGAAACTCTGTACCCATGTGAAAACTCCCCATTTCTCTCTCCCCCAGCCCATAGCAACCACCATTCTACTTTCTGTTCCTGTGCATTGTGTAGTTATTTTTTGAGAATTTGACCTTTATGACAGCTAAATGGGTTTTGAAGATGAAGATGAGAGTAATCCAGTAAAACCAGTAGTTATTCTCCATAATCGCCATCAATCAGCTTCTGTAATGTAGAATTTGGAAATTGCATTTCATTTTATTTGAGGAAGAGGAAGGTGCTGCTGCTGCTGCTAACAGCTAGTGACTAACATTTATTGAGCACTTATTGCTGGCCTGAGGTTGGAAGAAAGACCTGTTTCTTCTGGGATGAAAAAGAAAAGACAAGTTTGGGTTAATAAGATGAATAGAGATGCTTCCATTTCATCAGTTGTTATTGGCCTACTCAGGTTTTCTGAATCTTCCTATTTCAGTTTTGTGAGATTATATTTTTGTAGGAATTTTTCCATTTCATCCACATTGTCCAGCTTGTTGTCATATAGTTGTTCATAGTATCCTATATAATAAAAGAGTAATATGCAAATTAACCATCACTCAGCTACACCAACAAGCCACGCCCACAAGCCACGCCCCAGCCAATCAGGAGCGAATATGCAAATAAACCCAACCAAGATGGCTACAGCCACAGAGAGCAGGAGGGAGGCTTGGGTTTCCCTGGCAATGGAGGAAGCTAAGCTTTCTGCCTGCCCTTGCTGGCTTAGGCCTCCACTCAAGGCTACAAAGTTTCAATGATAGAAGATACATAAACCCAAACAGAAATGGCGGCAGCCACGGAGCTGGAAAGAGCAGGAGGCTAGGGTTGCTCCTGGTGATGGAGGAAGCCAAGCTTTCCGCACACCCTGGCCGGCCCAGGCCTCGCTTAAGGCTACAAAGTTTCAATTATAGAAGATACATATATCCCAATAGAAATGGCTGCCGCAGAGCAAGCCGAAGGCTTGGCTCCGCTCCAGGCTACAAAGTTTCAATTGTAAAAGATAAGCCACAGATACCAGGGCCTCTGCTTGGGTTGCCAGGGGGTGTGGCCAGCCTGCAAACCACCACAGGCCGCCCCACGCCCCAAGGGAACCCCCACCCTGATCTGGGACACCCTTCAGGGCAAATCAGCTGGCCCTCATCCGAGCACCAGGCCTCTATCCTATCTAATAAAAGAGTAATATGCAGATTGACCATCACTCCAACACACAAGATGGCTGCCCCCATGTGGTCAAAGATCCTGCCCCCATGTGGACACAAGATGGCTGCCACAAGATGGCCAGCAGGGGAGGGCAGTTGGGAGGGACCAGGCCTGCAAGGGATGGCAGTTGTGGGCGATCAGGCCAGCAGGGGAGGGCAGTTGGGAGGGACCAGACCTGCAAGGGAGGGCAGTTAGGGGTGACCAAGCCGGCAGAGGAGGGAAGTTGGGGGTGACCAGGCCTGCAGGGAAAGGCAGTTGGGAGGGACCCAGGCCTGCAGGGGAGAGCAGTTGGGGGGGACCAGGCCTGCAGGGGAGGGCAGTTAGGGGTGACCAGGCCTGCAGGGAAGGGCAGTTGGGGTGGACCCAGGCCTGCAGGAGAGAGCAGTTGTGGGGGACCAGGCCTGCAGGGAAGGGCAGTTGGGGGGGGACCTAGGCCTGCAGGGGAGAGCAGTTGGGGGGGGGACCAGGCCTGCAGGGGAGGGCAGTTAGGGGTGACCAGGCCTGCAGGGAAGGGCAGTTGGGGGGGGACCTAGGCCTGCAGGGGAGAGCAGTTGGGGGGGACCAGGCCTGCAGGGGAGGGCAGTTAGGGGTGACCAGGCCTGCAGGGAAGGGCAGTTGGGGGGGACCTAGGCCTGCAGGGGAGAGCAGTTGGGGGGGACCAGGCCTGCAGGGGAGGGCAGTTAGGGGTGACCAGGCCTGCAGGGAAGGGCAGTTGGGGGGGGGACCTAGGCCTGCAGGGGAGAGCAGTTGGGGGGGACCAGGCCTGCAGGGGAGAGCAGTTAGGGGTGACCAGGCCTGCAGGGAAGGGCAGTTGGGGTGGACCCAGGCCTGCAGGAGAGAGCAGTTGCGGGGACCAGGCCTGCAGGGAAGGGCTGTTGGGGGGGACCTAGGCCTGCAGGGGAGAGCAGTTGGGGGGGACCAGGCCTGCAGGGGAGGGCAGTTAGGGGTGACCAGGCCTGCAGGGAAGGGCAGTTTGGGGGGGACCCAGGCCTGCAGGGAGAGCAGTTGGGGGGGACAAGGCCTGCAGGGGAGGGCAGTTAGGGGTGACCAGGCCTGTAGGGGAGGGCAGTTAGGGGTTACCAGGCCTGCAGGGGAGGGCAGTTTGGGGCAAAGAGGCTGGCAAGGGAGCAGTTAGGCATCAATCAGGCTGTCAGGGGAGTGGTTAGGGGGTGATCAGGCTGGCAGGCAGAAGCGGTTCGGGGCTATCAGGAAGGCAGGCAGGCGAGCAGTTGGGAACCAGCAGTCCTGGATTGTGAGAGGGATGTCCGACTGCCCGTTTAGGCCCTATTTCAGTGGGACATCCATCGAGGGGTCCCAGATTGGACACACACCCCTGTGCGCGAATTTTGTGCACCGGGTGTCTAGTTTTCTTATAATCCTTTGTATTTATTTCTGTGATGTCATTTGTTACTTCTCTGCTTTCATTTCTGATTTTATTTATTTGGGTCCTCTCTCTTTGAATCTTGCTGAGTCTTGCTAATGGTTCATTAATCTTGTTTATATTTTCAAAGAACCAGTTCTTGGTTTCATTGATCTTTTATATTGTTTTTTTAGTTTCCATATCCTTTATTTCTGCTGTAATCTATTATTTCCTTCCTTCTACTTACTTTGGGCTTTTCTTGTTGTGCTCTTTCTAACCCTTTAAGTTGTAGGGTTAAAGAATTTGTTAGTGCTTTTTCGTGTGTGTGTGTGTGTGTGTGTGTGTGTGTGTGTGTGTGTGTGTTTTAGGTAGGCCTGCAGTGCTATGAACTTCCCTCTCAGGACTGCTTTCACTGTGCCCCATAGATTTTGGGTTATTGTCCATTTTCAATTGTTTCCAGGAAGTTTTTGATTTCTTTCTTGGTCTCATTGGCAACCAATTCATTGTTTAATATTACCTGCTATTTAGCCTCCATGTGTTTGAATGTTTTTGAGTGTTCTTACTGTAGTTGATGTTTAATTTCATTCCACTGTTACCTGAGAAGATGCTTGATATGATTTCAATGTTCTTGAACTTGTAGAGACTTGTTTTGTGTCCTAATATGTAGTGAATGACATAATCTTTGTGAATGACCCCTGTGCACTTGAGAAGAATGTATATTCTGCAACTTTGGGGTGAAATGTTCTATAAATGTCAGTTAAATCCATCTCACCCAGTGTTAATTTTTTGTCTGGAAGATCTATCCAGTGAAGTTAGCAGGGTATTGAAGTCTCCTATTATGACTGTATTGCTTTCAATCTCTCCCAGAAAGTCCTCTAGATTTTTTTTTTTTTTTTATATTTAGGTGCTCCTATATTGGGTGCATTTATGTTTACCAGGGTTATATCCTCTTGTTGGATCGATCCCTTTAATATTATGTAGTGACCTTTGTTGTCTCTTGTGATGGCCTTCATTTTGAAGTCTATTTTGTCATATATGAGTATTGCTACCCCAGCATTTTTTGTTTCCATTTGCAAGGAAAAAATTTTTTTCCATCCCTTCACTATCAGTCTGTGTGAGTGCTTTGTTCTCAGGTGGGTTTCTTGTAGACAGCATATATATGGGTCATGTTTTCTTATCCATTCAGTTACCCTATGTCTTTTGATTGGATCATTTAATCTATTTACATTTAGGGTTATTATTGATAGGTACTTAATTATTGCCATTTTAATTCTGTATGCCTAGGTCTCTCTCTTTCTCTATTTCTTCTTCTCATTACAGTAGTCCCTTTAGCAGTTCTTGCAGTGCTGATTTCAATAAACTCCTTTAGCCCCCCCCCCCTTTTGTTTTGTTTTGTTTGCAAAGCTCTTTGTCTCACTATTTTGAATTCTAGCCTTGCTGGATATAATAATCTTGGTTTCCTATCCTTGCTTTTTATTACCTTGAATACTGCATGCCATTACCTTCTGGCCTGTAGGTTATGGAAGTTTTCTGCCATTATTTCTTCAAACATGTTCTCTATCCAGCAAAATAGATAGTGAAATAAAGAGCTTTGCAGACTTGCTCACTTTCTTCTCCTTCTGGCACTCCTATTATGCAAATATTGTTAGTTTTCATGTTGTCTCACACCTCCCTTAAGTTTTCCTGCTGTTTTTTTAAAAAATTTTTTTTTTTCTTTTTGGTTCTCTGATTGAATGATTTTTTTTTCTACCCTGTCTTCTAATTCACTGATCCAATCCTTGATTTCCACTAATCTGCTGTGTATTCCTTCCAGTGTGTTCTTTATTAGTGCTATGTCATTCTTTATTTCCTTTTATTCTGTTTTCGTAGTTACTATATTTTTTCTCATGCTGTTGAGCATCTTTGCCATCATTCTGATCTCTATATCAGATAAATTTCTTATCTCCATTTCATTTATTTCTTCTTTTGGTGAATTCTCTTGTTCTTTCATTTGGGGGTAGTTTTTTTGTCTCCCCATTTTGGCTGCCTGTTTGGATTTGTGTCTATGTATTAGGTAGAGCTGCTAAAATTCCCAATTTCTAGTGAAGGACAATGTCAGATGCTGTTTCTCACTGGCCCTGAGTGCTCTATTAGTCGCTATTAGCAATCCACAGCTTGTGGCTCCCACTGCTGGGGATGGGTGCCTTTGGAAAGGACCAAGATGTGCAGCAGTGTCTGCTTTTCCTATCCCTGGGCCCAGAAGGAGATCAGGCAAACACTCACAGCCTCCAGAGACCTTCCTCTGCCTGCAGTCTCATTGTTACCAGCCTTAATTGGCCTCAGGCAATCCATCACAGTGTGGAGTGAGTGTGCTTCCAACAGGGTGCAGCAACTTCCTTCCCCCCAGGCAAAAACTGCCTGGATAGCAAAGGCTGGTCAGAGAAAGACGTCCTCCACAGCATTAGGGAATGACTGAGCACAGGAAACTGGGGTGTCTGCCCTCCGAGTTCCAACCCCAGATCCCCCAACCCTGGACTCTCCTCACACAGCTCCAGTCCATTCTGCCCTCCCTGTGCCAGAGTCCAAGGTGAGTGGCTGCACATGAAATGTTGTGCATTGGCTCTTTAAGAGGATGACTGTTTTTCCAGCTGTTTCTCACTTACAGACAGCATCTCTTTTCACAGCCAGATATTATTTGGGCACCTTTCTCAGTTTTGGTGCTCTGGACTGGGGAGCCCAGCTTAGGGTTTAGACCCCAGAGTTTTCAGTGGGAACCTGCCACAGCTGAGATATTCCTCCGGAACTTCATCTGCTGTTTGTGGGAGCCTGGTCACCCTTTTCGCATCTCCGCACTTCCTACCAGTCTCTATGAGGTCTCCACTTTCCATCCTTGGTTATCAGGGTTCTCTCCAGCTAATCTTTAGTTGATTTTTCAGGGTGGTTTTCTTTTCTTAAATATATTTAATTGATTTTTTTACAGAGAGGAAGGGAGAGGGAGAGAGAGCTAGAAACATCAATGAGAGGGAAACATCGATTAGCTGCCTCCTGCACACCCCCCACCGGGGATGTGCCCACAACCAAGGTACATGGCCTTGACTGGAATCGAACCTGGGACCTTTCAGTCCACAGGCCAACGCTCTATCCACTGAGCCAAACCGGTCAGGTGGTTTTCTTTTAGTTGTATTTACAGTTTGATCCTGGGAGAGTGTCAGTATAACTTGCACTTACTCTACCACCATTTTTAATTTCCTCTAGCATCTCTTTATGTGTGTTAATTATTGCTCTAAATAGATGCAAATTTTATAAAAAGAAAACCCCAGTTTTCTTAGAATAATAAATGCAAGCTTTAGTTTCTTATTTGTTTCTATTTGACATACATGAAGGGTCCTTTCAAAGGTATAGTTGAGTAAATGGAGGGAGGCCAAAAGTTTGATATAAAGCAGACCATAGCAGATTAAATTATAACTGAACCTTTGTATTTTAATGCCCAGATGGACAAGCAAACCCTTATAAATTTATAAGGATAAACTCACTCAGTAAGATCAAGTATTTAATTTCTAGGTTGTAATTAATTTATATCAATACCCTTATTACTTAGATGGGCAAATTTGTTACTGTGTTACGGATTAGGTTGACATTGCTAAAACTGTGGAATGTAACTTTGCTCCCCTCCCCTCCAATCTGCATATATTTGATTTACTTACAATTCAGGCTGAACATTTCCTTCTTCCAGGTTTAATCATTTTAAATTCATAATATTTCATTTGCTAAGTGTATCCTGTGTACTCACTCTCTACCTTGTTACGATGCATAATTCTTTGATTTTAATATTAAAAGATTAACAAGGTGTGAGATGAAATATAGTATAGATGAATTTTAACATGGCATATACAAAGTACTATACAATAGGGGTCAGGTTTGTTGTACACTCTTTTCATAAGTAGAAAACACTTACAAAAGGTATTTTTGAAGTTGTGCTATGAAGAAAGATTGCTAATGAGTGAAAAGAACTTTTTATAGATTCTGGTTTGGGAGTCTGGTAACTCGTACTTTTGGGTTCTAAACACAGAGATCCAGAGTAGGAGAATACCTCAGAGTAAAGTTATCTAAATTTTATATTCAAAGCTATTAATTTCTTTAATTATGAAACGAAACCACAGATTGCCTAATGGCCTTGGTAGTTTTTTGGTATGAAGAGAATGATCTCAGAAGACTTGGAAGCCTGTGTTGGGCTTTTTTCCATTTTTTTCATCTCAACAGTCTTAGACACATTTTTGAAACTATAGATATCCTAAGTTAGCAAACCCAAAACAGAGCAGAAAGCAAACGTTTTTGCCTGTGCCTAATGCATACTTTGCTGAGCTTTCTAATCTGGGCTGCAGACTTTATACACAGTAAAGTCTAACCTCTGTCACTTTCTGTTATGTCCCAGAGAGAAGTAGAGAGAGCAAAGATAAAGAACCTGGAAATGTATGTCATTTGTAGGATAAATTACCTGGTGGAATTTGCTTCCATGTGGATTTTCTCCTCTTGGACCGCTGATGTTTAGCAGGCTGAGCTTGAAAGATCATATTGCATAAGATGAGGCACAATAGCCCTGGGTTTGGCTCAGTTGGAGTGTGGTCCAGTACACCAAACGGTTGTGGGTTTGATCCCCTGTCAGGCATGTATAGGAGGCAATCGATCAATGTTTCTCACATCAATGTTTCTCTCTCTCTCTCAAATCAATTTAATCCTGTCCAATAGTTGGAATAGCCTTTTCTCTTCTGGAATATGTTTGCTGTCATCTTCTTGAGAAGATGGTAATTGGTAGCCTACCAATGCTCTCAGCATGGTGGGGAGAGCTAACATTTAAAGGCTCTGTCCCTGGCAGCTTACAGCTCTCTTTCTTTTCATGAGCTGCTCCTATTTCCTTTGAGCCTTCAGTGTAATTTACAGTAAGAATGTTTGTTTGAAAAAATGCACATGAATATTAAATCCACTTAATTCATTTTCATTTTGCTGAAGAGAGCTTGAATTTATCTCTTCTTACAAGACATTGAACCCATCTTTTTTTTTTAAACCTTGAAACATTGGCCCTAGAAATAGTTTTTTCCCCCCTCTTTGCTTTTCCTTTAAATCAATAAAATTACCTTTTTTGTGGGTTGTGGTACAGTGTTAAACTATGTTTAAAATATGTATAGGAGCACACAGACATCAATAGAATTTGAAGGATATGAAGAGCCTAGGGCAGAAGTTAGTGTGTCTAATTGTGCTGCGCCAGCACAGCCAAGGGTGAACCTGAGGAGGGGTGGTGAAGGATTGAAGAAAAGACAGAGAAGAGAATACAGCTGGGGCTAAGTGGATCTCCTGTGCCTGGATGAGGACACAAAAGACCCAGCCTGCAAGCTGATGCTTTATTTTATAGTCTGATTAAAACAAGGGTAGATTAACATGTATACAGATGTTCTTGTTTTGGCAACACTTGGTGCACCTCCCACAGCCCATTAGCTACTTAAGAAGGAATTAGGGAGGGCTACAAGGTCAGGCTTAGTTATGCTAGGAGAGCTCTGCCCTCCAGGCTGGGACTTGTTTGTGGCCCTGCCACGGGTCAGTCCGAGGCTTGACCCTAGAGCCGCTCCCTACATCTAATAAGTTTAAGTCTATTCAGATTACTTGCTTTATAGGAAGTGTATTAATTATAGACATTTTCCAAATCACTTCCATCTAAGTGATACATACTATTTTACATAGCTGCCTTGTAAAAATAATGGTTGTATTCCTGAAATTATAACTTTTAAATAAGGGAAATAGCTTAAAATGAATGATGAGTAATTCTATTTAGTAATATGGTAGATTAGTTGTGCAGAGAGACTCCGTGTCAGAACATTTTTAAATGGAGGGAAAAAAATATGTGAGTACATATACAATATATGTAACATGCTGGTGCTCATGTAAGAAAAGCAATTGAAGACCTTGAAGGGACTAGACAGCATGATTTCATGAGGTAGAGTAAGCACTGAAGGTGATATTAATCTGGAGGGTTTCTTACAGGATTAGAGCAAAAGGGAAGGGTAAGAATAAAAAAATAGTGTCCAAGCAGAATGGGAGGTCCTGTTGGAGACTGGCCCCAGAAAGGTGACTCCCTCAGTGGGTGAGGAGAATAAAAGATGCCTGGCATAAAGATGCTTGTTTGCTAATGTCTTGGTTTTGGGTAGAGAGGTGGGGGGAAAGTTTCCCTTGAAACTGCCTACACAGATGCCCGCACTCACATGGATTTGCAACCAGATTCCATATTACCTGTGAGGCTCGAAAACCTCTAAGCTGAAAGCACTTCCAGTGGGTTGTGATTCCCAGTGTCTAGGAGAATCAAATTCAAATCTCTGATTTGCAGCACACTTTATAGACAGGCCTGGCAGAATTTCTATACATGAAGTTGCAAGAAATGTGAATTGGCTCAAGAGAATAAGCAACTCAGTTAGATGTGACAGATTGTATTTTCCAGTGGTGGCTGCCACCATATTTCCACTGCATGTGCTCTTATAGAACCTCACTATTCACAGACTAGAGTCTGTCCTGTTCCAGAAAACTCGGGCGGGCCTTTGTCACTGCTTTGACCCAAAGAATATACAGAAGTGCTGTTATGTAATTTCTGAGGCTAAGACATACAAATGCCCACATTTCTTCCATAGTTTCCTGAACCCATTTCTATGCTGTGAATAATCCCATGCAGGGCCCATAGCACCAACTCAGTTCCCCACTGACAGCCAGTGCTGGCTTGCCAGCCCTGCAGGTGGGCCCTCCAACTCCTGTGCAGCTGCCCAGGTGATGCCACAGGGAGCAGAGACAAGCTATCCTTTTGGAGCCCTGGACAAATTGCACATTTGTGGGCAAAATAAGTGGTGGTTGTTTTAAGCCACTAAGTTTTGTGGTGGTTTGTTACACAGTGATAGATAAATCAAACATCAGCAGTAATTATCAGTCTTGAAAAGACTATAGATATTAAAAGAAATAAAGGAGGGGATTAAAATAGATGAACTACAAAATTGATGAGGAAGATGTTAAGATCTGTTATAGTAGAATTTCTAGAAAGAAAAAATACCATAAATGAAAAACAATGGACTGATGATACAGATTGGGTGGAATTGATGAGTGGACTGGAAGACAGATAGATCTGAAGAAAATTTCCAGAATTTAGTACAGAGAAAGAAGAGCTGGGACATACGAAGTTTAGTGACATAGAGGATGACAGGATACCACATGCTTCTGAGTTAGCAGTTCTTAGATTTTTTCATCTTTCCCTTACATTCTCCATAATTATTGAGAACCCAAAATTGCTTTTGTGTATGTAGACTACACTTATAATTTGACCACATTTCCGTATAATATGTTATAGTTAAATAAAAAATTTACTAAATAAAAGATGACAACTTCATAAAAATAGGGTAAAGGTAAGCCAAACTTGAGAAGATGTACTGACCAAGTTTGTTAACCAGAATATTAAAGAACTTCTCAAAGTAATAAAAGATAGGAAAAAAGAAATAGGAAACTCATGAATAAGTTTATTTCACAGAAGCAGAAACAAATGGTCCATGAACATGTGAGAAGATCCTCAACTTTTTTAATAATTGAGGAAATGCAATTTAAAAGCGTGTGTAATGCTCAGCCAGTGTGGCTCAGTGAATTGAGTGTTGTTCTGTGCACCAGGAGGTCACTGTTCGAATCCCAGTCAGGGCACATGCCTGGGTTGCGGGCTCGATACCCAGTAAGGGGTGTGGAGGAGGCAGCCCATCAATGTTTTTCATTGATGTTTCTCTCTCTCCCTCTCCCTTCCTTTCTCCCTCAAAAATCAATATAAGCATATTAAAAAAACAAAACAGTGAGTAATTATTTGTTTCCTTATCCACACCAGCCTGGGAAAAATGAAAAAATAACAGTTGTAGGAGTTGATATAGAACAGTGGAAAGAGGCTCATGGTTGGCTCCAACCATTTTGGCTTTACAAGTGATTCCTAAGTAACCTTAGTGAAACTCTTACACTCATGGCCCAGAAGACATAAATAAAAATATTTGAAGCACTGTTCTTAATAGCTAGATATATAAACAACTCAAGTATCTGACCAACTATAAAGCAATAAATAAATTTGGTATACTCATAAAAGGATTACTATTTAGCAAAGGACAAAGAAACCCTAGTTTTTTTTCATCTTTTTTTTTTTGGTTAAAAAAACAGAGATTTGGGGAGATGAGGGTCAGAACTTTCTACATTTATTTTTCCTTGAAGACTCTTAACACATGGTTCCTGTCCCACACATTAGAAATTTCCCCACGTATATTTAAAAGCAAACCCAAATAATCTGTCAGAGTTCTAATTAGGAGTCATTACAGCCTTGTTTTGATAACTCTGCTTTCAAATCACAAACAGGCACACCTTTTGTTTAATAGGTGAGGACACTGAGCAGGAAGGTGACTGGCCCAGGGTCACAAACGTTTCTTAGAAATGGAGTTGAGAATTGAACTCTAGATCCCACCTCTCAATTCAGTGATCTTTTTGCTGTCCCGATGATTTCCGAATTGTCCTTCTGAGCCCTCGAGTTCTAAAATGTTTTGTCTGTCTCTGAACCTTTTACCCAGGGTTAGCAAGAAGAGGCTCTTTTTCTCTCCCTGTCTTATGTATTAAAGTTTCTATAAGAATTTTTAGAGAGGGCATAAGATTTTGCTACTGTATATGTCAGTTTTTTTTTCTTCCCTACACTGAGTGAGCTCTTTATTCTGTGCCATATTCTATTCAGAAAATTACATTTGATTTATTGGAGGGGTTTTCTTTTTTTAAAACATATTTATATTGATTGCAGAGAACGGAAAGGAGAGAGGGAGAGAGAGAAACATCAATGATGAGAGAGAGAGAACCATTGATTGGCTGCCTTCTGCATGCCCCACACTGGGGATCGAGCCTGCAACCCAGGCATGTGCCCTGATTCAACCACTGAGCCACACCAGCCGGGCTGGAGGGGTTTTCTTTGACTGTGTTTCAAAGAATGCCAGTGTGATCTCTATAGAAATCTCTGACCCAGAGACTTCAGGAAAATTCCAGAGGGCTTTTAAATGTGGAGGGATAATTATTTTTAGCATGAAGTTACTATCAATTAACATTTTAGTTCCTTCCAGCAGTCTACATTCTCAATTCATTTTCTCATGTTGTAAATCTCATCCTTGTGATTTTCTACATGGAGTTTCTCAGGGTCTGTTATTTTTCTAAAAAGATTTATGCAAGTATGTCTTTCAAATAAAGCTATAGCTGATGTCTGGAGAGTCTTTTGGGTCTCTTTTTTCTTAAATTGGGTTAATCTCATTTTTTTTTTTAATATTTATTGATTTCGGAGAGGAAGGGAGAAGGAGAGAGAGATAGAAACATCAATGATGAGAGAGAATCATTGATCAGCTGCCTCCTGCACGCCCCCCATGGGGATTGAGCCCGCAACCCAGGCATGTGCCCTTGGCCAGAATCGAACCTGGGACCCTTCAGTTCGCAGGCCGACGCTCCATCCACTGAGCCAAGCCGGCTAGGGCTCTTTTGGGTCTCTTTGACAGTTAATTAGGGGTCACATTAATTTCTCAAAAGTAATATTGTCATTAGATCAAAGGAGGGCTCAGTAGTGTAATAGGTTGTTTTTTGCTTAATAAGTTAAATGATTAAATTAAATGATTAAAATTATTTTAATGGTTAAAAATTTAAAGTGAAATTCTTGTACAGTAATGTCAATTTAGAACTATCATAGGTCAGAATTTAAAATGCATGCAATCCTGCTAAGGGAAAGGATGGACAATCTTATTAAATATTAGCTGTTATTTAAGCACATACATCATATAGTTGTGTTTCTAACATGTAATGTGAGAAATATTATTAACATACATATGATATATATATATAATAATCCATATACTGTATTTTAATGAAACAGTTTTTTATTTTCTATGATAGTGTTACTTATTGTTTCACTCCCATCTTTAAAATAAATATCAGATATTTGAAAATTAATTTATGTTTACCATTAGACTTTCCAGGGGAGCAATTTAAGTTACTTAAATTTTACTGTTTAACACATGAAATGCAAACATTTATTATGGAAATAAAATCTTTGATTTAAAAATGTGATGACTTCTTATATGAAGACTAGAAATGAATGGTTCAACAAGATGTATGTCTTGACAAACAATTAACTCACACTACTGGCATCTAAGATATAAGAGTTTAGCAATAGGAAGGGTAAGATGCTATCTGATAATGGAGATTGCTTCCTGCTTTCCCTTAGACTTCATTACCAAATAACTGGGAGGTATAAAAGAGGAGGAATTTAGGATAGTTTTTCAAATGTGATTGTGTTGCCTTGGTTCACTCAAACTCCTGCTACTGCAGCATATATTATTAGGCCTTGGGCCATATTAACTTAGTTGAAGTTTAAAATATGAACTGTTGCTAACTGTGTTCACCAAGAACAACACTACCATTGTATAGTTAACAAGATATACAATGCAATAAATCTTCATTGGGGAAGTTTAAGAAAGTTATGTTGTGCCAGTCGACTTCAGCTCTCTTTCCTGCTGGTGCTTTAAAACGCGTTGAGTGTTCTAGGTGCTGCATTGAAATGTGCTCAACAGTACACAGGCTCCCTGATAAAGGCTGTTCTTTGGAAGAGCACAATCCTGTGAGGCTGTTATTTTTACCTGTGAACTGGCACTCCAGGAGAGAGTAACATATACTTCATTAAGAAAATTCATCTTGAAATGCATTCAGCTTTCTGCCTCCTTTTAACCAAACAATTCAGCCCACTGCAAAGTTCTTTGTCCACATTGTCTAATCTTCTCTGCAAGGAATATTTCACTTTTCATAGGTTAATTTCCCACCATAACTTAAAATTTTTCTGCGGAATAACTTCTGTTGCCTGCTTTTATTTTATTTCAAAACAATCATCATTCTTTCATTGTACCATTTTCTTAGCTATTGGTTTCTTTAATAGCCATTTAGTGCTGACCCTTTTCTTTTGCATCTTGCTAATGCTTTTCTGCCCAATCTGCCTCTCTTTTCAAAGCATCTCCTAACATGTGGTCTCTTCTAGAAAATGTTCCAAGTGCACTTGGAAAGAATGTGTATTCTGTTGCTTTGGGGTGGAATTGCTTTGAAGATATCAGTTAAATCCATCCCATCTAGTGTGTCATTTAAGGCCACTGTATCCTTGTTGAGTTCTCTCTGGAAGATCTATCCATTGTTGTCAGTAGGTGTTAAAATCTCCTGACTGTATTACTGTCAACCTCTTCCTTTATGTCCATCAAGATTTGCTTCACATATTTAGACCGTATGTTAGTACACAAAACAAGTCTCACTAAATTGAAGAATACTGAAATTATATCAAGCATCTTCTCTGACCATATGTTTGAAACTAGATATCAATCACAAGAAAAAACTGAAAACACACAGACTTGGAGGCTAAATAACATGTTCCTAAATAGTGAATGGGCTAACAGTGAGATCAAGGAAGAATCAAAAGATACCTTAAAACTAATGAAAATGAGAACACAACAACCCAAAATCTATGGAACAGTGAAAGAAGTCCTGAGAGGGAAATTCACAGCATTACAGGCTTATTGTAAGAAACAAGAAAAACATCAAGTAAACAATCTAATTTATATACTTAAAGAAACTTGAAAAAGAACAGCAAACAAAGTCCAAGTGAGTAGGAAAAAGGAAATAACAAAGATCAGAGCAGAAATAAATGAAATTATAGAGGATAAAAACACAATACAAAATATCAATGAAACCAAGAGCTGGTTTTTTGAAAAGATAAACAAGATTTACAGACCTTTAACTAGACTCATCAGGAAAAAAAAAGGAGCGAGGACCCAAATAAAGAAAATCAGAAATGAAAGAGGTGAAGTAACAACTGACACCAAAGAAATACAAAGGATTGTAAGAAAATTACAAACAACTATATGCTTGCAAATTGGACAATCTGGAAGAAATGGATAAATTCCTAGAAATACACAATCTTCCAAAATGAATCAGGAAGGATCAGAGAATCTGAATAGACAGATTACAACTACTGAAATTGAAGCAGTAATTAAAACAAAACAAAACAAAACAAAAAAACTACCAACAAACAAAAGTCCTGAATCGGGTGGCCTCACAGATGAATTTTACCAAACTTTCAAAGAATAATTAGCATCTATCCTTCTCAAACTAGTTAAAAAAAAAATTCAATTGGAGGGAAGATTTCCAAGCTCATTTTATGAGGCCAGTATTATCCTAATTCCAAAACCAGATAACAACACTACAAAGAAAGAAAATTATAGGCCAGTATCCCTGATGGACATAGATGCTTTAATCCTCAATAAAATATTAGCAAACCGGATCTGGCAATACATTAAAAAGATCATACACCATGATTAAGTGGGATTTAGTCCAGGAATGCAAAGTTGATACAGTATCCACAAATCAGTAAACGTGATATACCAAATAAACAGAATGAAGGAAAAAACAATGTGATCATGTCAATAGAAAAAGCATGTGATAAACTCTAGCACCCATTTATGATAAAAACGCTCAACAGAGTGGGATTAGAGAGAACATACCTCAACATAATAGAGGCCATATATGAGAAACACAGTCAATATCATACTCAATGGACAAAGCCTACAAGTATTTCCCTTAAGATTGGGAACAAGACAGGGATGTCTGCTTTTACACTCTTATGCAACATAATACTGGAAGTCCTAGCCACAGCAATCAGACAAGAAGAAGAAATAAAAGGCATCCAAACTGGAAAGGAAGAGGTAAAACTGTCATTATTTATAGATGACATGATACTGTACATAGGGAACCCTAAAGATTCCACCAAAAGACTACTAGAACCGATAAGTGAAGTCAGTAAAGTATCAGGATACGAAATAAATATACAGAAGTTATTTTTATTTTTATCCATCAACCATCAGAAAGGGAAACTAAGAAAACAATCCCATTTACAATTGCTTCAAAAATAATAAAATACCTAGGAATAAATTTAACCAAGAATGTAAAAGACCTGTACTGGGAAAATTATAAGACAGTGATGGAAGAAATTGAAGAAGTTACAAATTGCCCTGGCTGGTGTGACTCAGTTGTTTGGAGCATCATATTGTACACTGAAATGTCGCTTTGATTCCGGCCAGGGCATATACTCAGGTTGTAGGTTCAATTCCGGTTGGGCCACGTGTGGGAGGCAACTGATCAATATTTCTCTCTCACATTTATGTTACTCTTTCTTCCCTCCCTCTCTTCTGCTCTAAAATCAATAAAATAAACTTAAAAAAGAAGATACAAATAAGTGGAAGCACATATTGTGTTCATGGACAGAAACAATTAGCATTATTAAAATGTCCTTGCTACCCAGAGCAATCTATAGTTTCAACAGAATTCCTATCAAGATACCAACTAGAACAAATATTCCAAAAATTTATATGGAATCAGAAAAGACACCGAATAGCCACAGCAATCTTCAGAAAGAACAAAGTTGGAGGAATCATGCTACCTGATTTCAAATTATAAGGCCATAATAATCAAAACAGCATGGAACTGGCATAAAAACAGACATATAGACCCATGGAATAGAGAGCCTGGAAATAAACCCATGCCTTTATAGGCAATTGATATTTGACAAAGGAGGCAAAAACATACAATGGGGTGAAGATAGCCTATTCAGTAAATAGTGTTGGGAAAATTGGACAGATAAGTGAAAAAAAGAAAAAGAAACTAGACAACCTCCTTATACCACAATCAAAGATAAAGTAAAAAGGAATAAAAGACTTAAATGCTAGACTCAAAACCATAAAAATCCTAGGAGAAAACATAGGCAGTAAAATCTCAGACATTTCTCTCAGCAATATTTTTTCTGATACATCTCAGGCAAGGCAAACAAAAGAAAAAAATTAACAAATGGGGTGACATTTAAAAGGTTTTGCACAGGAGTTGAAACCATCACCAAAATGAAAAAAAAAAAACCACTGAATGGGAGGACATATTCACCAATAATACATCTGACAAAGGGTAAATACCCAAAATTTATAAAGAATTTACAAAATTCAACATAAAAAACAAACAACAATCTAATTAATAAATGGGCAACGGACTTAGACATTTCTCCAAAGAGGACTAAGGAGGCAAAAACTAAGGCTAAATAGCCACATGAAAAGATGCTCAACGTCACTAATCAGAGAAATGCAAAATCAAATGACAATGAGATATCACCTCGCACTTGTCAGAATAGCTGTAGTAATCAAGAAATCCACAAACAACAAGTGCTGGTGAGGATGTGGAGAAAAGGGAACTCTCATGCACTGTTGGTGGAATGCAGATCTGTGCAGCCACTGTGGAAAGCAGTATGGAGTTACCTTAAAAAATTAAAAATGGAAGTGCCTTATGACCCAGCAATTCCACTTACAGGAATTTATCTAAGGAACCCTGAAACACTAATTTGAAACATATACACCCTTGTGTTCATTGCAGTATTATTTACAATAGCTAAGATTTGGAAGCATCCCAGTTGTCCATCAGTTCATGAATGGGTAAAAAACACCTTGGTACATTTACACAGTGGAATACTACTCAGCTGTAAGAAAATAAGGAAATCTTACCATTTGCAGCAGCATGAATGGACCTGGAGAGCATTTATGCTAAGTAAACTAAGCCAGTCAGAAAAGACAAGTACTGTATGATTTTGATCAAAATCTAACGAACAATATAAAACTAACAAAGTGGAGACAGAAATGAATATAGAGAACAGATTGATAGCTGTCAGGAGGGAATTGGGGGTGGTAAGACTGGTGAAGGGATTAAGCAAAGGGAAAAAGAAAGACATGGGCACAGACAATAGTATGGTGATTGCCAGAGGGATGAGGGAGATAGAAGGTATAGGGGGGGAAGGAGATTTCACTTGGGGTGGTGAACATAGGATATGGTTGCTCCATTTTTAGTTTTTTTTTTGAGGAATTGCCAGACTGTTTTCCATTGTGGCTATACCAGTCTACATTCCCACCAGCAGTGAATGAGGGTTCCCTTTTTCCACAACCTCTCCAACACTTGTTATTTAAAAAAATATATATATTTATTTATTGATTTCAGAGAGGAAGGGAGAGGGAGAGAGAGATAGAAACATCAATGATGAGAGAGAATCATTGATCGGCTGCCTCCTGCACATCCCTTAACTGGGGATTGAGCCTGCAACCCAGGCATGTGCCCTTGGCTAGAATCGAACCCGGGACCCTTCAGTCTGAAGGCCAGTGCTCTATCCACTAAGCCAAATCAGCTAGGGCTTCAACACTTGCTATTGCTTGTCTTGTTGATAATGGCCACTCTAACAGGTGTGAGGTGGAATCTCATTGTAGTTTTGATTTGCATTTCCCTAATTGCCAATGAGGTGGAACATCTTTTCATATATCTACTGGCTGTTCGTATGTCTTCTTGGGAGGGGTGTATTTTCAGGTCCTCTGCCCACTGTTTGATTGGGTCATTTGTTTGGTGTTGACTTTTATGAGTTCTTTATATATTTTGGAGGTTAAACCTTTGTAGGAACTACTGTTTGCAAATATCACCTCCCATCAGGTTGGCTGCCTCTGTGTTTTGTTGTCTATTTCTTTTGCTGTGCAGAAGCTTTTTAGTTTGATACAGTCCCATTCATTTATATTTGCCTTTACTTCCCTTGCCTTTGAGGTCAAATTCATAAAATGTTCTCTACAACCAAGGTCTATAAGTTTGGTGCCTATATTTTCTTCTATGTAACTTATTGCTTTGGGTCTTATATTTAAGTCTGATCCATTTTGAGTTAATTTTTGTACATGGAGACAAACTGTAATCCAGTTTCATTCATTTGCATGTGGCTTTCCAGTTTTCCCAGCACCATTTATTGAAGAGACTCTCTTTACTCCATTGTGTGTTTCTGGCTCCTTTGTCAAAAATTATCTGTTCATATACATGTGGTTTTATAACTGGGATCTCTATACTGTTCCATTGATCTGTCTGTCTGTTTCTCTGCCAATACCATGCTGTTTTTTTTAAAAAAATATATATTTTATTGATTTTTTTACAGAGAGGAAGGGAGAGGGAGAGAGAGAAACATCGGTGAGAGAGAAACATCAATCAGCTGCCTCCTGCACACCTCCTATTGGGGATGTGCCCACAACCAAGGTACATTCCCTTGACCGGAATCGAACCTGGGACCTTTCAGTCCACAGGTCGACGCTCTATCCACTGAGCCAAATCAGTTAGTCTACCATGCTGTTTTGATGTCATTGCTCTGTAGTATAATTTGAAGTTAGGTAGCATGATACCTCCAGCTTTGTTCTTTTTTCTCAGGATTGTTTTGACTATTCAAGGTCTTTTGTGGTTCCATACAAATCTGATTATTTCTTGTTCTCTTTCTTTAGAAAATGGCATTGGGATTTTGATGGGGTTTGCATTAAATGTATATTTTGCTTTGGGTAATATAGATTTTAACATTTTAACTAAGTTGATTCTTCCAATCCATGAACCTGGGATATTTTTCCATTTTGTTGTAACTTTTTCAATCTCTTTTAATAATGCTTTGTAATTTTTAGTATATACGTCTTTCACATTCTTTGTTAAGTTTATTCCTAGATATTTTATTCTTTTGGTTGTAATTGCAAAAGGAATTGTTTTGTCATTTCTTTTTCTGAAAGTTTTGTTGTTAGTGTACAGGAAGGCAATGGATTTTGGTACATTGATTTTGTATACTGCAACTTTACTATATTTGTTTATTGTTTCCAATATTTTTTGGTGGAGTCTTTAGGGTTTTCTATATACAGAATTTTGTTCTCCACAAAAAGTGACAGTTTGACTTCTTCCTTATTTATTTGGATGCCTTTTCTTTCTTTCTCTTGCCTTATTGCTCTGGCTATGACTTATAGCACTAGGTTGAATAAGAGTGATGAGAATGGACATCCTTGTCTTGTTCCTGATCTTAGAGGAAAGATCAGTTTTTCACCATGGAATATGATATTAGCTGAAGGTTTATCGTATATTAGTGGCCTGGTGCACAAAAATTTGTGCACGGGGCTGGGGGGGGGGGGGATCACTCAGCCTGGCCTGCCCCCTCTCACAGTCAGGAAGCCCTCACGGGATCAGGCCTCCCTCTGCGGAAGGCAACTGGCCGATCAGGTATATAGATACTTTCTGAAGGCAGCACTGACTCCTTCCTTATTTCTTTCCTCTGTGATTGGAGAATAGGCGACTAAAAGGTGGAGACAGAACTGTGGTTGGCCTGGGACTTTCGTAGGCAGCGGAAAGAGAGAGAGGGCTGGGGAAAGTCTAGACACGGTTTCCTTCAGTTGTCCTCCCTTCCTTTGAGCCCCTCCCTCTGTTTTTCCCTTGTCGTGGTGGACGCTTGCTTGGGCCTCGGACCAACAGAAGCCCAGCGACAGTGGTGTTCAGCTCCCTCACTTCTCAGCTGAAGGTACAGCCGCCTCACATTCCAAGCGAGGCTGTTTTCAAGTGGCTAAAGTGCTGGGAATTCATGCCACCTGGCCTTTCCCCTCTTGGTTTCCTCCTTGGGTCTGTTGCAGATTTCACTGAGACACCGAAGCAGCTCTGCCCTGGTAGTTCTGCACCGGCCCCCATCTGGGCCCCACTGGGCACTCTTCCTCGAGGTCTCCGGGTCCACAGTCTGCGCTTGGGGAGGTCACCCAGAGCCCGTTTCCCCGGGCAGGTGGGGCAGTGGGGAATAGCTTAGAGAGCTGGAGGAAGATGGCAGAGTAAGAGTTGGTATGAACCAGAGCCTGCTCAGCCAGACTTCCTAATTCCCCACTGGGCCCAGGCTGGGCCCCTTCCCCACACTGGAAGGATCCTGGCTGAGGTCCCCTCCCTGCACCCAGCACCCTCCTCCCTGTTCCACCACCGGGGGGCGGGTGTAGCTTGCCCGCTCTGAAACCTGCTGCCCGGCAGGCAACTGCACAGGCGGTGCAACCTAGGGCGCCAGTGGCCACGAGCCTCCTCCCCCTCCCTAAAGCGTGGGGCGGGGTCACAGCAGCTTGCAGCTGCCCCCATGTGCTGTGCATGGAGATACTGCTCGCTGCTGAGCCACCATCGGGCTTAGGACCTGTGGGGGCAGGGATGGCCTCGGGCTCCTGTTGGCCCCAACGAAGCCAGACTCAGTTTGGCCGGCTGCCCCAGCCACCCGAGGGCTGCATGTGCCCTGCAGGCCTCGTCGCCCTCGTGAATCACTGCGGCCCAGCTGTCCCGTCCCAGGAAGTGGCTGTTCTGATCACCATGGCTCACTCCACGGTGTAGTTGGGCCTGCCCAGCAAGCATGTAGGCAGGAGCTGGGCCGCCGAAGGGAGGAAGGAGGGATGTGCAGGCCGGGGTGGAAGTGAGGAACTTGGTGGTGTAAACACAGCCCCTCCCATGCCACCCTGGCCCCTCGTGCCACATTCCTGGACCCCCGGACACCCCTGCCCAGTGCCGCGCTCTCGGACCTGGGGTGGGGGCTAGGGACCTGGGGCTGCGGCCTGGAGGTGGCCCTCGCTGGCTTGGAGTCGCAGTGTTTGGTCAGGGAGGGATGCTGAGTGCCATGAGGCAGCCTCACGCAAGTCCCCGCCTCTCTCTCTCTCTCCGAGAGGTCAACAGTTCAGCCTGCTCAGCATGCTAAGCCCACAGTCTGGCGTTTGGTCGAGCCTTTGGTCATTTTGAATATGTTATGGGCACTGGCTCTTTATTTATATAAATATAAATATAAATATAAATATAAATATAAATATAAATATAAATATAAATATAAATATAAATATAAATATAAATATAAATATAAATATAAATATAAATATAAATATAAATATAAATATAAATATAAATATAAATATAAATATAAATATAAATATAAATATAAATATAAATATAAATATAAATATAAATATAAATATAAATATAAATATAAATATAAATAAATATAAATATATAGACTAGAGGCCCAGTGCACTGGGTGTGTGTGTGTGTGTGTGTGTGTGTCCCTCAGCCCAGCCTGCACACTCTCTAATCTGGGACCCCTCGGGGGATGTCAGACTGCCGGTTTGGGCCCGCGGGCCTAAACCGGCAGTCAGACATCCCTCTCACAATCCAGGACCACTGTCTCCTAACCGCTCACCTGTCTGTCTGCCTGCCTGACCACCCCTAACCACCTCTGCCTGCTGGCCTGATGCCCCTAACTGCTCCCCTGCTGGCTTGATTGCCCCTAACTGCCTCTGCCTGATGGCCTGATCACCCCTAATGGCCTCTGCCTGCCGGCCTGATCGCCCCCTAACTTCTCCCCTGCCGGCCTGATTGCCCCTAACTGCCCTCTCCTGCTGGCCTGATCACCCCTAACTGCCCTCCCCTGCTGGCCTGATTGCCCCTAACCGCCTCTGCGTCCCCGCCACCGTGGCTTTGTCCAGAAGGACATCCAGAAGATGTCCGGTCTAATTAGCATATTACCCTTTTATTAGTATAGATCAGTGGTCGGCAAACTGCGGCTCACAAGCCACATGTGGTTTGCCGCTCTGTTGACTAATGAGTTTTCTGACCACTGGGATAGGGACTTAATCACAAGGAACAACAACAGCCTGTAATTATTGGAATCAAGAGTCTAGGTCAGTGGTCGGCAAACTCATTAGTCAACAGAGCGGCAAACGGTGGCTCACGAGCCGCATGTGGCTTGTGAGCCGCAGTTTGCCGATCACTGGTATAGATGATCCTTTGTATATCTGTGATGTCTGTGGTGACTTCTCATTTTTTACTTTATTTATATGAGTCTTTTCCCTTTTTTCCGTAGTGTGTCTAGGCAGTGGGTTGTCAACTTTATTAATCTTTTCAAAGAATCAGCTCTTTGTTTTATTAATTTTTTTATATAGTCTTTTTGTTCTCTATTTCATTCAATTCTGCTCTAATTTTTTTATTATTTTCTTTCTTCTGCTGACTTTGGGTTGCTTTTGTTCTTCTTTTTCTAGTCCTTTAAGATGTGATGTTAGGTTGTTTACTTGGGATTTGTCTTGTTGCTTGAGATAGGCCTGTTGTGATAAAACTTCCCTCTTATTACTGCTTTTGCTGCATCCCAAAAGTTTAGACATGTTGTACTATCATTCTCATTTTATATATATATATTTTGATCTCATCTTTTATTTCTTCTTTCACCCTGTCATTTTTATCTTATTTATTTATTTCTTAATTTTAAAAATATTTATTGTTGAGACTATTACAGATGTTCCTCTCCCCCATACCACCCCCCCTCACCCGGTTCCCGCCTCAGGTCTTCACCACCCTGGAGAAGTGCCTTGGAGAGGGCTTCTTTGGATTGAGGTAACTAGGTATTCTGTTTGCTTCTTGAATTCAAAGTCCTAGTTCTTCCATAGGTTTGGACTTCTATCCACTATGTACTTGAATAGACTCTCCATTCCCTTCTCCCTCTCTTTCTCTTCCAGAATGCCTATTATTCTAATGTTGCTTTTTCTGATGGACTAAGATAGTTCTCATAGAGCTCTTTAATTTTTCTTTATGCTCAGGTCTCTCTCTTCTTCCCTCTCTGTCATTCCTAGATTCCTATCTTGATATCACTAATTCTTTCCTCCATCTAGTAGGCTCTATTTTCTATGCTCAGTAGTTCACTCTTTTTTTTTTTACTAATATGTGTTTTTTTATTACTGATTTCATAGAGAGGAAGAAAGATGGTGAGAGGGATAGAAACATCAATGCTGAGAGAGAATCATTGATAGGCTGCCTGCTGCACACCCCCCACTAAGGATTGAGCCCTTAACCCAGGGATGTACCATGACCGGAGATAGAACCCTGACCTCCTGGTTCATAGTTCGACACTCAACCACTGAGCTGCACCAGCCTGGCAGTAGCTCACTCTTAATCTCCTTAATTGCTTGGTTCCTTTCTGAGATTTCTGATTGGTTCTCTTTTAAAGTTTTAATCTCTTTGGTAAAGTACTTATTTTGTTCATTGATTTGTTGAATGGAAATATTTTGGGTAACCCTAGCTGGTTTGGCTCAGTGGATAGATCGTCGACCTGCAGATTGAAGTGTCCCAGGTTTGATTCCAGTCAAGGGCACATGCCTGGGTTGTGGGCTCGAGCCCCAGTGGGGGACATGCAGGAGGTAGCGGATCAGTGATTCTCTCTCATCATTGATGTTTCTATCTCTCGCCCTTTCCCTTTCTCTCTGAAGTCAATAAAAAAAAAATTATATATATATATATATATATATATATATATATATATATATATATATATATATATAATGGGTAGAGGAATTTATAAGGAGTCCTCTACTCTGTATCTGTTTAGCCACATATTTGATATAATGCCATGCTTAATTAATATTAGTGTCAATTCACAAAATCATGCTCTTTGCAAGATAAAAGCATTTTATGTAAAGCAGGCAAACTTAAATATATACTTTCTTGGTAATGTGTTGGAAGTTTGTTTCCTTTACTCGCTATGCTTTTTATATGTAGTGCAAGTATGTGAGTCACAGATTTTCAGCACCAATCTAAAAACATTCTTTGTGGGTTTACATTCTGTTTATTCCATTTTATCTTTTTCTATGGACACATTTAATTTTTCAAGTAGCTGGTGTGTCCTTTAAGCTGAAACCTTTATAATAGAGCCTCCAATAATCTATAGCAGTGAAACGTCATGATCCTTAAAACAGGACCAGCTTGCCAGCTACCTGCTCTCTGGCAGCATAGTTTGTCTCATCGGTATTGTTCTGCTCTTTTGATAACCTCCACTTTCCAGTTTGCAGCAAAGGTCGGAGCTTTATGCACGTTACCTTCTCTCTTCAATGGTTTTATCAGGCACATGTGCCACGTGACACCGAGGGTCCCTCTCTCTGGTGTAGCAGCTTAGCATGAATGGAGGATGTAAGGGGCCCAGCCTGCCGTGAAGAAGCAGACCACTCTGGCCAGCGCAGCCGCCAGGTCAGGTCTTGCTGTGGGTCCCATCCTGTGGCTCAGTGTGATTTTCCTGAATGGAATGCATTTTCCTCCAGCTCCATTCCTCCTATGTTCTTCCCTCATCAGCTAGAAGCAGCTGGTTGGTTCTGAATGCTGCCCACAGGTTGTTAGCTATTTTGCTTCTGGGCTCCCCAACTAGTCCCTGACTAAGGAATCAGTGTGTTTCAGATCCTGGATTATGTTGCTTAGTGACACATATTTAGTTTTTGCCAAGGAGTGCCTAAAGTTTAAGGCTTGATTCCAGAAAAGTTGAATAAGTAATAGTAGTACGTGTATTTAATGTATACTGTTTGTTTACCTCATCCCAGGCATTATACTAAGCAGGTTGTAATATGTGTTCTATTGTTGCCCACATTTTATAGATAAGGAGCTATAGAAAAATTAAGTGACTTGCTCAAGATTACATGTTAGGGGCCAATTCTGAGTCCTTTCTTTTGACACTATATTTAGTTGCTAGGCAAAGCTTCACCTCTCTGTGTTTTGTTGAATCTTACTGATGAGTAGACAGAAATTTGATGTTTTAATTCTTTAAAAATATTTTTTTATTGAGTTCAGAGAGGAGGGGAGAGGGAGAGAGAGAGATAATAACGTGAGAGAATCATTAATCGGCTGCCTCCTGCACACCCCAAACTGGGTCTTGAGCCTGCAACCCAGACATGTGCCCTGAGCGGGAATCGAACCGTGACTTTCTGGTTCATAGGTCAATGCTCAACCACTGAGCCACAGCGGCTGGGCTGATGTTTTAATTGTTAAAACCTTTCTGTCTCCATCTTGTAAGACAGATTATATATTAAATGCAATTTTCCCTGAAGAGATAAAAATACTTATAGTATGTAATACCGTATTCCCTTTATGTGAGGTCAGATATACTTGTTAAGAAACAGAAAGTACATCCATACTAAACCACTATCTTATTAAATTAAAAATATTTATTAAGTGCTTAGTGTATGTTATAAGATCTTAATAGCCAACTTTGTTCTCATAGATGATTGCGTTTGGTTTTCTGTTTACCCTATGTGCGTCCTGTTTCCTCAGGATGCCAGTGAAATTCAGAATGAGTCCACTGTAGGACTCTACCAATTACAGTGTAACCCAGTACTCTCTGGGGTGAAAAAGCACAAAAATACTGTCAGCTGCATTGTAGATTCTCCTTCCACCTCCACACCCCCTCCCCCAATCCTCTGTTACTTTTTCTGTGATATCCATTGTGTAGGCATGGACAGAAGAAGAGATTTCAGGGCCAATCTTTGGACACTTGATGATCAACAAATGCTAGTTGAGCTTTCTAACCTTTTGTGCATAGTGGCACTCACAGAACATGGTAATCTTTTCTCTGAGGTAAACAAACAAGCTTCCTTGAGACTGGAGGTGTCCATTGTCACCTACCCACAGCCTTAGGTATACCTGCAACCAATTTCCCTGTGTGTCTGCGAGTTTCTAAGCTTATTATATACAGGGTGTCCCAAAAAATGTATATATACTTGGAATAATTATTAATTCCAATGGGTTAAATCTTAAAAGAAAGAAACATCAATCGAACTATCAGCTGTTAAATGTGTATACGTTTTTGGGGGACACCCTATATATGAAAGTACTCTGTAAACGATAATGTGCTATTCATGTGTAAGATTTTAATAATAATTAATTACTATTAAGATCAGGTATTTATTCTATAAAAGGACTTTGTGTACCATGATTTTTTTGTTTTGGGAACTGTTCTTAAAGAACCAGACACAGATGCCAGAGTTAAGGTCTTGTATGTGATTTGGGCGCAGTAGTGAAGAGAAGCAGTAACCATATACTGAAGATTTTCTGTGTACCACACATAGTGAAGAGAAGTAGTGAAGAGAAGTAGGGGAGATGTGGAATGCCCCTTTGGGATTCCTGGTCGAACCTTACTAAATCACCTATGCTTATGGTATAAGTTCATTGTCTTAATTAGAGACCCTATATATCAAGGCTAGTGGTCACGGTCATATGGTTCAAGACCTCTTATAGGAGATCGAACAGCTGCTGAGATTTGTTAATGATTCTGCTATTTCCCCTCATAAAATTCTTCACCCTCCTTTCTGCCTATCCCAGTTCTTTCCCAAGTTATGCTTTCTTTGTGAATTCTTTCCTTATGTCTGCTTCTTTTCCCTGAGGTGAAGGTTATACTCTATACTCTGTGCTACCATTATACCTTGTACAAAGCTTTATTGATTGCATTTCTAACACTGTACTGTTTGTCTCTTTGACATATTTCTTTCCCTACTAACTTGTGAGCTCCTTGAAGTTGTGGCTGATGAATCTTTGTAGCTCAAGCTACCCCAGCTCATTTTATTCCATTCTGTCATTAGGCAGAGCTTAACCACTCTCTGAATGGAGCTGAGGGCTGCCCCGTGCCTGTGTCCCTGGGGTCCTCCTCTAGCAGTCCATGCTCAATTCATCATGATGGTCTCCACACGTTCAATCATCTGCCGGCTGGAGTCCTGCACACTCTTCATTTCTCTGGGCTAAATATTTTTAGTATTGATAGTTTGCTTTCCTGGTTTCTCGTTTTTGTGTAAATAAGTATGAGTTTTCTTTACCTCTCCCAGTGTTTAGCATCATAGAATTTTAAGAATTGAAAGGGGCTAGAATTTACCTAGTTCTGGCCCTTAATCCAACTAGTGTTCATTGATTACATACTGATTGAGTCATTGACACTGATATATAAAGACATTTTGAATATTGCACTAAGAATAAAGAGGAAGTTTAGATTTAGTAGATTTTTAAAAAAGTCCATCTTTCATTGTTTTAAAATTTTTGTGCTGCTGGGTATCTTCAAAATAATGAGCAAAATAAAAAGATGTTTTATGCTAAAGCAGTATATACAGTATAGGAAGATCTTCAGATTTTTATAGCGTTATCATTAAGAATTTGACTCCAAAGCTAAGCCACCTGGGCTTCGATCCTGGATCTACACGTATAAATGTAATCTCTTTGTGTCTCAGTTTCCATATTTGTGAAACGAGGTTAATAATAATACAGGGTGTTGTGAGGTTTAAATGAGTTAGTACTTGCAAGGCACTAAGAATTATGTGTGGTACACAGAAAATCTTCAGTATATGGTTACTGTTGTGCTGCTACCATTATGGAGTGATGCAAGCACCTGGAGAGATGTGGAATGCCCCTTTGGGATTCCTGGTCGAACCTTACTAAATCACCTGTGCTTATGGTATAAGTTCATTATCTTAATTAGAGACCCTACATATGATTCTCTGCGCCAAAGCCCAATGTGCCCAAACTGTAACTACATCTATGGAGTAAGGAAGTACTTTGCCACAGGGTTTTACTGTAGAAGCAATTTAAGGAATGGCAGAAGACTCATTAGCTTTTGAGTCTGTTCCTCTGAGACAAACTTGCTAAAAATCAATATACTATCTTTTTCCAAAAAGTAAATCCATTTTCTCCATTGACATTCTGTAAACAAATAGTGGCAACTTGTGTTTTGCGCAATATAATATTTTAAAGTAAATTTAATTTTTCTTAGTAAACTGCTTTTAATGATGCAGCAGAAATTTTCTTCCCTTTTTGTCAGGTTGCTATCAAGATTATAGACAAGAGCCAGCTAGATGAAGAAAACTTGAAGAAGATATTCCGGGAAGTTCAAATTATGAAGATGCTTTGCCACCCACATATCATCAGGCTTTACCAGGTAGGAAACCCTAGTGGCTGATTGTATGGCAACAAAAACCAGCCTTAGGAAAAGAGGCGGTGGGTGAACATCTGTAGCTTTTTTTGTTCTGTGTTAGTGTGTTCATCCTACTGTTTTTCCCACTGTTTTCCCCCTGCTCAGTACTCAGGTGTCCTCTGGCTATTTACTACTAAGGCCATTCCACCTAGACAACTTGTTCTTTAAAACTTGGGTGCCAGTCTTAGTGAAAATTACACAAAAAGATTATTCAGAAGATGATGAGAACTTATTTATTTAGGTCAGAATCCTAAAACAGAATGGGAAACTCAAAAGGAACAGAGAGTTTTGAGAGATGAAAAGTTTGAGATGAATATAACATTATTATTATTACTAGGGGCCTGGTGCATGAAATTTGTGCACGGGGGTGTGTGTGTGTCCCTCAGCCCAGCCTGCACCCTCTCCAATCTGGGACCCCTTGGGGGATGTCCGACTGCCCGTTTAGGCCCGATCCCGGTGGGAATGGGCCTAAACGGGCAGTCAGACATCCCTCTCACAATCCAGAACTGCTGGCCTCCCAACTGCTCGCCTGCCTGCCAGCCTGATCGCCCCCTAACTGCTCCCCTGCCAGCCTGATCGATGCCTAACTGCTCCCCTGTGGGCCCGATTGCTCCTAATTGCCCTCCCCTGCCGACCTGGTCACCCCTAACTGCCTTCCCCTGCCAGCCTGGTCACCCCTAACTGTCCTCCCCTGGAGGCCTGGTTGCCCCAACTGCCCTCCCCTGCTGGCCCGATTGCCCCTAACTGCCCTCCCCTGCAGGCCTGGTCACCCCCAACTGTTCTCCCCTGCAGGCCTGGTCACAAGCCACTGCCGTCCCTGCAGGCCTGGTCATCCCTAACTGTTCTCCCCTGCAGGCCTGGTTGCTCCCCCCAACTGCTCTCCCCTGCAAGCCTGGTCTCCCCCAACTGCCCTGTCCTGCAGGCCTGGTTGCCCCCTAACTACCCTCCCCTGTAGACCTTGCCCCTCCCAACAGCCCTCCCCTGCAGGCCTGGTCACCCCCAACTACCCTCCCCTGCAGGCTTGGTCACCTGCCACTGCCCTCCCCTGCAGGCCTGGTCACCTGCCACTGCCCTCCCCTGCAGGCCTTGTCCCCCCAACTGCCCTCCCCTGCAGGCCTGGTCGCCCCCCAACTGCCCTCCCCTGCTGGCCTGGTCACCCCTAATTTCTCTCCCTTGCCAGCCTGTTCGCCCTTAACTGGCCTCCCCTGCCGGCCCAATTGCCCCTAACTGCCCTCCCCTGACGACCTGATCCCCCACCCCCAACTGCCCTCCCCTGCAGGCCTGGTCACCCCCAACTGCCCTCCCCTGCTGGCCCGATCACCCCTCACTGCTCTCCCTTGCCGGCCTGGTTGCCCCTAACTGCCCTCCCCTGCTGGCCTGGTCACCCCCAACTGCCCTCCCCTGCTGGCCCAATTGCCCCTAACTGCCCTCCCCTGCAGGCCTGGTCACCCCCAACTGCCCTCCCCTGTAGGCCTTGTCCCTTCCAATTGCCTTCCCCTGCAGGCCTGGTCACCCCCAACTGCCCTCCCCTGCAGGCCTGGTCACAAGCCACTGCCCTCCCCTGCAGGCCTGGTCACCCCTAACTGCTCTCCCCTGCAGGCCTGGTTGTCCCCCCCCCCCCCCCGCCAACTGCTCTCCCCTGCAGGTCTGGTCCCCCCCAACTGCCCTCCCCAGCAGGCCTGGTTGCCCCCCAACTGCCCTCCCCTGTAGACCTTGTCCCTCCCAACTGCCCTCCCCTGCAGGCCTGGTCACCCCCAACTGCCCTCCCCTGTAGGCCTTGTCCCTTCCAATTGCCTTCCCCTGCAGGTCTGGTCACCCCCAACTGCCCTCCCCTGCAGGCCTGATCACAAGCCACTGCCCTCCCCTGCAGGCCTGGTCACCTGCCACTGCCCTCCCCTGCAGGCCTGGTCACCTGCCACTGCCCTCCCCTGCAGGCCTTGTCCCCCCCAACTGCCCTCCCCTTCTGGCCTGGTCACCCCTAATTTCTCTCCCTTGCCAGCCTGTTCGCCCTTAACTGGCCTCCCCTGCCAGCCCAATTGCCCCTAACTGCCCTCCCCTGCTGGCCTGATCCCCCCTCAGCTGCCCTCCCCTGCAGGCCTGGTCACCCCCAACTGCCCTCCCCTGCAGGCCTGGTCACCCTCAACTGCCCTCCCCTGCCGGCCCGGTCACCCCTTACTGCCCTCCCCTCCAGGCCTGATTGCTCCCAACTTCCCTCCCTTTCAGGCCTGGTCCCTCCCAACTGCCCTTCCCTGCTGGCCTGATCGCCCACAACTGTCCTCCCCTGTAGGCCATCTTGTAGCGGCCATCTTTGATCACATGGGGGCGGCCATCTTGTATGTTGGAGTGATGGTCAATTTGCATATTACCTCTTTATTATATAGGATTATTTAATCCTTACCCAAGGATATTTCCCATTGATATTTTAGAGTGGAAGAGAGAGGGAAAGACAGAGAGAAATATCGATCTGAGAGAAACATCAATTGGTTGTCTCCTGCACGTGCCCCAACCACGGTCAGGGCTGGGGAGGAACCTGCCACCGCAAGGTACATGCCCTTGACCAGAATCAAACCTGGGACCCTTCAGTCCGCAGGCTGATGCTCTATCCACTGAGCCAAACTGGCTAGGGCAGCATTATTTTTTATAACATTATTTGAATACTAATTTCTGTGATAATGTTACAAATTACGATGGCAACGGATATTTTAAGTATGGCTTTTTAAATATATATATATTTTATTGATTTTTTACAGAGAGGAAGGGAGAGGGATAGAGACTTAGAAACATCAATGAGAAAGAAACATTGATCAGCTGCCTCCTGCACACCCCCTACTGGGGATGTGCCTGCAACCAAGGTACATGCCCTTGACCAGAATCGAACCTGGGGCCCTTCGGTCCACAGGCTGACTCTCTATCCAATGAGCCAAACTGGTTAGGGCAAGTATGGCTTCTTGTATCAGTCAGAAATTACCTCTTTTCTATTCTAGTAGAGTCCTGACTTAGTTTTTACTTTTCCAAGGTAGCATTTGATTATTTACTTTTTCTTTTTTTTTTTTCTTAAGTATTTTTATTTATTTTAGAGAGGGAGAAAGAGAGAGAGAGAGATAGAAACATTAGTGATGAGAGAGAATCATTGATTGGCTGCCTCCTGCGCACTCCCTACTGGGGATCGAGCCTGCAACCCAGGCATGTGCCCTTGACCAGAATCGAACCTAGGGCCCTTCAATCCGCAGGCCAACATTCTATCCACTGAGCCAAATTGGCCAGGGCTAGCATTTGATTATTTTGATAACCAAGAGATCGAGACTGTGTAATGGAAGAGACTTCTAATTTAGTTTTCTTGCCTTCCCAAGAAACATGAGTATTTCATGCCATCATAAAAAATGATTGTAATTGCTGGAATCTCAAGGCAAATAGGAGAGGAGGATCTTGCCGTAGCGGGCTGGTAGAAGTGGTATTTTGGAAGAGGTGAGGCTCTGGGTGCTTCTCAAGTTGCTTTGTGTTGGCAGCCACAAGCTGTGCCTCTGCATAGAGCCATCCTGCTCAGTGCTTTCTGCTAGAGTAGCCATCACCTGGTTTTGCAGGTTGTGCCTCCACTCGGTGCATTTGCTGCTATTGGTCTGCAGTAAATGTTTACTGGCCCAGAAGAAATCATGTCATGATGTTGGTATGTGTGGTTAAGGCTTAGGGCTCTTCTCTGGCATCAAGTACTCACATAATGAAATGAACTAGCTCCACAGAGCAGACTTGTTGAAATTTATCAGACTAAATTATGTTGAATTACGCCTACATTGTGCCCCAGAAGCAAACCTGTGAAAGGTTTCTGGTGTTGCCTGAAGACCTGTATTGGCAAACTGAGAGGTGTCTAACCTTTGCTTCCTTCCTGTCTGATAGGCTGAGTAAACTTCTTGACCTCACTTTGTTTTTTAATTAATTGTCACCTGAGGCTATTTTTTCCCCATTGATTTCTTTTTTTAGAGAGAGTGGGATAGAGGGGGAGAGATACACAGAGAAACATTGATGTGAGAGAGACCCATTGACTGGTTGCCTCCCACACCCACCCCACCAGGGCTGGGGATTGAGCCTGCAACCGAGGTACATTCCCTTGACTGGAATCGAACCAGAACCCTGCAGTCTGCAGGCTGACTATCTACTGAGCCAAACCAGCTAAGGATCTTGATCTCACTTTTTAAAAATAAATCATCTTTAAATGATTATAGGGCTTCTCAGGCTGACCTTTCTCAAGAAGTTAACTTATATGTATTAACCTTATAACGGAATTCTGCAAGATTACCTTTTTAAAAAAATATATTTTATTGATTTTTTACAGAGAGGAAGGGAAAGGGATAGAAACATCGATAGAGAGAAACATCAATCAGCTGCCTCCTGCATACCCCCTACTGGGGATGTGCCCACAACCAAAGTACATGCCCTTGACTGGAATAGAACCTGGGACCCTTTAGTCCGCAGGCCGACGCTCTATCCACTGAGCCAAACCGGTCAGGGCAAGATTACCTTTCTTACCCAAGGTTTCATTAGCCTGTAAGAATTGCCATACATTTCAGCCTTGGCTTTGCACAGTGCTCTCTTTTAAGCTTTAATTTTGCTCTCTGGTAGCTTATATTGTTAATGAAAGATTCTGAGCTGCCAGATGAATGGCTGCCAACTTGTCTTCATACTGTATCAAGGTAGTTTTCAGGACTTGCCAAAGCTTTAGTCTACTCGGGTTTATAGAGTTAGCCAAATACAGGTGAACTCTTGAAAAGTTGAATAATAAATGAACCTTTGCAGTCAGTGAAAGGTAAAAGGGGTACATATACATATGACATTTACTTTTTCTTTTATTATTTTTCTAAAGACCTGCATATATTTAGAGCACTTACTTTTTGTTATATAAATTAACATACAGAGGCTTACAAGCATTGGGCTAATATCACCAGTATATAGCTTTTTAATTTTTTTTAATCCTCACCCAAGGATATGCTTCCCTGATTTTAGAGAGATGGGAAGGGGGAGAAAGAGAGAGAGAGATGAGAGATACATGGATCGGCCGCCTCTTATACATGCCCCCACCAGGGATCACAACCTAGGTATGTGCCCTGACTGGGAATCAAACCAGCAACCTTTTGGTGCACAGGACGACACTCCAAAACTGAGCCAGAGCTACATAGAGTTCTTAAAAATTAAAGAGGAAAAAGAATGACACAGTTATTAGATTGAGAAATTAAATTAATGTGAACTTATAGAAGGAGTACCATGAAACCATTGAAAAAGAAGAAGTAAAATCTATTATAATAATAAAAGGCCAAGAGGCGACATGACCAAAACGACCAAACAACCCGTCACCAGGAAGTGCATGGAGCACCTCTCGGCCATAATGACCTAACAACCGCCCACTGTGGCCGGTGAACCGGCCCGATCAGGGGGTGGGGCTAGCTGCCAACCTCACGGCCCCTCCCCACTGCCAGCTTGCCCCTGATCGGACTCTCCCACCCCAATTAAGAGCTGGGCCTGCGAGCCAAACACCCCCTCCCTTACCCCCGCCCCCCGCCAGCCACGCCCCCATCAGCCCGCCCCACCATGATAGGCCTGCAGCCCCTTTCCCTGGCTGCCCCACCCCTGATCACACCCCCTACCCAAATAGGGGGCGGGGCTGGCCAGCCAACCTCCTGCAGCCCCTCCCCCTGCCCGGCCCCACCCCAGATCAGCCCCCACACCCCGATCAGGGGCAGGGCCACTGGCCAACCACCCATGGCCCCTCCCCCAGGCCTCTGGCCCCTGATAGGCACCCCCCACCTACCCCATTTGGGTGAGGGAGTGGCCAGCCCACTGTCCACAGCCCCTCCCCATGGCCTGTGAAGTGTAGTGAAAGTCTAGAATGCCCGTGTGGCTATTGAATATTAAAATGTGGCTAGGACAAATGTGGAACTGAATTTTTAATTTTTTAAAAATTAACGTGACTGTAAAAACTGAAGCAGTTTACAGTTTTAAAAACTTTTTAAATTGATTTTGGACATATTGGGGTAAATAAGATATATTATTAGAATTAATTTCACCTTTTTAAAAAATATTTTAATGTGGTTACTAGAAAAGTTAAATCATGTAGTGCTCATATTATATTTCTACTAGAGGCCCGGTGCACAAAATTCATGCATGGGGGGTGTGTGTCCCTCAGTCCAGCCTGCACCCTCTCCAATCTGGGACCCCTTGAGGGATGTCCACTGCCCGTTTAGGCCCAATCCCGGTAGGATCGGGCCTAAACGGGCAGTCGGACATCCTTCTCACAATCCAGGACTGATGGCTCCCAACTACTCACCTGCCTGCCGTCCTGATAGCCCCTAACCACTTCTGCCTGCCAGCCTGATCACCCCCTAACCACTCCCCTGACAGCCTGATTAATGCCTAACTGCTCACCTGCCAGCCTGTTTGTCCCTAACTGCCCTCCTCTGCCAGCCTGGTCACTCCTAACTGCCCTCCCCTGCTGGCCTGATCGCCCACAACTGCCCTCCCTTGCAGGCCTGGTTTCTCCCAACTGCCCTCCCTTGCTGGCCATCTTGTGGCGGCCATATTGTGTCCACATGGGGTCAGTCATCTTTGACCACATGGGGGCAGCCATCTTGTGTGTTGGAGTGGTGGTCAATTTGCATATTACTCTTTTATTAGATAGGATAGAGGCCTGGTGCACAGGTGGGGGCCGGCTGGTTTGCCCTGAAGGGTGTCCCAGATCAGGGGTGGGGGTTCCCTTGGGGCGTGGGGCGGCCTGGGTGAGGGGCCTGTTGTGGTTTGCAGGCCGGCCACGCCCCCCAGCGACCCAAGCAGAGGCCCTGGTATCTGGGATTTATTTATCTTCTATAATTGAAACTTTGTAGCCTTGAGTGGAGCCAAGCCTCCTGCTCGCTCTGTGGCCGCAACCATTTTTGTTGGGATTTATTTATCGTCTATAATTGAAACTTTGTAGCCTTAAGCGGAGGCCAAGGCAGGCCAGGGCTGCGGAAACTTGGCTTCCTCCATCGCCGGGGGCAACTCAAGCTTCTTGCTCTCTCCAGCTCCGTGGCTGCCACCATTTTTGTTGGGATTTATTTATCTTCTATAATTGAAACTTTGTAGCCTTAAGCAGAGGCCAAAGCAGGCCAGGGCAGGCGGAAAGCTTGGCTTCCTCCGTTGCTGGGGAAACCCAAGCCTCCTGCTCTCTCTGTGGCTGCAGCCATCTTGGTTGGGTTAATTTGCATACTCGCTCCTGATTGGCTTGTGGGTGTGGCTTGTGGGTGTAGCGGAGGTATGGTCAATTTGCATATTACTCTTTTATTAGATAGGATTGGACAGCACTTCTCTAGAATGAAATAGAATAAGCTATTCACAGTGTTTCCTCTGGGGAATAAATTGCGGGGCTTTTGGAAAGTGGAAAGCCTTTGGTCTTTGTTTATATACTAGGTATTTAAAATGTTTATAGTAAGAGTATATATTCCTATCTTGCTTTAAAAATATTTAATGAAAAAGGTAAAAAGGACAAAAGACTAACAATACACTACAACTAATTTAAAAAGTAACAAATATTAGCAAAATATATACAATAATTATTATTCATTATAGTATACTTACATTACATGCTTATGTAATAATAGTTACAATATATCAAATTTATATAAATATATAAAAGCTATATGTAGCCTGGCTGTTTCAGGTGGTTGGAGGTAGTCCCATACCCCAAAAGGTTGCAGGCCTCATCCCAGTTTGGGGTGCATTCTGGAGGTAACCGATTGATGTTTCTCTCTCTCTTCTTCCTCTTTCTAAAATCAATAAAAACATATCCTCCGGTAAGGATTCAAAAAAAATGTTTTAAACTATATATAAATAGATATTAGCAAAATAGAGTCCAAGACAAAATACAAATGAGTAGCTTATGTTACTTGAAGTGGTGAATACTTATATTATTGATAAATGGGCAGTGGGAAGGAAAGTTGTCATTTCTATTTTTAAAAAATAGCTATATGTGATTTCTGTGCCGTTTGTGTGTGATTCCCATTGTTTTTCCTAAGGCTTTTATTTTGTTTTAGTTGGATTTTGGGGGGAACATTTTGAGCTTCAAGTGATCAATGTTACATTTGAAGTTTTGGGTTTAGAAGCTTCTTTGCTTCTCAGTTTTGTGGCATATAAGAGATTACAGAGGCCTCATGGAACAAAAAAACTGTCTCCCAAGCAGTAAATATTTTCTACTTTTAAGAACTTGTAGGAATACCTATTTTTCCCCTTTCTTCTTAGCATTTATATCTGTCCACTCCCACCGGTGTTTTAGTTTTCTTTAAGCAGTAATGGTTATTAATATTTCAAATGATAAAAGAGGAGTCATTAGTTTCTCTTGCTGTGATGTCAGCCTGTCATTTGTGTCACTGTCTGTTACTTTCCTGCCTTTGCATCAGGTTATGGAGACAGAACGGATGATATATCTGGTGACAGAATATGCTAGTGGAGGGGAAATATTTGGTAAGTACATTTATTGCATTCTTTAAACAGCCATTGAGCACACTGTGTCAAACCTAAAATAGCTGCTCCATGCCTTGGTCAGTTGAGCAGCTGTCATTGGATACTGACCCTGAGTGCTATCATTTCCGATCAACCAAGTAATTTTAATGATTTTTGATTCACCTATTTAAGTCTCTTCACCACCTTCATTTCCTTAGCAAACGTGTTTTATTTATTTCAGTCAGGTGTTGACAGCTGAGATTAAAGATCTCCAAGAACAAACATTCCTCTGAGCATGTGACCTAGGACCTTTCTTATTGCCACAGTCTAATGGGATTACCAAGAGTGACAGAACTCCCACGTGTGTGGGCCTCTGTTGTGTGAGAAAGAGGCATTTGGAGCAAGCAATCTCACCCTAATGTATTCTTCAAACTTTTAAGAAATAGGACATGTAACTATACTCCTTACCATTTGTTCAACAGTTCCCTTCATAATTCTTGTAATTTTGGAGGCTCTGTCTTCAGTAGCTATTTTCTTCCTCTCACACTTAGCACAACAACAGAATTAAGCAGGAGAATTTGTTACCAGGAAATCTGACTTTTCAAGGTGGTGAAAACAGACATAATTTTTTTTGTAACAGTAATAAATGGAGCCAACAAAACTGAAGACTAAACGTTCAAATCTGGATTGACATCTTTTTATGCCTAATTATTTTCATTTTGGCAAGTAACTATAGAGAAAAGCTCTTCTTAAATAATATAGGTTTATCAAGTTTAAGAGTATGGAAGCATTTTTAAAGTGGAATCGTCTTATAAATGACAGATCAGCTGTGACTGTATGGAATTTTTGTGTGTTAAACTTTCCCCACACATCTTATAATTTTGTGTCTAAGAATCTCAGAATGAGTGTGAGTCCTTTTTAAAGGAGGCATCATGATTTCTTAATAATAAGTTTAATTGGTTTTGTATATGTGCTTTTGCACAATATTAATCTTGGGAGAAAGAGACCATGTCATCTTAATGTTTATAATAAAATAACCAAACACAGTACAATTCAGATCTACTTTGCTCTTTAGGAAAACAGATTTTAAAAGTACAGAAAAGGTAACAGTCCCCTGGTTACACAGATTCTTTGTGGGAATGTAGCTCAAGCCATGAGGAAACAGAATAGTACTTCCCATATTATTATTGTAAAATATTCAGATGATGTATTACCCAAAGAAAACATTGTGACTGCAACAGGGATGTAACTGTCTCATGAATTCTGATTTTTAAATGTATCTGTATAATAGATGGAAGATGGGCTTATTCAAGTACATGAGCTGTGGAGGTAGTTAGACCCACTTCTGAATCAGATCATTGCCACCTTTTGCTGTTTTACTTTGAGCAAATTACTAAATGATTCTGGGACTCAGTATCATTTTCTACAAATGTAAGATCTGTAATACCTGCTTCACAGTTGTGAAGGTGAAATGAGACGGCGTATGTAGAGCCCTAGCACTCTGCTTCCTTCACCTCCATGTTGAAGAACAAATGGGAGGTTGACTTCTAGCGTGATAACAGGAGGAGCTCTGCTGACCTGCTCCCCAGTGAAAATCATTTCTTAAAAAAAAGAAGACCCAGCCATTTAAAGTCTCTAGAAATGGTCATAAGGATGAGCAGCAAATGAAGAAATTATTCAAGAACATCTATAAAAATTTGGCAAGCAATGAGAGAGTCTGGGTATTTTAATCTTCACCTGAGGATATTTTTGTGTGTGTGTGTGTGTTTTAAATCCTTTTTGAGAGAGAGAGACAGAGAAAGAGAGAGAAACATTAATCGGCTGCCCTCTCTTATGTGCCCTGACTAGTAATTGAATATGTATCCTTTTAGATACAAGACAATGCCCCAACCAACTGAGCCACGTGGCCAAGACAAGAGTCTGGGTTTTTTTAATCAGTACTGCTCACTTTCCCTTTCATCAACTCAGCAACATAGAGATGCCACTGAAGGCTACTCTAGTTAGAATATAATCCCCCACTCCCACTCCTCCAATTTAAGACTAACAGCTTTCTTCCCAGAGGACTAGGACATTAGCATTTCTCATCCTTCCCCCAGCTAGCTACCTGTTGTTGCTGCTAATAAATCCTGGGTGAATGCAACTGAAGTGTGGGGACTCCCTTTTTCCACCCAGCCCTTACTTACGGAGTTTGGGTGTGGTGTGCTAAGAATACTGGGGCCCAGATCACTCTTGTCTCAAGTTGTAAATCAGTGGCTCCATCCTAATAGAGGCAAGCTGAGAAGATCTCAGGCTGCATCCCTTCTTCCCCTGTTGAGCTCTGAGCTCCTTCAGTGAGTGTCACTCAGAGAGGATTTTACCACTGTCCCCACACCTAGCTTCAGGCCCAGGCTCAGAATTTGTCAGAAGGAGAAACAGATAGTAAAACAGCTCCTAATTTCTTCAAGGAAGTTATTTTATTTGTTACAAAGAATGAAGCTCAAGCTTGAAGACCCTCACAAGAAGATTGGAGGTTGTGGTAAAAGGCATTTCAGAGCATTTTCAAGAGGCAGGCTACACTGTAGGCCAGCTAGTTTGCAGGAGAGAATCAGAGAAGCATAGAGCCTTACTGATGTCAGAACACAAATCAAACACTGATTTCAGAAAGGATTGCTTCAAAGGCACCTGCATTTGAGTGGATTGTTTGTAGAACAGTTTACGTTCCAGGGCCTTGTTGAAAACAATAGAGCACCCAGCCAGCAATTATTGATGTTTAACAATTGGGTGTAGTCAAGGAAAGACAGGAAGAGAGCCCTATCCAAATCATGGTGATCCAGTGATCTGAGGGTAACTGGATACACCAAAGCTGTGCCTTCCTGAGGGACAGCATCATAAGATGAACACTATGTATGTGGGAATAAACTCCGCTAAAACACTCAACCAGTCACTAAGCAAACAAGCTTTAGCAATAACATGTCCAGAAGGTTAGAGGTGTGCCAGTACCCAGAGGTGCTACAATGTATTATCTGAAATAACAAGAAAAACTACCAGGCATGCACACAAACATGAAAGTGTGACTCATGCACTAGACAAAAGGCATGTCACAGAAACTGCCATTAAGAGAGACCAGTTGTCAGATTTATCAGAGAAAGACTTTAAAGTAGCCATTCTGACATGTTCACAGAAACAAAGAATCTCACAAAGTAGTAAATAATGTTTGATGACTGCCATATAAAATAGAGAATATTAATAAAGAGATAGAATTTATTTTTAAAAAACCAAGTGGAAATGACCCATTCAGCTACCCTGTGTCTTTTGATTAGACCTTTAATCATTTACATTTAAGGTTATTTTTATTTTTTTTATTTTTTAAATATATTTTATTGATTTTTTTACAGAGAGGAAGGGAGAGGGATAGAAAGCCAGAAACATCAATGAGAGAGAAACATCCATCAGCTGCCTCCTGCACACCCCCTACTGGGGATGTGCCCGCAACCAAGGTACATGCCCTTGACCGAAATCGAACCTGGGACCCTTCAGTCCGCAGGCAGACGCTCTATCCACTGAGCCAAACCGGCTAGGGCTAAGGTTATTATTGATAGGAATTATTTATTGCCATTTTTATTCTTTATGCCTATGTTTCTCTATTTTTTCTTACTACAGCAGTCATATTAACATTTCTTGCAATGCTCGTTTGTGGTGATAAACTTCTTTAGCCTTTTTTTTGTCTGGGAAGCTTTTTATTTTACCATCTATTTTTTAAATACATATTTTTAAGTTGATTTCAGACAGGAAAGGAGAGGAAGAGAGAGATAGAAACATCAGTGATGAGAGAGAACCACTGGTCAGCCATCTCCTGCACGTCCCCACCAGTGCCTGAGCCCGCAACCTGGGCATGTGCCCCGACCAGGAATCGAACCGTGACTTCATAGGTCATTGCTCAACCACTGAGCCACACCTGTCGAGCTCACCATCTATTTTGAATGATAGCCTTGCTGGATAGAGTAGTTTTGGTTTCAGATCCTTGCTTTTCATTAACTTGAATACTTTATGCCTTTCCTTTCTTGCCAGTAGCATTTCAGATGAAAAATCAGCTGACAGCCTTACGGGAGGTCCTTTGTAGGTAATTGCTTTTCTCTTGCTGCTTTTAAAATTCTCTCTTTGTCTTTAATTTATGGCATTTTAATTATGATGTGTCTTGGCATGGGCCTCTTTGGGTTCTTTTTGCTGGGACTGTGCTTTCTGAACTTGTGTGCCTTTTTCTTTCACCAGGTTAGGGAAGTTTGCTGCCATTATTTCTTCAATCCCTTACTCACTTTCTTCTCCTTCTGGCCCTGCTAGGATGTTTGTTACATTTCATGGTGCCCCACACTCCCTTAAATTGTCCTGTTTTGTTTTCTTTTTGGTTCTCTGATTTTTTAAATTTTTTTTCTACCCTGTCTTCTCATTTGCTGATCTGATCCTTGCCTTTCTCTAATCTACTTTATATTCTTTTCAGTGTGTTTTTTTTTTAATCTCTGCTATATTTCTTCATTTCTGACTGGTATTTCATAGCTTTTATATCTTTATTCATGGTGTTGAACATTCTTATAATCATTACTCTGAACTCTATAGCTGGTAAATTGCTTATCTCCATTTCATTTGGCTCTTCTTCTGGAGAATTCTCTTGTTCTTTTATTTGGGGCTTATTTTTTTTCTCTCCTCCCCATTTTGGCTGCCTGTTTGGGTTTGTTTTTATGCATTAGGTAGACCTACTACAACCCCCAGTCTTTTGGAGGGTCTCTGGTGCAGGCCAATGTCAGACACTGTGACTGGCCCTGAGTACCCTGTTTGGAGCTATCAGTGCTCCACATCTTGTGGCTCCCTCTGCTAGGTCTGGGTGCCTTTGGAAAGGACCAAGGTCTGCTTTTCCTAGCCTCCGGTCCAGAAGCAGATCAGGCAAAGACTCAAAAGCACCCAGAGATCCACCTCTGCCAGCAGGCTGATTGTTATTCTCAGTCTCTTAATGAGCCGCAGGCTGTAGACCACAGCAGGAAGTAAACTCCACAGGGTGGTGCCAGAGGTTTTCCAATGGGTGGGACATTTGCGCCCCCCTCCCCCACCCCCCCCAGCTAAAGCTGTCTGGATGGGAAAGATGTCCTATGAATTATGGGGAAATAACTTAGCACAGGGATCCAGGCTGCTGTCCTCTGAGCTCTACCCCCAGAGCCACCAATCTCCCGATTCTCCTCACACAGCTCTAGTCCACTCTGTCTGCCCTCTGCTCAAGGTGAATGGCTGCACATGAAATTTTATGCATTGGCCTTTTAAGAGGGTGCCTATATTTCCAGCCATCTGTCCTGGTGGACAGAAACCCTGCTGCTTTTCACAGCCAGATGTTATGTGAGCACCTTTCCCAGTTCTGGTGCTCTGGTCTGGGTAGCCCAGCTTGGGATTTAGACCCCAGCCTTCTCAGGGCGAACTCCCTCCAGCTGAGATATCTCTCTGGAACTTTGGATGCTGCTGGTGGAAGCCTGTCTAGCCCTCCCGCACCTCTGCACTTCCTACCCTTCTCGATGTGTGCTCCTCTTTATGTCCTTGCTTATAAGGGTTCTTTCCAGCTGGTCTTAAGTTGGTTATTCAGGATGATTTTTCTATATTTTAGTTGTAATTCCAGTTTGGTCCTGGAAGAATGTCAGTGTACCTTTCATTTAATCTGCTGCCATCTTGGAATCTCCAAAATGGAAATTAGTATTGAAAAGTAAAGTAATAAAAATATTCATTAAAGAGGCTTAACTATAGATTTGAACTGAAAGAAGCAAAAGAAGTGAATTTGTAGGAAGATTGATAGACATTATTCAAACTGAAGATCAAAGAGAAAAAAAATTAACAATGAACAGAGCCTCAGATAAATGAGAGAGAGGCAGAAGTAGCAGAAAACTTGACAGATTTATTGATAAACAATAACCTACATACATGCCTAGGAAGCTCAACAAAATCCAAGTAGGATTAACTGCCAAGAGATCCACAAACAGAAACATCATAGTATGAATAGTGAAAGCAAGAAACAAGGAGAAAGAATTGAAAGCATCAAGAGAAAAATGATGTGTCACTTAAAAGATGTGTCACCCATTAAGATTAACAGCATATTTTTCAGCAGAAACAACAAAGGCCAGAAGGCAATAGGATAAACTTGTAAAGAGCTCCAAGGCCCCCCAACCCCCCAAAATAAAACCTGTTAACCAAAATCCTATGTCAACCCATGAATGTTGGTCATGATTAGAACATTGGCCTGTGGACCTAAGGTTCCTGGTTCCATTCCGTTCAAGGGCACATATCTCGGTTGCAGGCTCCTCCCCAGCCAGGGCCCTGGTCAAGGCAGGAGGCAACCAATCAATATGTTTCTCTCACATTGATATTTCTCTCTGTCTTTCCCTCTCTTTTCCACTTTCTCTAAAAATCAATGGAAAAATATCCTCGGGTGAGGATTTAAAAAGAAAGAAATTGAAATGCAGACTTCTGGTCAAGATAGCAGCATAAGTAAGTGTAGTACTCACCTTTTCCCACAGTCACATCAAAACTACAACTAACCTAGCTGGTGTGGCTCAGTGGTTGAGCGTCAACCCACGAATGTGGGTTGTAGTTTGATTCCTGGTCAGGGCACATGCCTGGGCTGTGGGCTTGATCCCCAGTGTGAGGCATGCAGGAGGCAGCTGATTGATGATTATCTCTCGTCATTGATGTTTCTATCTCCTTCTCTGAAATCAATACAAACATATTTAAAAAAATAACATCTACTCTACAGAACAGTCATCAATCTGAACTGCCTGAAATCTGGATGAATGGAAGTCCTACAACTAAGGAATTAAAGAAGAAGCCACATTGAGGCTGGTGGGGGTCAGAGATGTGGAACATGCTGGTCCCACACCCACCATGCTGGTCCCACACCCACCAAAAATTTGGAGGTATATCTTGCCTGCAGAGTTCTTGCCTGAAGAGTGAGGGGTTCCACCCCCATATCAGGTTCCCTGTCCTGATTTTCCAGTGCCAGGAAGAGAAGCCCCCATAACTTCTTGCTGTAAAGACCAGCAAGGATTGTAGCTGAATGAGATGGAGACAGCTGGTTCTCCAGGCAGTTCCTCTTAAAGGGCCCTTGCCTGGGAGACATAGCAGTTCTACCTAATGCATAGAAACAAACACAGAGAAGCTGCCAGAATGAGAAGCAAAGAAACATGTCCCAATTGAAAGAACAGATCTAATGCCAGAAAAAAAAAAAAAATAAGAGACAAGCAATCTTTTACCAGATGCAGAGTTCAAAACACTGGTTATAAAGATGCTCATGGAACTTAGTGAGAACAGTATACAAAAGGACCAGTTGAAATGAAGGATACACTAATTGAAATGAAGAATAATTTACAGGGGAGTAGAGGAAGCCAAGAATCAAATCAGTGATTTGGAATATAAGGAAGCAAAAAGCATCCACTTAGAACATCAATTAAGAAAAAAAATTTTTTTAATGAGGATAATGTAAGGAGCCTCTGGGACAACTTCAAACCTACCAACATTTTCATCATGGGGGTGCCTGAGGCAGAAAAGAGAGAGTTAGAAATTGAAAAGCTCTTTGAGAAAATGACAGAAGTCTTCCCTAACCTGGTGAAGGAAATAGACTTACAAGTCCAGGAAGCACAGAGAGTCCCCAACAAAATGAACACAAAGAGGCCTGCACCAAGACAGCATAATTAAAATGCCAAGAGGTAAAGACAAAGAGAAACTCTTAAAAGCAGCAAGAAAAAAGCAGTTAGTTACCTACAAGAGAGCTCCCATAATAGTGTCAGCTGAACACTAGCTGGGTAGCTCAATTGATTAGAATATTTTCCTGACATGCCAAGGTCTGGGTACAAACAAGACAGTCTTGGAAAAGAACAAAGTATCAGAGTGATGCAGTTAAAGTCAAGGAAAACTGTCAGACACCAGAAGCTGGAAGAGGCATGGACAAGATTCTCCCCTAGATCTCCAGATAGAGTGGGGCCCTGCCTATGCCTTGATTCTTGAGTTCTTGCTTTCAGACTGTGAGTAAGTAAATTATACTTGTTTTTAGCTACCTACTTTGTGGCCATTTGTTTGGGCAGCCCTAAGAAACTAATACAGATGAGGACAGGATTCTGGCATCATCTCAGTATCATTTACAAGGGGAAAATAAGTTACCAGGGGGAGGAATTGGCAGTGTGGTGAAGGATTTAAGGAAGTAATGCAAATAACTACAATCGTGGAATATTTGCTGGAATTAAGTAGGGGACAGCACGGTATTTCTGAAATGTGGCATTTTTCACAAGATTGGAAGATGAGAGAGAGTATGGTATATTTCATTTTCTTGAGTTGTTTGTTTAGTATGGTTTAAATATAGGCTGTATGTGAGAAAATGGCCAGAAATGAGGCTAAGGTAGGAAAGGCTCAGTAGTGAAGAGCTTTCTGTGAGTTTTCTGACTTTGCCAAATCCCCTATCACAGTGGTTGGCAAACCAGCCGCGGTTTGCCGCTCTGTTGACTAAAGAGTTTGCCAACCACTGCTAAGGCATTACCCTTACCCAGAAGTTTTGACTTCAGTTTAAAGACATTAGTACATTATTAAAATGTTTTAAGTGTTTCTCCCTAAGGCAGTGGTCAGCAAACTCATTAGTCAACAGAGCAGCAAACTGCGGCTCGCGAGCCGCATGTGGCTCCCGAGCCGCAGTTTGCCAACCACTGCCCTATCACATCCTCTCATTGCACTATATCCTTTCTTAATAGTACTTACATCATTGTGGTTTTACATTTATTTTTGTAACTAGAGGCCTGGTGCACAGATTTGTGCACTGGTGCAGTCCCTCAGCCTGGCCTGCAGGGATTGGGCCAAAACCGGCTCTCCGACAGCCCCTGAGGAGTCCCAGATGGTGAGAGGGTGCAGGCCAGGCCAAGGGACTCCGCTGGTGCATGATTGGGGCCAGGGAGGGACTGCGGGAGGGCTCCAGGGTGTGTATCCAGTCCGTCTTGCCCAGTCCTGTTCGGCTGGACCCCAGGAGCAAGCTAATCTACCGGTTGGAGCGTCTGCCCCCTGGTGGTCAGTGTGCGTCATAGCAACTGGTCAAACGGTCGGACACTTAGCATATTAGGCTTTTATTATATAGGACTAGAGGCCTGGTGCGTGAAATTCATGAACGGGGGAGGCCCTCAGCCCGGCCTGCACCCTCTTTAATCCGGGACCCCTTGGGGGATATCCAACTGCCTCTCGCAATCTGGGACCTCTGGCTCCTAACCACTCACCTGCCTGCCTGCCTGATCGCTCCAACCCCTCTGCCTGCCTGCCTGATCGCCCCAACCCCTCTGCCTGCCTGCCTGATACCCCTAACCCCCCTCTGCCTGCCTGATCACCCCTAACCACCTCTGCCTGCCTGCCTGCCTGATTGCCCCTAACCAACTCTGCCTGCCTGCCTGATTGCCCCTAACTGCTCTCCTTCTGGCCTGATCGCCCCTAACTGCCTCTGCCTCACCCTGCACCCGGGACCCAGGATTCCCTCTTCCGGCCAGTCGCAGGCAACCGAGACTCGGTCTTCCCTCCCTCTGGCCGGCTGCAGGCACCCAGGACCCGGGCCAGCTTCACCTGGGCCAACTGTAGCCGCAGGGGACCATGGGCAGGAGGCTTTGCCCTTGGGCCACAGCCGCAGGTGCCCGGAACTGCGGGGTGGGTGGCTTATCCCTCTCCCGGGCCACAGGCACAGGTGCAGCCGCTGGCACCCGGAACCATGGGACAGGTGGCTTGCTCCTCTCCTGGGCTGCAGCTCCAGCTGCTGGCACCTGGCACCGTAGGGCGGGCAGCTTGTTCCTCTCCCGGGCCATAGCCCCAGCTGCTGGCGCCCAGGACTGTGGGGCAGGTGGCTTGTCCCTCTCCCGGGCTGCAGGCACAGCCACTGGCACCCAGGACCGCGGGGCATGTGGCTTGTTCCTCTCCCGGGCCATAGGCATAGGTGCAGCTGCTGGCACACGGGACTGTGGGGCGGGTGGCTTGTTCCTCTCCCAGGCCGCAGGCTGGCTGGTCCCCATTCCTCTCACCCAGTGTTGAGTGTCTGAGCCGTTAAGGTGTGAGGGCGTGATGACCATTTGAATATTAGTTTTTGATTATATAGGATTATTTAATGGGTTCTCTCTGCCACCAGACAACAAACTCAGCAAGTTTAGGAACCATGTTTGCTTTTGCTTACCATTGTATCCCTATTTCTCTTCTTGTTCTCCAGTTTATACTGTGGATTCAAATATTTACTGAGGGAAATGATGAGTAACTGTTAGTTGAATGAATGAGTGAATAAATGAGTGAACCAACTGTGTAAAAGAATTAGATTTTATCTTAAGCATTAGAGGCCTGGTGCATGAAAATTCATGCACTGGAGGGGGTCCCTCAGCCCAGCCTGCCCCCTCTCACAGTCCGGGAGCCCTTAGGGGTGGGAGGCGACCTGGCGATTAGGGGAAGGCAGTGCCCCATCACACCTTTGCTGCTGCCACTGCTGGCAGCGCAAGCCTCGGCTGGCCCTGGTTACCTGAGCCTTGGATGGCCCTGGGCGGCTGGGCAGCTGCCATCTGAGGCTTGCCTGCGCCTTGGGCTGGTCCTGGGCGGCTGGTAGGCTGAGGAGACTGGGGGACTCCAGAGGCAGGCACGAGGAGTGGCCCGGCCCACCTGGGCCGGGCCTGGCCTTGCCGTGCACCTGCCGCCCCTGTGGGGCTGAGGGGACTGGGTGCCACCATCTGTGGCTGTGGGCACTGCCATCTTTGAGGGCGTGGCAGTCAATTAGTATATTCCCTCCTTATTGGCTGTGGGCGCCTCCATTTTTGCGACGGCATGAGGGTCAATTAGCATATTCCCTCTTTATAAGATAGGATTGCTGTATGAGGAAGAATTGTTATAGAACATACCAAGACCAGTTAGGAAACTGTCTGGTAAAATTTGAGAATGATGAGGTTTATTGTTTTTCTTTCAGACTCTTTTTAAAATTTTATTGAGCTTATTGGAGTAACATTGGTTAATAAAATTATCTAGGTTTCAGGTGTACAGCTCTGTAAGACATCAGCTGTATATTGTGATGTGTGTTCTCCAGCCCAAGAGAATGATGAGATATTGAAATAAGGTCGTGCCTTCATCTATTTCATTTTAACTTCACAGTAATCTTGTACTGTAGATATTTTCATCATCATTTTACAGACAAAGAAACTGAGGTTCAAGGAGGCTAAATAATCTGGTTGTGTAATTAATCAGTGATGTAGCTGAGATTTAACCCAAGGACTATCCAGCTCCAGAGCACATATTCTTTCCTGTTCACTATTCTGTTCTTCCATATAAAAGGACTTCAATTCAGTGTTTCTGGGAGGACTTTTGATATAAATATGAGCAAAGTTTCTGTTTTGGAAATTTAGGTCATGGATATAGCAGTGCAACAATCTTAAACTGAAGTATTTTTACCCTCCTATTAATAAACCCCTACTGAAAGAGACAGTGAGCCCTAGCCAATTTGGCTCAGTGAATAGAGCATCTACCTGCGGACTGAAGGGTCCTGGGTTCAATTCTGGTCAAGGGCACATATCAGTTGCAGGCTCGATCCCTGGTCCTGGTCAGGGTGTGTTCAGGAGGCAACCAGACGATGTTTCTCTGTCTCTCCCTCTCTCCCTTCCACTCTCTAAAAATCAATGGAAAATATCCCTGAGTGAGGATTAACAACAACAACAAAATGAAAGAGAGGGTGAGACAGATGTTCTTGGAAGAGTTGTTACTACTGTGAGATGGAAGCACAGACAATGGCTTGATTACAGAACTAATAGTTAGAAATTTGCATTTTCTCTTCTTATATAATGAAGACTCCAGCTTCTCCCCTCAAGGCTTTTTATTTCATCATGGTTTATGGAAAATAATTGGCCAATTTCCCTAAAATTTTAGATAATTAAACATATCAGTGGTTTGCTAAACTTTTTGAAAGTTACAGTACTAGTTAAAGAGAAAATGAGTAAGAGGGTATGAAGATGATTTTTAGATCTCTGACCCTGTTATTGGTGTGAGTGGTAGTGTCATTTACTGAGATAGAAATACTAGGGTTAAAATCTTTGTTGTTTTTGACATAATTAAGTTTGAGGCTCCAGTTAGGTAAAAGTTGTCCATTAAGTAATTGGCTCTATTAATTCCGAAATTAGGAATAAGATAGAGCCCAGCATTCTGTTTCCATCAGCAGATGTGGTCATCAAAATGGGATAATGCGGAAAATAGATGAAACCCTTAGAAATATAAGTAATTAAATTGAAAGTGAGGCCAGGAAGTATATGAAAAAGTTGCTGTTGATAAAGTAAGATTGTGATAAAGGAAAATAGGAATTTTCAAAATGGAGCAGGGGTAAGTGCTCTGGAAAAGTCAAATATAATAAGGACTGAAAGGGAGCCACCATCTTTGTGACAAAGCTGTTCTCAGTGCTCTTCAAGGGACTATCTTAACTGGTGTAAAAAAAATAGTCACATGCAGTGGCTGAGGTGTGAGTGCATAGTGAGGAAGAGGAAACAGATGTTACCAGTGTTTTCTAAACTTAATCATGTAAAATATTAACAATACATTTTAAATTGCTTACTCCAACTTATCCAAATACATTTATATAAATAAATATTATCTAACTGTAATATAACAACTGTGTTCTAAAGTACATACAGATGTAGAAATTGAAAATAAGATAAATAGAAGTGACAGGACTTCTGACAATAACAGAGGAAAGCAGTTGACAAATCTTCTCCTAAAGAGCAAATCTAGAACTGGACAAAATTGTCAAAAATGATCATTTAGAGCTTGGAAAATGAATCAATGGCAAACATCAAATTGGGAAGCTTTAATGCATGAAAATAGTTTTTTGATTAATCCTCATTCAAAGATATTTTTCCCATTAATTTTTAGAGTGAGTGGGAGGGAGGAAGGGAGACAGAGAGAGAGAGAGAGAGAGAGAGAGAGAGAGAGAGAGAGAGAGAGAAACATTGATGTGAGAGAGACACATCAGTTGGTTGCCTTCTGCATGACTGGGCCGGGACCGAACCTGCAACTGAGGTATGGACCCTTGACCAGGAATCAAACCTATGATCCTGTGGTGCCTAGGCGTATGCTCTGACCACTTAGCCACACCAGTCAGGGCAAATTTATGAAAATCTCTGACTGTCTGATAAGAACAGTGGGAGTCTTTGGCTTTCTTGCTGGAGCCCCTATTCCCTTCCCCTTGCCTTCCCAAGGGGAATCATAATGTAATCAAGGTTGGCTAGCCTTAAACCAGCAGCTTTGTTGCCAGAGGTAGCAGACGTGCTTTGGAAGGGAAGATCCAATGCCCAGTCATGCAAGTCAGCTTGGTAGCAAGTTTGTAAGGAAACTAATGTGGAAGGTTTATAGCCTTGATAACTAGAAGTGGTGGTCATGGTAGGGACAAGCAACAGAGTGGTTGACTAGCCAGAAACTTTGTAGTGAGATCCTGTTAATGAGAGAACTACTACAGAATAATATAAGTTCTCTATTCAACTCTGCCTTCCTAGGGTACTGGCATCAATTAGGAAGTCCTGAGAGAACCCAGCAAAGGGGAGACTCTGAGGCAGACTTTGAAACTTGTGAACTTTGAATGCATTCCTCAACCCACCAACAGACTTGTCAGCAGAGGGCACCAGCTATTGGCTTGACCACTAACTGATGATGACATAGGGATGACCTTAAGGAAATCAGGCTAAAAAAGAAAAATAAGAATTAAAAAAAAATTTAGCAGAGAAATCAATGGCTACATACCACAGGGAGACAGATTCTCAAATTATTTCCAAGAGGGTCACTACAAACCAGAACAAAACAGAGAAGAAGAAAAACAACAACAGTCCTGGGTGGGGAGGTGGAATCATAATATAGAATTGTGTTTTGTTTTTTTTTGTTTTTTTTCAAATTTTTATTAAGGTATTATTAGAATTGTTTTAACATATTATATATAATACCCAATTTTATAAAAAGAACCCTACAGGTTGTTAAAGAAAAAAACCTGGAAACATGTGATCCATACTCAGGAAGAAAAGTAATCAATAGAAACTTTCTCATGAGTGAGTCTAGATGATGTTGTTTTTAGCAAAATCTTCATGGCAGTTAATGTAAGCTTGTTCAAATAAGTTTGTTCAGTAGCGAAATGGAAACTATAAAAAAGAACAAAATGAAAATTCTAAAGTTGAAAAGTAGAATAACTAAAATGAAAAAAAAAATCACTAGATGAGCTCACTAGTAAATTTGAGATAGCCAAAGAAAGAACCAGCAAACTTGAAGAAATGTCAATAAAAATAATCCAGTCCAAAGAACAGAGAGAAAATAATTGGGGGGAAGAACATCAGAGCCTCAGAGACCTGTAGGACAATATCAGAAATACTAACGTATTTGTAATGGGAATTCCAGAAGGAGAGGAGAAAGAAAAATGGACAAAAAAAACTTGAAGAAAGGACAAAGAACTTCCAAAATATATCATGAAACATTTACATTTTCAAGAAGCTCAACAAATCTAAAGTAGGATAAATACAAAGAGCTTCACATCTGGACACATCATTGTCATTTGCTGAAAAACCATGAGAAAATTTTGAAAGGAGCAAGAGAAAAATCACTCATTATAAAGGTAACTATGATTTATAGCTGGGTTTTTATCTCAAAAAGAATGGAGGCCAGAAGACAGTGGGTTGACACTGAAATAAAAGAACTGTGAACCATAAATTCTGTATCCAGCAAAACTGTCATTCAAAATGAAGGCAAAATAAAGACATTACAAGATAACCAAAGACCGAGAGAATTTCTTATAACCAGACCTGCTGTACAAGACATTCTAAAGGAATCAAACATCATTTGTGTTAGGCTGAATATAAATGACACCAAATGGTAAGTCACATCCACTGGAGGAAATGAAGAAAATCAGAAAAGTTGATATGTAGGAAATAAAAGTCTACATAAGTATATATATTTTTCCTTTTCTTCTCTTATTTAAAATACATAAAATGGCTTAAAGTAAATATAGCACTTTATTTCTGGATTTCTAACATATATTGATGTAATTTAAGTTCGTAAAGGAAGGTTGAGGAAATGGATTTATGTTGGAATAAAGTTACCATATTTTACCAGAAACAATCAGTATTAATTTGAAGTAGATTGTAGTAAATTAAAGTAAATATTATAATCCTTAGAGGAACCCTTAAGATAAAAATTAGCACCCTACTTTGAAGGCCAGTGGTATAAATGACTCTTGAGAAAATTCACTAGGATGGGAAGGAATAATTAAAAGAGGCATTGGTTGAATGTGTGTGGTCTTTTTATTATGTATTTGATTTAAGCCTATAATTTATGTTGAGGGAAAAGAGCCAGTAGTACAGAGGAAATGTGGACATGAGGGATACATTAGAGTGCGTAGCGAAATGGAAGATACATCTTGGGTGAGATAGAAAGGAAGAAGGTAGGGATATAGTTGAAAGCTAATACGCTTGCAGAAGTATTTGTGTGAGATTGATGTTTGAGAGATTAAAGTTAAGAGTCTGTCTACCTAATATACTAAATTTTGAGAAGTAGGAAAACAGCTTGCATGCTGAGATGAGATCTTGCAATAGCAGCTTAAGGAAATGAAAGAAGTTGGTGATAGGGGACAAGTTGAAGGACTGATAGGCAGCAGGGATAGGCTAGCAATTGGAGATCTTAATTTTGTTGGCACTTGTGGCTTATTTTCTGGGTCATTTGTTAGCAGTACTTGGCAGTTTAGTTGCAAGAATGAAGGACATATAGATGGTAAGGTTTGATCCAGAGTTTTGCAATGTTAGTCGAAGTGATGAATTATGAAAGTTTTTGCTTCAGCTGTAAAAGTTACTAGTGGGAACTTGATCCTAATGTTGTTAGATTAAGACACAAAACTGCTTTGGTTACTAATTGGCTGCTTGATTCCAAGTTCAGTTTCAGAATTGCTGAGAGGCATTGGAGTCTTACCCTTTGTGGCAGTCACATCATGCCTAGAATATTACCTTTGGTTTTGAACACTATATTTCACAAAGTACATCAACAGTCTTGGAATGTGATAAAGATGGTGAGCAATATTTGCAATTTTTGGAAAAAGGAGTGGGTTAGAGAAGGCTTTATAAAGGAAGAAATGTTTGAACAAAGTTTTTAATTATGATAAGTTTGCCTAATTATGATAAGTTTGCCGAGTGGAAGTGAGTGTTCTGGAGGGAAACATGTGAAGACTATAAAGTGTTGAAATAACTCGGTGTATTCAGGGAACTAGAATGAGTTTCTTAGAGGTCTAAGTGATGGGCTGGTGGTTTCTCAGATCATTGCAAGTGTTCTCAGGGTTCTTTGGAAATGTCTAAAGTGCCTTCTCTAGGAGGCAGGTATATGAAGCAAAGCTAAGAGATTATTTTCCTTACAAATGCATTCAGTCAACCCCATTTTTCCCCTCCTGTTCAACAAGAGCATCTCTGCTTTTTCATCTAGTGGAGTTCCACGTAAGATTTCATTTAAATAAATGAATGTGTGAGATAGACCACAGGCAAAGTCTCTTCAAATTTAAGAAGATAGAAATCATATCAAGCATCTTCTCAGATCACAATGGCATAAAATTAGAAATCAACTACAATAAAAACAATGTAAAAAATCAAACACTTGGAGGCTAAATAGCATGCTATTAAACAATTACTGGGTTACCAAAGAGATCAAAGAAGAAATAAAAAACATCTGGGAAACAAATGACAATGAAAACACAACAATCCAAAATCTGTGGGACACAGTGAAAGCAGTCCTGAGAGGGAAATTCATAGCTCTACAGGCCTACCTCAAAAAACAACAAAAAGTGGTAATAAATTATCTAACCCTAAAACTTAAAGAATTAGAAAGAGAGCAACAAGAAAAGCCCAGAGTAAGCAGAAGGAAGGAAATAATAAAGATAAGAGCAGAAATAAACGACATAGAGACAAAAACAAAAACAAAAAACACCCAAAAAACACAGTACAAAAGATCAATAAAACCAAGAGCTGGTTCTTTGAAAGGATAAACAAGATTGATGATCCTCTAGCGAGGCTCACCAAGAAACAAAGAGAGAGGACCCAAATGAAAAAAAATCAGAAATGAAAGAGGTGAAGTAACAACTGACCCCACAGACATACAAAGGATTGTAAAAAATACTATGAACAACTCTACTCCAACAAACTGGACAACCTAGATGAAATGGACACATTCCTAGAAAAATGCAATCTTCCAAAACTTAATCAGGAAGAATTAAAAAACCTGAATAGGCTGATAACTACCAATGAAATTGAAGCAGTAATCAAAAAACTTCCAGCAAACAAAAGCCCTGGTCCGGACGGCTTCACAGGGTTAGTTTTACCAAGCATTCAAAGAAAAACTAAAACCTATCCTCCTCAGACTATTTAAAAAAATTCAAGAAGAAGGCACACTTCCAAGCTTTCTATGAAGCCAGCATTACCCTAATCCCCAAACCAGAAAAAGACACTACAAAGAAAGAGAATTACAGGCCAGTATCCCTGATGAACACAGATGCTAAAATCCTCAATAAAATTCTAGCAAATCGGATTTGCATTACATTAGAAAGATCATACACCATGACCAAGTGGGATTTATTCTGGGGATGCAAGGCTGGTGCAATATCTACAAATCAATAAACGTTATACATCACATAAACAAACTGAGAGACAAAAATCACATGATCATGTAAATCAATGCAGAAAAAGCTTTTGACAAAATCCAACACCCTTTCTTGATAAAAACTCTCAGCAAAGTGGGAATAGAGGGGTCATACCCCAACATAATAAAAGCTTTATATGACAAACCTACAGCCAACATCATACTAAAGGGGCAAAAACAAACCATTTTCCCTAAGAATAGGAACAAGACAGGGACGCTCACTTTCACCACTCCTGTTCGACATAGTACTGGAAGTACTAGCTATAGAGATCAGACGAGAAAAAGAAATAAAATGCATCCAAATTGGAAAAGAAGTAAAACTGTCATTATTCACAGATGACATGATATTATACATAGGAAACCCTAAAGACTCCATCAAAAAACTACTAGACTTAGTAAATGAATTTGGCAGTGTTAGCAGGATACAAAATTAACAACCAGAAATGTACTCAGAGAAACTAAAAAAATAATCCCATTTACCACTGCAACAAAAAAATTAAGATAACTAGAAATAAACTTAACTAAGGAGGTAAAAGACCTGTACTCGGAAAACTACAGGACATTGAAAAAAGAGATAGAGGAAGACATAAACAAATGGAAAAATATACCATGTTCATGGGTTGGTAGAATCAACATCATTAAAATGTCCATACTACCCAAAGCAATCTATAGATTCAATACAATCCCCATTAAAATACCAATGGCCTATTTCACAGATCTATAACAACCTCTCCAAAAAATTCATATGGAATAAAAGAAGACCCCAAATAGTTCCAGCAATCCTGAGAAAGAAGAACAAAGTAGGAGGGATCACAATACAAGATATCAAGCTATATTACAAAGTCACTATTCACAAAACTGCCTGGTACTGGCACAAGAACAGACATATAGACCAATGGAACAGAACAGAGAACCCAGAAATTGACCAAAACCATTATACTCAATTAATATTTGACAAAGGAGGCAAGAGTATATAATGGAGTCAAGACAGTCTCTTCAATAAATGATGTTGGGAAAAATGGAAAGATACATGCCAAAAAATGAAACTATACCATAAACTTACACCATACACAAAAATAAACTCAAAATGGATAAAGGACTTAGAATCCATAGACAACAAAATATCAGACATCTCTCATAGTAATATCTTTACCGATACAGTTCCTAGGGCAATGGAAACTAAGGAGTAAATACACAAATGGGACTACATCAAAATAAAAAGCTTCTGCACAGCAAAATAAACCATCAACAAAACAGCAAGAGAGCCCACTGCATGGGAGAACATATTTGCCATTGTTATATCCGATAAGGTTTTAATTTCTAAAATTTATTCAGAACTCATACAACTTAACAAAAGGCAGATAAAAGATCCAATAAAAAAATGGGCAAAAGACCTAAATAGACACTTCTCCAAAGAGGACATACAGAAAGCCAAGAGACATATGAAAACATACTCAAAGTTACTTAACATCTGAGAGATGCAAATCAAAATGACAATGAGGTACCACTTACACCTGTCAGAATGGCTATCATCAACAAATGACAAGTGCTGGTGAGGATGTGGAGAAAAAGGAACCCTTATGCACTGCTGGTGGGAATGCAGACTGGTGCAGCCACTGTGGAAAACAGTATGGAGTTTCCTCAAAAACTAAAAATGGAACTCCCATTTGACCCAGTAATTCCACTTCTAGTAATATATCCCAAGAAACTAGAAACACCAATCAGAAAGGATATATGCACCCCTATGTTCATAGTAGCACAAATTCACCAGAGCTAAGATTTGGAAACAGCCTAAGGGCCCATCAGCAGATGAGTGGATTAGAAAACGGTGGTACATCTACACAATGGAATACTACACTTACACTGCTCTAAAGAAGAAGGAACTCCTACCATTTGCACCAGCATGGATGGACCTGGAGAGCCTTATGCTAAGTGAAATAAGCCAGTCGGAAAAAGATAAATACCACACGATGTCACTCATTTGTGGAGTATAATGAACAACATAAGCTGATGAACAAAAATAGATCCAGAGATGTACAAGCATTGAACAGACCTCAGAGGGAAGGCGGGGTGGGTTGGGGGCAAGAGATCAACCAAAGGACTTGTATGCATGCATATGAGCATAATCCATGTTCACAGATAGCAGCAGGGTGAGGGTGGTAGTGGCCGGGGAGTGGTCAAGGGGGAAGAAGGAGACATATGTACTATTTTAAACAATAAAGAATTTAAAAAAATAAAAAAATAAATGAATGTGTGGCCACCAAAAGTTTGATCCACTGTTAGATGATAGGGAGCCATAGAGGGCTTTTACAAAGGCCAGGACACAGTGCGACTTTGGATTTTAAAAGGGTACTTTGGTGGCAATTCGAGGATATTGAGGGAGATGAGACTAGAGTCTGGGAGAGCAGTTGAAAGCCTACTGCATTAAAATCAATGAGAACTGAGGAGATCTCTGATAAGTAGTTGTAATGGGGACAGAGAAAAAGGATTATGGGTATAGTTAAGGCAGCTTGTTAGTAGCTAAGAATATGGACAGAGTCAGACTTCCGTGATTCAAATCTCCGCTCACTAGCTTTGTGACCTGGGTAAGTTTTTAATTCTCACTGCCTTGGTGTTCTCATCTTTAAGATGAAGATAATCATAGTAATAGTAATAATGATGGTAATATTAGTTATCTCAAATGGTTGTTGTAAGGATTATGTGTTTTTAAAGTGCTTAGTCCATGCAAAAACTTATACAGCATGCTCATTAGCAGCATTATTCATAATAGCTAAAAAGTTGAAACAAGCCAAATGTCTATCAACTGATGAATGGATAAACAAATGGGGTATATTATTCTGTGGTTAAAAGGGATGAGGTATTGATATATGTCACAGCATGGATGAACCTGGAAAACTATTACGTAAAAGAAGTTAGACAGGCCTGGCGGGCTTGGCTCAGTTGGTTGAGTGTCCACCTATGAACCAAGAGATCGTGGTTCGAATCCCAGTCAGGGCACATGTCTGGGTTGTGGGCTCGATGCCCTGTGTGGGACATGCAGGAGGCAACCTATCAGTGGTTCTCTCTCATCATTGATGTTTCTATCTCTTTCCCTCTCCCTTCTTCTCTGAAATAAATAAAAATATATTTAGAAAAAGAAGTCAGACAGAAAAGACCACATATTATGACTCCATTTACATGAAATGTCCAGCAAAAAATCTGTAGAGATAGAAGGTATATTTGTGGTTGACAGGGAAGGGGGGCAGGGGAGAACAAGGACTAACTGCTTATTGGTACAGAGTTTCTTTTTGGAAATATTCTAGGATTATATAGTGCACAACAGTGAATATATTGAAACTACTGAAATATACACTTTAAAATATTTAATTTTATGCCATGTTCCCTATGTCTCAATTTTTAAAAAGTCTTTAAAAAATAAGTGTTTAGAGTATTTATAATATGCTCTCACTATTATTTAGGAAGTATAATGTTATAGTATTTAGTAACAGATTGAATATGGGAGTTGAGAGAGAGCAAGCAATCCAGGAATGAAGTTGACAAGCATTTTTTCCCTAAAAGCCAAGACAGTAAATATTTTAGGCTTTACAAGGCGTACAGTCTCTGTGCAAAGCTACTTACTTTGCTTTTGTATTGCACTGAAAGCAGCCATAGGCAACATGTAAATGAATGCTGTGGCGGTGTTCCAGGAAAACACTAAGAAGCACTGCATTCTACCTTTGAAAATGGCGAACTTTCTGGCATGTGAATTATACCTAAATGAAGGTGCTATTGAAAAAATTCATCAGGCCCTAGCCTGGTGGCTCAGTTGGTTGGAGTGTTGTTCCATAAACCAAAATTTGTGGGTTTGATTCCTGGTCAGGGCACATACCTAGATTGTAGGTTCAGACCCTGGTTGGGCACATACGGGAGTCAACCCATCCATGTTTCTCTCTCACATTGATATTTCTCTCTCTTTCTCTCCCTCTCCACCCCTTTCTCTCTCTAAAATCAATAACATATCCCCAGATGAGGATTAAAAAGAAACATCAGCTCTGCCAGTGTGGCTCAGTGGTTGAGCATCAACCTATGAACCAGGAGGTCACAGTTCCATTCCTGGTCAGGGCATATGCCCAGGTTGTGGCCTGGATCCCTGCAGGAGGCAGCCCATCAATGATTCCTTCTCATCATTGATGTTTCTATCTCTTTCTCCCTCTCCCTTCCTCTTTGAAATCAATAAAAACATTTTTTTTTTAAAGAAAAAATATATGAGGCAGTAGGCTGGATGTGGCCCAGGACTAATTTGCCCAGGTTTGATCTAGGGTAATTTGATCTCAATTTTATGACTTGCTTTATTGGATTGATCCTAGTACTGCCAATATAGGTAGGAAATTAAAGAAGGAACAACAACTTTAAAGAGAGGATATTAATTATTTGGATGGGGAGTGTGAATGGGGAACAAGAATGGCATAAGGCATTTTAAGTCTGTGGGATATCCATCTAAAGATATAAAGGAAATATTGGAGTTTGACTAGTTTTGGCTGAATATAAAACTTTGGTAGTTACTAGCATGTAGATGGCCTTTAAAAACAGGGTGGGGGTAGGTGTCATTCAGATTAAATATAGAGAAAAGTGGGGTGAAAAAAATCAGTATTAAAAGAGTAGTCAGAATAAAAAGTAGAATGCTTCGTGGAAGCCACAGGAGAGAGTTTGGAAGGGAATGATCAAAAGGTTAAGATGCTCCAAAAAGGCAACTGGGACATCGTTTATGACTTTACCCAGGGAAATATTAATGGAATGAATGAGGAGGAAGCCAGATTACAGTTTGTTAAAGAAGTGGAGGCAAATTTAGTAAGACAGTAGCTAGAGCAGGAAATGGAGTTGGAAGAGCATTCTTCATGGGCGTCGAATCTCTTCATGCCTTGCAAACCAAAGCACTGACTGTATTTGTTCCAGACTGCCTCTTAAGCATCTTTGTATAGTGAACAACCTTAGAAGATAGAGAGGGCTTCTCCCTCTGGAGCTAATGGATAAATCAGATTATTTCCTTTCATAAAGGATTTGGATTCCCTGAGCTCAGGGTTTCTCTCCTAAATGCACCCAGGTGTGTGGGCAGATGTCACCTGGCCCTCTTCATATCACCCTCACCTCAGAGGGTGCTTATGCTGCTTGTTCTACCCTGAATACCAAAGTCCTTGGTCTCTGACCTGGGATCTCATGTCTTCTGCCAGCATTCATGCAGCCTGTGTTATACTGAATTGTTAGCTTGCAAGTAGGGTAAAATCTCAGATCTTATCACAGTTAACAAAGAGCAAGAGGGAGTTTTGTTTTGTTTAAATATGAGGCTTGATTGGAGGGTGAGTTTGAGAATATAGTAGTGAGCAAGATGAGTTGACTGTGATTGTTATAGAAAAGATAACCTGTACAGCCAGGTCCATGAGGAAGAGGTGACTGAGTATGAGCATATAGTTGTTAGAAATTGTCCTTGCACAAGAAGGATAGAAGAAGGTGTAAAGGATGGAGTGGCTGTAGGTAATTTTTTGGTTAAAAGAATGTGAAGTAAGGTACTTCATGCCTTTTGTCTACTTTTCTATTTGTAGTAGGAGGCTAGATCATCAGGGACATGGGTAAGGGTGGAGAAAGTGAAATTAGCTGCTTGGGGGAGTGAGAGAGGGAATGATCAACCACAGTTAAAATAGTTGATTAAAGGTCCAAGAAATGGCCCTAACCAGTTTTGCTCAGTGGATAGAGCGTCGGCCTACGGACTGGAGGGTCCTAGGTTTAATTCTGGTCAGGGGCATGTACCTTTGTTGCGGGCACATCCCCAGTAGGGGATGTGCAGGAGGCAGCTGATCGATGTTTCTCTCTCATCGATGTTTCTAACTCTCTATCCCTCTCCCTTCCTCTCTGTAAAAAAATTAATAAAATATATTTTTTTAAAAAAGGTCCAAGAAATGTTGTTATTATTTTACTAGAGGCCTGATGCACAAAATTTGTGCACTCAGTATGGGGGGTGGGCTGTCCCTGAGCCCAGCCTGTGCCCTCTCCAGTCTGGGAACCCTGCGATCGATCGCCCCAAAGGGGTAGGCCCTGCCCACCCGGCCAGGGCTCTGCAATGGATCGTCCCCGCAGAGGGAGGCCCCACCCACCTGCCGCAGCCCGCTGGTTGATGGCCTGGGCTTCCCTCTTTGGGGTGATCATGGAGCCTCCCGATTGATCGATAGCCCTGCCTGCTGGTGGCCTGGGCCTCCCTCTGCAGGGCGATCATGGGGCGATGGCTGGGCCCCCGACCAATTGCATCACACCTGCCTTGGTTGGCCTGGCCCCAGTGGGTGTCATAGCGTGGTCCTCTGGAAGGTCGTCTGGACAGTCATTCTGCTGTTAGGTTGTTTGGTCAATTTACATATTACATTTTTATTATTATAGATTATACGGATTGATTTCCCCCCCTCAATAGGCAAAGGAATTGAAGTCACTAACAATAAAGTAATTAATGTGTGGGCCATTGGGCTTAGGCTGAGAGGGGGAGAAGGCAAGTGAGGGCAAGATAAATGATGTTAAATAGGAGGAATATAAGAAGCTGGACATCTAGATAAAGTTGAAAAGCAAGTGTGTTGGGCATAAGGGATTAGAGTGATAAAAGTCTAAACCTGCAATACCCAGTCAAGTAGTCATTGGTCACATGTTGCTATTGTGCATTTGAAATGTATGTAGTACAACTGAGGAACGGAATTTTAATTTATATTTACATTTAAAAACCGAGACGGTGTGCAAAAGTTTTAGGCCAACTGAGAGCATTAGACGACTGCAAGGTTAGAGCGTTGTCTCCAAGGCCACCCTCACTGCTGACACCAGCCATAAGTTAGAGAAGTTCCTGAAGCCAACCCACCTTTGGGACTTTGCTAAAAAGGTCTCACAATTCACTGAAAGCTATAAAGCTCACAGTTGCACTTCATTACTGGAAAGGAAGCAGATTAAAATCAGCCACGGGAAAAAGTGCCGAGTCTATGAGAAGTACCAAACACAGCTTTTATTTTCCTCTCCCTGTGGAGCCAGGCTGTGTTACTCTCCTGGTATTGATGTGTGACAATATGCACAGAGTATTGCCAGTACAGAACCTCAGCTGAGAATCTGTGTTCAGCGTTTTACATCGGCTTGATTGATTGATTGCTTGATTGCCTCCGTGGTTGATCTCTGTCTCCAGGTCAACTGATACTGCATGACCCAAAGCTCTCACCCTAAGTCACATTGTTGGTCTTTCTCATGTAGCCAGACTTTACCCTAAGACTAGATGGGTATGGCCAGTCCCATGATAAATCATATTATCAGATTATTAGGCATGACCCAAAGCTCCCAGGCATAGTATTCCAGGGGCCAGAGGTTACCTCCTACAAGCCAGGGGAAATGACCAGACCTTTACTTTGGGCAAGCACAAATTCTTTACTACATGCAGTAAACACAACACTTATTTTGGTAAAATTACATTTTACCTTGACTACAGACAATTTAGTTTGCTATGCTGTACATATAAAAGACTGTGGAGTTTGAAGACTAAGTATGAAAAAAAAAGAAAATATCTCATTGCTAGTATTTATGTTGATTACATGTTTCATTGATTATATTTTTATGTATTGGAGTAAATAAAATATATTAATAAAATTAATTTTAGAGGGGGATCTGAGAATGCAGAGGATCGACTGAAGTTACATGTGGGTTTTTGACTGCTCAAGGGGTCAGTACCCCTAACCCCTGTGTTGTTCAAGGGTCAGCTGTACTGGCTCTAGTAGAACAAACAGTTTAGTTGTACGTGTAGAGCTTTATCATTGCTCATTTTAGCTACCCTGGAAATCTTATTTAAAAGGTAGCCTGCTTGATAAGACTAACATTTTATCCTTCATCTGCTTTCTTATTTCATTGAAGAGTACAGGATGTTTGCAAACTAACTTATTTCTTCTGTTAAATTACAAATATACTTTTGCTCTGATCTATTATAGATACCATACATTTAAATTTATACTTAAGACAAAACATCTCTTATATTACACTTAATATTACTTCTGATAATGGCAATGATTCTTCTAGGATTTCACATAACATTAGAAGAATTATGTCAGTACTTTTTTCAATTGATTTTATTTATTTTACTTATTTAATATGATATTTTATTTTTCTTTGTTGATTAAGATATTATATATGTGTCCTTATCCCCCCATCCACCCGCCACTCATGCCCTCACCCCCCTGGTGTCTGTGTCCATTGGTTAGGCTTATATGCATGCATACAAGTCCTTTTGTTGATCTCTCCCCTTTATCCCCACCCTTCCCTACCTTCCCTGTGAGGTTTGATGGTCTGATCGATGCTTCTCTGTCTCTGGATCTGTTTTTGTTCACCAGTTTATGTTCATTATATTCCACAAATGAGTGAGATCATGTGATACTTATCTTTCTCTGACTGGCTTATTTCGCTTAGCATAATGCTCTCCAGTTCCATCCATGCTGTTGCAAATGGTAAGAATTCTTTCTTTTTTACCACAGCATAGTATTCCATCGTGTAGATGTACCACAGTTTTTTAATCCACTCATCTGCTGATGGGCACTTAGGCTGTTTCCAAATCTTAACTATTGTAAATTGTGCTGCTATGAACATAGGGGTGCATATATCCTTTCTGATTGGTGTTTCTAGTTTCTTGGGATATATTCCTAGAAGTGGGATCACTGGGTCAAATGGGAGTTCCATTTTTAGTCTTTTGAGGAAACTCCATACTGTTCTCCACAGTGGCTGCACCAGTCTGCATTCCCACCAGCAGTGCACGAGGGTTCCTTTTTCTCCGCATCCTCATCAGCGCTTGTTGTTTGTTGATTTGTTGATGATAGCCATTCTGACAGGTGTGAGATGGTACCGCATTGTCATTTTGATTGAATTTATTTTTTGTGTTTTATTTATATTTGGCTATATGAGACTTTAGAGATGATCAGCCTGCATTATGTAACCTTAATAAACGATAATTATAATTTGTGGTCAAGTCATAATAATAAAGCATTCTTTTTCTCAGCAAAAAAACAAATAAATAAAATTTATTTCAAAATGAGTGATTTTTTTTACTCTCACCCCAAAAGCTTTTCAATTTATTTATTTATTTTAATTTTCTTTATTTTTCAGTTACAGTTGACATACAATATTATATTACTTTCTGGTGTACAACTGTGATTAGACATTTACATAACTTACAAAGTGATCACTCAATAAGTCTAGTACCCATCTGACACCACACATAGTTATTACAATATTATTGACTATATTCCCTATGCTGTACTTAACCTCCCCGTGGTTGTTTTTATAACTGCAAATTTGTACTTCTTTTTTTAAAAAAAATATATTTTTATTTATTTCAGAGAGGGAGAGAGAAACATCAATAATGAGAGAGAATCATTTGATCAGCTGCTTCCTACACGCCCCCTACTGGGGATGGAGCCCACAACCCGGGCATGTGCCCTTGACTGGAATCGAACCTGGGACTTTTCAGTCCGTAGGCTGACGCTCTATCCATTGAGTCAAACTGGCTAGGGCCAAATTTGGACTTCTTAATTCCTTACCCTTTTTTACTCTCCCCTCCCCGCACCTTCCTTCCATTTGGCAACTATCAAAATGTTCTCTGTATGTATGAGGGTGTGGGTTGTTTTTGTTTGTTTGTTTTGTTTTTACTTTTTAGTGTGACTACTAGAAAATATTAAATTATATAAATGGCTTGCATCTTATTTCTATTCAACATTGCTGATCTAAAAGATTATGTTAAGAGAAATGGGAGTGTACTATTAGAGTTTAGAATTTCAAAGGCAGAAAAATATCAAGCAAAGATAAGTCCAAGATGTGGCCATAGGATTAATTGCTGAACTTTGATGGAGTTATAGGTCACTCACTGAAGATACAGAAGATTCAGGGAATTATTGTGAGGTTAAATTGTCAAACAGGTGACCCTTATGGGTGTTAATATTGCCTGAGTGACAGGCAGAATCTGTTTGGAGCAGCAGACGGCAAAATGCATTTCAGTGTCTTTGAGAAATGTGAAGGCAAGAAAGGTGGAAAGGGGTTGACTGGGTTCCCTAATGTACCATTGTGGTGTGAAGCTAGTGGGGAATTAGAAGAGTTTACATTACTTCCTAATCCCTTATGGGATACTTTCCAATTAGACTTGAAAAGGCTTAAAAAAGGAATGGTTAGTCTCAGAGGAATTGAAAGGGTGATAGTATCAGGACACAATATACAAAAGCCCTGTTATCCCCCTTTGCCCTATTAGCACTACTCAACTTTCATCACCCTTCTCAAATGTTATGCTTTCCATGAACTGGGCCCTGATTTTGCCAAAGAGTTAATTGCCCTTTCCCTTCTCCCTTTGAATCTACTTCTACTATGGCAGTATTACAGTATTTTCTTTAGTCTTTTTATTTTTTTGTATTTCTTTGTCATTTACTGATAATAGACTAGATCAGCGGTCGCCAACTGGTGGCCTGTGGACCACTGGTGGTCTGTGAGGTCCGGAAGGTTGGCAACCGCTGGACTAGATAATTTAGATAATAGTCTGTTGACCTATTGCTTTCTTCTGGTGGTTCTTTTGCCAGATCCTCATCTTCCTGACTTCTAAATTTTGGATTGTTTCTCAGTTCAGTCCTTGGACCTCTTTTATTTTCTGTGCATATCTGTTTCCTAGTTGATTATATATGATGTATTAAGCTCTTAGCTCCCAAATTTTAAATCTCAAGTCACCCCTGTGATTTGAACTCTAGATTTATATTTCTAGCTGTTTACATGACATCTCTATTTGGGGGTCTAATGGGCATCTCACTCTTAATCTATGCAAACTGAAGTCTTGATTTCCACCTACTGACTTTATTCACCAGTCTTCCCTATCTCAATTTTGGCAACTCCATTGATTGCTCACATCAAAAACTTCTATAGAATCATACTTAATTTTTTTTTTGTTTGTTCTTGGTGACTCACTCTTCAGAATATATGCTGAATCCAGTCACTTATCAGCACCTCTTTCTTGTTTATGCAAGTCTCCAATGTGTTCCCACTTTATGGCCTTTAAATATTCCATTTCTTTTTCCTGAAACACTCTTTTTTTTAATTTAATAAATCTTTATTGTTCAGATTATTACAATTGTTTCTCCTTTTCCCCCCCATAGCTCCCCTCCACCCAGTTCCCACCCCACCCTTTGCCCTTATCTCCCCCCACACTGTCCTCATCCATAGGTGTACGATTTTTGTACAGTCTCTTCCTGCACCCCCCATACTCCTTTATCCCTGAGAATTATCAGTCCACTCCCTTTCTATGCCCCTGATTCTATTATATTCACCAGATTATTCTGTTCCTCAGGTTTTTAATTCACTTGGTTTTTAGGTTCACTTGTTGATAGATACGAATTTGTTGTTCATAATTTTTATCTTTACCTTTTTCTTCTTCTTCCTCTTCTTAAAGAATACCTTTCAGCATTTCATATAATACTGGTTTGGTGGTGATGAACTCCTTTAGCTTTTTCTTATCTGTGAAGCTCTTCATCTGACCTTCCATTCTGAATGATAACTTTGCTGGGTAGACTAGTCTTGGTTGTAGATTCTTGCTATTCATCACTTTGAATATTTCTTGCCACTCCCTTCTGTCTTGCATAGTTTCTGTTGAGAAGTCAGCTGACAATCGTATGGGTGCTCCCTTGTAGGTAATTAACTGTTTTTCTCTTGCTGCTTTAATATTCTCTCTTTGTCTTTTGCTCTTGGCATTTTAATTATGATGTGTCTTGGTGTGGTCCTCTTTGGATTCCTTTTGTTTGGGGTTCTGTGCGCTTCCTGGACTTGTAAGTCTATTTCTTTCACCAGGTGGGGGAAGTTTTCTGTCATTATTTCTTCCAATAGGTTTTCAGTATCTTGCTCTCTCTCTTCTTCTGGCACCCCCATAATTCTGATGTTGGTATGCTTGAAGTTGTCCCAGAGTCTTCTTACACTATCTTCAACTTTTTGGATTCTTTTTTCTTTTTTTTTTGCTTTTTCGGTTGAGTGTCTTTTGCTTCTTTGTATTTCAAATCTTTGACTTGATTCTTGCGTTCCTCTAGTCTGCTGTTGGGTCTCTGTATAATATTTTTTTATTTCAGTCAGTGTATGTTTAATTTCTAGTTGGTCCTTTTTCATATCTTCGAGGGTCTCATTATATTTATCGGCCTTTTCTAGGATATTCTTGAAAAGCCTTATAACCGTGGTTTTGAATTCTATATCCAGTCGGTTGTTTTCCTCCATTTCTTTCGTTTGTGATCTGTTTCTTCGTCCCCCCATTTTTCACTGCTTCCCTGAGTTGGAAGGTAGCTTTGTGTGCTAGGTTTCCTATATGGTCCAGTGGGTCGGCCTCCCCAGTTAACCTGAGGTGGACACTTTTGGTGCACCCCTTTGTGGACTGTGTGTACAGCCTTGTTGTAGTTAAGTCTTTATTGTTGTTGGTATCACTGGGAGGAATTGACCTGCAGGCCAGTTGGCTGTGAGGATCAGCTGTGTCTACACTGGGAGATTTTTGGTGCTGGAGACAGCCTTATAGGATTAGCCTTGCCAGATTGCAAAAGCCTCCGAGCTCAGCTTGGAAGGGGTGGAGTCTCAGGGCGGAGCAGACAGTCTTAGCTTCCCATCAGCCCTGCCCTTGCACTCGAGTCTCCAGACCTCTGCCTTCCGCGGTTCCCAAGTTTCCGCCTTACAGTCCAGATTTCCCCCGTAAGAGCATGGGTTCCCAGGGGCTCGCCCGGAACTGCGGTTAGTGCAGTTGGAACTGGGGTTCAGTGCAGTCAGGAGCTTCCGACTTCCTTCCTCTAGGGATAGCCTGTGGTATCCTCCGCAGTCAGTCTTTGTGCACACCCGCGCCTCCAGACCCCTGCCGCCGCGTCTCCCCTGAGTCTCCGAGTCTCCGAGTCTCCGTGTGCCTTTCTCTCCATCTGACAGTCCAAACTCCCCCTGTATGAGCCTGGGTCCTCGGGGTTTCGCCCGGAACTGAGGTTCAGTGCAGTCGGAACTGGGGTTCTGTGCAGTCAGGGGCTTCCTTCCCCCTCCCGCCAGAGAAAGCCAGCCAGGCACTGAGCCGCCCTTCCTCTCTGGGTGCGCGTGTCTCCGTACCTCAGCTCTTTGCTGCTCCTTCTCCGTGAGCTTTCCTCTTTCCTTCTAGTTGTAGAATTTCCACTCAGCCAGCTTTCCTATGGTTCTGGATGGTGTCCATTCTGTCTTTTAGTTGTAGTTTTGAAATTGTTATGCGGGGCAGCAATTTAGGTGCTTACCTATGCCGCCATCTTGGTTTCTCCAACACTCTTTTTTCTTATATCCACGTGGCTTTCTTTTCCATTTCTTTCAGGTCTCTTATGACTATTACCTTATTAGGGAGGTCTTTGCTAGCCATGCTATTTAAAATTTCACTCTTCCTACTTTCTCACTACTCTTGTGTTTTTGTTTGTTTTTTGCTAATCCTCACCCAAAGATATTTTTCCCATAATTTTTTAAGAGAGAGTAGAAGGGAGGGAGAAAAGGGGAAGAGAGAGAGAGAAACATTAGTGTGAGAGAGATACATCTTTTGGTTATCTCCCAAATTTGCCCGGACCTGGGCTGGGGATCAAACCTGCAACCCAGGTATGTGCCTTTGACTGAGAATCAAACCCGAGACACTTCAGTGTGTGGGCCGACGTTCTAACCACTGACAAACACTGGCCACGGCTCTTCTTGGTTCTTGTCACCATTTATTGATTTGTTATTGTTTCGCTTCACTAAAATGTAAGTATCGAGAAAGTAAGGACTTGGTTGTTTTTGAGCCTTGCTAAATGTCTGGTACTTAGAATAGTAGTCATAGTGAATGTATACATGCTCAGTTGATCAGTTGAATAAAAGACAAAGTGAGAAAAAGAATGTCACTAGATTGCAAATTGTGGCATTTGAATCTTATTCATCTGTGTCTTCATTGTTTAATGTAGTTATTTAACATATAATAGGCACTGAGTAAATTTATTTCATTGTGTCACAGTAAATCAACCATCAGGCATGGAATTTTCATGTTATTCCATAACATTTTAGTCAAATAAGTTTTTGATGTGTGGGGGAGGAGGACACATATTTGTTTTCTGGGTAATTTCAGAGCAAGACTTATTGAAGATTATGAATGAGCATTTATTACTCATTTAATTGATTTATTGAGATGATCATTGCATACTATTTAGCAACATATTATAAAGGGGCAGCCATGACAACATGGGCCTGTTTAATTTTACAATAGAATTGAGAAACTGGTTAGTTTTGTAAACCATTAAACTCAAAATTTAAAACATCCACAGTATGACTTGTTTAGATATATATTCCCAAACTTCCTAATTGAGACCATGAATTCATAAATCCAGCACTTTATCAAGAAAAGTTTCCTGAATACCAGGCAGAACTCACAGGCATTTGAAATAAGTTACTGAGTTAACAGTTTGTTGAGATGTGTATGATTAATAATGGACATTTTCAGTACCTTAAAAGTTTTATTCCCTAACGGTGCCAGCGTATATGGAACCCAGAATTTCTCACAAAGTCATTTGTGTTATGGGATATCAGTGACTGACTAATAAGGCAGAGATGGGAAAGCCCGAATTTTGCATAGCCATTTTGTACCAGATAGTACTGGATTAAGTGTTTCGCATATATTATCTTGCATTCTCATAGATGTTTGAGAACACTATCACATTTGTTTATTGGAGTGCACTACTGTGTGCTGGTATTTTTAAAAAATAACATTTTTTCTTACTTCATTCTCTCAACATCCTACATATCTTAAAAACTAAAATACTATTTTTCCACTAAATTATTTAGCCCCTTTGGCTTTAAAAATTAGCTATTTTCTAAGGCTTTACTAACAGGCAAATATCACTGAACTCCTTCCCCAACTAACTTCCCATTCATTATTCTTCATTCTTTTGTTTTATTTTCTTAATGTCAGACATGAGTTTAGTTCATATTTTCAATCTGCTCAAGATGTATGAGGAAGCCACCTGTGCTTAGCGCTTAAAATAATACATTTTGATGACTTCACTATATTCTCATTTAAGACTGAATAATATTTCATTTTATGTCTACATCACATTTTGTTTATCCATTCATCCGTAGATGGGCATACTGGTTGTTTGCACATTTTGGTTTGTGCACATAATGCTATGATGAATGAAGGTGTGCAAATGATAGATAACATTTTTAAAAACTGTTATCATAGGCGTTTTCAAATAAATATAAGAGGAAAGAGAATAGCTTAATGAATTCTGATGGCATTCATCACCCACTTTTAGCAATTACCAAATATGACTGTTTTTTTTATCTTTTCCCCAACTTTCCTTTTTAAAAGTATTTTAAAGAAAATTCAACTATATGATTTTATTAACCAAAGTTTCCCCAATAAATTTAATAAAAATATAATAAAATAAATTCAGGAAGTCATATCATTTCATTTATACATACTTAAAATTTTCTCTTATAAATAAGGAGTTAAAAACTTAACCATAATACCTATCTCAAGGTCATTAGTCCTGTCTATTGCTTTTTCAGATGCTAAACCTGTCCAATAAATTCTCAATTTCAGGTATTTTGCTATTTTAGAATATACATTTATAGATCATATATATTTTAGAGATTCTGATTTTTCTTTGGCATATTCTATTTTTTCATGCTTTTTGTAGATCTTTTACTGTGTTTTCTTTAATATATTAATATCAGTCATTTAATAGTCCATGCTTTCTAACTCTAATTTCTCAGTCATCTCTGGTTCTGCTTCTGTTGACTTTATCTCTAGATTATGGTCACTTTTCCTACTTCTTCCCATGCCTAGCAATTTTTCATTGTATGCTGGATATTAGGAGTAACATGTTGTAGAGACTCTGCATTATGCTATTTTCTGTAGTGTTGGGATTGTTCTGGATCAACTTGATCATATTGAGGCTTGACTTTAGGCTTTGGTAGGGTGGTTCTGTTTTAGTTTTGCCCTTACTTCAATGGCACAGCCCTCACTCCTGGTGTCTTATTTTCTGGAGTGTCAACTTAGTGTCTAGGCTATTCACCCAGGTCTTTTCTTGTAAGCTGAATCTGAACTTCAGCATCTCATGAGCACTGTGTAACTTCTAAAAATTTCTTTTTAGCTTTCATCTTCCCAGAAATCTTTTCTGCTAAGACTCCCATAGTCTTGCTTTGTACATTTTCAGTGTGGGAGTTGGCCAAGGACTTAAGTGGAATTTCTGTGCTAAATTTTGATGTTCCTTCTCTGCTTCTCCCTTTCTCTGCTATCTTGCCACCCAAAGTTTAGCTTCCTTTGTAACCCCTAACTCTGATCTGTTTCCACCACCCTGACCTACTTCTCTTTGCTAGGGCTGTTTCCCTAGGTTGTGGTTGGGTGAATATGGGGCTCACCTCTTGTGCTTTCTTTCTCTGAAAAATCATAGCCCTTTTTTGGGTATTGTCCAATGTTTGCAAACTCTAACTTTTATAGTTAAAGTGAGAGAGTAAATCCAGTATTGGTTACTGTTTCATAAATAAAATTAAAGTCAACAATACCATTCTTATATACCACAAAGTATTTTTTTTTTTAACTAAAAGACAGGGCATGTTTACCTTTCTCCAGTTGTCTAAAAACATCTTTTTATAGTTTAAGTCATGATGCAACAAAGAGCATTTTTCTGTTGAGTTGATAAGTGGCTTAAAGTTTTTGTAATTTGCAACAACCCTTTTCATCTGCAAACACACTTTTTTCCTATGCCATTTATTTAAGAAACTGGATTATCTTACAGATTCCTCACATTCTAGATTTAGATCCTTATTGTGTTTCTCTCAAACATATTTCTCTAACTAACTATTACTTTGTTAAAGTGGTTAGGTTAAATACCCGTCACTTTGGGCAGGGTGGAGGCAGGGATACTTCACAGCTTTTAGACTGTTATATAATACCTGATTTCTCACTTGTAGTGATGTATGAAGCTTTATAAAGTTCTTAATAAAGTTTTCTATCAACCCTTGACCTAATGTTTTAGCCACTCTGATTACTTTGTTGCCTAGATACATTATTTCATTAGCAGTTGCAAAATGGTGATTTATCTGATTCATTTAAAAAAATATTTTTATTGATTTCAGAGAGGAAGGGAGAGGGACAGAAACATCAGTGATGAGAGAGAATCATTGATCAGTTGCTTCCTGCACGCCCCCCTACTGGGGATGGAGCCCTCAATCTGGGTATGTGCCCTTGACCAGAATCCAACCCAGGACCCTTCAGTCCGGAGGCTGATACTCTATCCACTGAGCCAAACCAGCTAGGGCTAATTCTCTCATTTTTCTGCATTTATTAGCTATGATTCTTCTGTAAAGAACTTTGCCTAAAAACTATAGTAAAGGCAAAATAAATGCTTATTTTCTTTCATTTATTAAATTTCAGAATAATAAATTCACTCCTATCAATCTCCAATGGTGACTTCTGAGGTTGGTTTTATTTATTTTGTAACTAGAGGCCTGGTGCATGAAAATTCATGCACTGGAGGGGTGTCCCTCAGCCCGGCCTGCCCCCTCTCACCGTCCGGGAGCCCTCAGGGGCGGGAGGCAATCTGGCGATCAGGGGAAGGCTACACCCCATCACACCTCTGCTGCTGCCACTGCTGGCAGCGCAAGCCTTGGCTGGCCCTGGTTACCTGAGCCTCAGGCAGCCCTGTGCAGCTGGGCAGCCGACATCTGAGGCTTGCCTGCACCTCGGGCCGGCCCTGGGCGGCTGGGGGGCTGAGGGGGGGACTCTGGAGGCAGGCACACGGAGCAACCGGGCCTGTTTGCTGCATGCCTGCCACCCCAGTGGGGCTGAGGGGGCTGGGCACTGCCATCTTGGGGCTGTGGGTGCTGCCATCATTGAGGGCGGGGCAGCAATTAGCATATTCCCTCCTTATTGGCTGTGGGAGCCGCCATCTTTGAGGGCAGGGCAGTCAATTAGCATATTTCCTCCTTATTAGCTGTGGGCACCACCATCTTTGCAATGGTGTGAGGGTCAGTTAGCATATTCCCTCTTTATTAGATAGGATATCATTATGAACTTAAGAATTTTAATGCTTTTGATGTGTTTCAGTCCACTGAGTCATTATTCTTTTGATGCTACTGTGTTGTTGTTGCTTAGAGGCCTTTTTAGAGCACAGAGGTAAGAAATACATATTCTTATGGAAAGAGAAAAGTAAAAGGTGAGTTTGTACTAACATTCCAACTGAAATTTAAGATCCAGGGCTTTTACTTATATTCTCAAATATGATGTATAGAGTGGGGCAAAAGTAGGTTTACAGTTGTTTGTGAGAGTAATAACACAAGAATAAACTCATTTCACATGCTCACAACTGTAAACCTGCTTTTCTCCTCCCTGGATTTATATCTTTTTCCTTAGCTGAAAACTGTGGTTCCAAATGACGTTAACATAATTACATACTTGATATGGAGAGTAAGGGCGAGATTGGTTCAAAGCATTACTAATATTATTACAGATATTTAGGAGACTGCTGCTTCTTTTTGTCCTTAGGCTATATCCCACTAAGGATGCATAGGAAAAATACTGTGTTTAATTAATTAATTTATTTTTAAAATATATTTTATTTTTTTTTTTACAGAGAGGAAGGGAGAGGGATAGAGAGTTAGAAACATCGATGAAAGAGAAACATCGGTCAGCTGCCTACTGCACACCCTCTACTGGGGATGTGCCTGCAACCAAGGTACACGCCCTTGACTGGAATCGAACCTGGGACCCTTTAGTCCGCAGGCCAATGCTCTATCCACCAAGCCAAACTGGTCAGGGCCTGTGTTTTATTGTTATTTTAAAAATTATTTCCAACCTATGTAATTTTATTAACCAGTGTCACCCCAATAAATTCAATTAAGAAAAATAAAACAAAGCCCTAGCCAGTTTGGCTCAGTGGATAGAGTATCAGCCTGCAGACTGAAAGGTCCCATGTTGGATTTCGGTCAAGGGCACATGCCCGAGTTGCAGGAGGAAGCCAATCAATGATTCTCTCTCATCATGGATGGTTTCTATCTCTCCTCCCTTTCTCTCTGAAATCAATAAAAACATATTAAAAAAAGAAAAAGAATCCCTGGTCTACAAGGGAAGGCACACATGTTAAGAAATCATTGTAGTACAATTGTTCACTGATGATTTAGGGGTACATAGACGAAATGCCATTCGACATAAGTTATGGAGCAGTTCTTCTAGGGTAGGTGAGTAGATTAGGAAACGTTTCAGAGAAATGACCTTTGAGCTGGATTGTAAAGAATGAGCTTGAGCCCTAGCTGGTTTGGCTCAATGAATAAAGCGTCAGCCTGCGGACTGAAGGGTCCTGGGTTCAATTCCCGGTCAGGGCACATGCCAGGGTTGTAGGCTCAATCCTCAGTGTGGGACATGCTGGAGGCACCCGAACAGTGATTTTCTCTCATCATTGATGTTTCTATCTTGCCCTCTCTCTTCCTCTCTGAAATCAATAAAAATATATATTTTTTAAATGAATGAGCTTGATTGGAGCCAGTTGATTATGGTAGGATTCAGAAAAGATCCTCTGTATTACAAAGTTAGCCAGCTCACTTTTGCTATTAGTATATAGGTGTAGCATGAGAAACATTTGCACTACATTGGAGAAGTCAGAACTAAAGCATATTTTGTGACTGTAAGTATTTTACAAAGAAATTGTGTTTTTGCAAACCTTTTAAGGAAAAGGTTTATTTTTTTTGGAAAAGACAAGAAAATATAGTGTGCTTTTTAAATATATACTAGTGGCCCGGTGCACGAAATTCGTGCGGGGGGGTGGGGTGGGGTTGGGGTGGGATGGGGGTGGGGCGTTCCCTCAGCCCAGCCTACACCCTCTGCAATCGGACATCCCTCTTGCAATCTGGGACCGCTGGCTCCTAACCGCTTACCTGATTGCCCCTAACCTCTCTGCCTGCCTGCCTGATCGCCCCTAACTGCCCTCCACTGCCAGCCTAATCTCGCCCCCAACTTCCCTCCCCTGCTGGCCTGGTTGCCCCCAACTGCCCTCCCCTGCCGGCCTGATCTCGCCCAGTGTCTGTCTCTCTTTGTTTTTCTCAGCAGTCCTCCAGGCCCCCCTGCCTCCCTGTCTCCCTCTTTCTCTTTCCCAGCTGGGAGGGGACAGGGCCAGTGGGGGCCGCTCCACCCTCTGCCCACTCTCCCTTCCATCCAGGCCTCTTCAGGCCCAGTCTGTTTTGTTTCCTCATTCTGAGAGAAGCTCTGAGAGCGAGCTGGGAGGGAGGGAAAGAAAGGGAGAAAAGGCTGTGAGCTGGTGGACGCTGTGTGTATGTCTGTGCGTGTGTGTGGTTGTGAGTGAGTGTGAGTGCTGGCCCCACCTCCCCCGTCTCCACTGCCACAAGTCCCCACCCACCAGAGCCTGCTGCTTGTGCAGCCTGGGCATTAGTTTGAGCCTCTGGTCGTTGTGAATGTGACGGACCCAGGGTTTTTATATATTAGGATACTTGCAGAAATACTCAGTAATGAGTACTCCAAATAATTCTGTATCTTGATTGCAGTGGTAGGTGCACAGATATTTCCATGTAATAAAATTACATACAAGTATTCACACATCGTACCCCTATAACATTCTGGGTTTTGATATTGTTTGATAATTATGTAAGATTTAAACATTGGGGAAAAGTGTACTCTCATGGGATCTCTCTCTACTACCTTTGCAACTTCCTTTGAATCTGTAATTATTTTTAAATAAAAGTTTTAAAAAAATAATTATTACTCTTGCTATTGGTGTTGTTTTTATAAATATGTTACGTAAATGATTATAATTCACAGGTGATTTGATTTCTGACCTGGAAAACTCAAGGGAATCCATTGAAAAACTGTTGCAACAATGTGAGACTTGTTTAACATGAGTTAATCCAAATATAAAAAGCCAATAGTCTTTCTATATGCAAACAGCAATCTTGGAGAAATATAAGAAAGAATCTCACTTAAAATAGCACCAAAAAGACAAACTTTTATTAAGAATATAAAAGTCACAAAACATCCAGTTTCCATGGAAAAAGTATTGAATATTTTAGAAATGTAAATTCTCCTTGAAGTAGTTTTGTAATTTAATGTAATCTCAATAAAAACATTTTTTTACATTAGGCACATGGAGATACAGACGTAGATATAGAGAGTGCAAGAATATAGGGACACTGAACAATTCTAAAAGAGAAGACACACAGAGCCACATGAACACTACACTGTCTTGTTTACTAAGCTTTAAACTATCTTGAAGTCAGATAGCCTTAGTCTTCTAACTTAGTTTTGCCTTTTCCAAGTTCTTTTGGCTATGTCCTCTGCATTCCCATCTGAAGTTTAGAATCATTTGTCAGTTTATAGCCCACCCCCCAAAAAAAAGCCTGAAGATGTTTTGATTGAGATTGCATTAGACCTATTATGTCAGATTTATTCCTAAGTATTTCATATTTTAAAAAAATGTTTACTTTGTGTATCTATATAAATGCACTTTATTTTTTATTTTATTTTTTATTTTATTTTTTTATTGTTTGAAGTATTACAAATAGTAGTACATATGTCTCCTTTTTTTTCCCCATTGACCTCCCCCTGGCCTCCCCTTCCCCCCAGTACATGCCTTTACCTGCCCGCCCCCCCACCCCCACCAGTGTCTTGTATCCATTGGTTATGCTTATATGCATGTGTACAAGTCCTTCGGTTGATCTCTTACAGCCCCCCCCCACAGCCCCCCCCCAACTTCCCCTGCCGTCCTGCTGTAGTTTGACAGTCTGTTCAATGCTTCTTTGCCTCTGTATCTATTTTTTCCCCCATTTCTTTCCTTTAAAAAATCTTGCCTCAGCAGACTAGAAATAAACATATAATAACAAAAAATGTTTGAGTCCCAATTTCAATGTCCAACAGTTCTGAGACCCCGTTTCAATGTCAAACAGTTCCTTATGTGTACATGTCAGCAATGATATCTGGATGGTGGGCACATGGTGGCAATGCAGGTCCGACCCTCTCTGGTTTGGTCGTAGGCAACCTGCTGCGACACACCGCTGCTGACTGCTAGCGTGGCAAGGCGTCGTCAGCATCTTCCATCTCTGGACTGTTTCTCCTCTTGTCTTGGTGGTTGGAGCAGACCTGTCAATTCCTCTCTGTTGCAGGAATCCACATGGTCTTGTAGTTGTTTTCTGAAAATATACAAACATATTCTCGACCAAAAGTTAATAAAGGAATCTTTTCTATATAATTGATTTGGGATCCTTTTTATTTTTGCCCAAACGATTTTCCTTTGTCTTATTTAGACACCATGTGTGTTTTTCATGGGTGTCTTGCTGTTAGCATTACAAATGAAAACTAATTTTGTAAAGTAAAAATTTTCTAGATGTAATTTACTTATAGGATATTTTTCCTTACATGGTATTAGCCTACTATCCCTCCTTGTTTTTGATTAATGGAGGCTTTTGTAAATTTTATAATGCAGTCTTGATAACTTTAAATTTTAATTTTTTGCACAAATATATGACTGCTTTAGGTTCATTGCATGTTCAGGAATTTTACCATGAGATGAACTACCAATAGAAATTTTAGTTACTACTTTAGGAACAGCTTTTTGTCCAGTACAATTAAATTTCCTTGAATATTCACTTATTTCAATTAGCCTATTTAAATTAATCTGAAAACTTGATTATTATTTTACTGTCAAATTTAATACTCTACCAACAATCTTAGTTTACCCTGTAAATATTAGTGGAAAGGATTATTTGCATTCTTGAGTGGGCACTGAGCATTCCTGGTGCTAGGCTGGATTTAGATATAGGGCAGCTGCTGTCGGCCAAGTCTCTGTCTGTTACCTGGGTCCCGATCTGAGCTGGGCCAAGTCACTGTCTGTTACCTGTGTCCCAATCTGAGCTGGGCGTGGGAAGCAAAGCAGCCATGGGGACAGGAGACCTCCCTCAGACGGGGTGAGGGTTCAGGCCCCTGCAAGGTCAGGGGGGTAAGGGTCTGTGCCCCACCTCTGTTGACCCCCAAGTTCTCTCCTGGTGGCCCCTCTGCGACTGTGCCTGTCTTAGGTTGTTCCTTCCCTGAGGAATCTTACCTGTCTCTGGCTAACCAGTCATCCTCCGGGGCCAAGCAGGGTGATGTGAGGTTCAGTTCTGTCTCCTTGGTGGCCTATGCCCCCGTGGCCTCCACGCCCAGCACCTGCCTTGGGATCCCCTGGCCTGCTGGCGGGGCCCCAGCACTGATCACATATCTCCGGGAACTCAGGTTTCTTCTCCAGGGAGGGCCCAGCTCACACGATTGGGCGAGAGACAGATCCATGGTACCAGCCACCATGAGGCTTCAAGCTCAGCATGAACAGAAAGCTCAGGCAACAGCTGAGGGCAATTGGATTGTGAGAAGAGGGTCCCTCTTGGCATAAAAGGCAAGAGGGGCCAATATAGAATGCTCAAGTGCCTTCCCAGTGCCTTAATTCCTTCTGAAAGGGATTAAATCCTTTCATGTCCTTTTTTTTAAAATTGCTGCCAAACATTCAAAGAATTAGTTTGTAAGTTTGTTTGGGATAATTGTACAATATGCTGTTGTAAAATATCTAAAATTATAATGACATTGTAGAATAATATCATGTAAGGATATTCTTTGTTCTAGGCCATGGCAATTCAGTTTCAAACTGGCTGTTAATTTCTTTTTGTAACTTTATATAAACTTTGTCAGGGAGGCAAAAACACAAATTACTTACTTTAGTTCAAGAGGCCAAATATATTGACTTTCAATTACAATCCTTATGACTTTTGAAGGAAACTTCTCTTTCTTTCCTTCCAAAATAATTTTTGGGCTACAGAGAGTTTCATTTAAAAATCTTTGTCACATGAAACAATTTCTCTTAAGGTTATGGTGACCACTAGTATGGATTAGATTTAATATTTTATTTTTATTTTATTTTATATTTTTATAATTTTTTAAATTTTTTTTAAATTGTCATTTTTTACCTATGTGTCCATGTGTCCTTATTCCCCCATAACCCCCACCCCCCACCCCCTTGTTGTCTGTGTCCATTGATTAGTCTCATATGCATGCACACAAGTCCCTTGGTTGATCTCTCCACCTTACCCCCACCCTCTCCTACCTTCCCTGAGGTATGACGTGCTGTTCGACGCTTCTCAGTCTCTGGATCTGTTCTTGTTCATCAGTCTATGCTGTTCATTATATTCCACAAATGAGTGAGATCATGTGATATTTATCTTTCTCTGCCTGGCTTATTTCACTTAACATAATACTCCCCATCTTCATCCATGTTGTTGCAAATGGTAGGAACTCCTTCTTTTTTACCGCAGCGTAGTATTCCATTGTGTAGATATACCACAGTTTTTTAATCCACTGATCTGCTGATGGGCATTTAGGCTGTTTCCAAATCTTAGCTATGGTGAATTGTGCTGCTATGAAGATAGGGGTGCATATATCCTTTCTGATTCGTGTTTCTAGTTTCTTGGGATATATTCCTAGAAGTGGGATCACTGGGTCAAATGGGAGTTCCATTTTTAGTTTTTTGAGGAAACTCCATACTGTTCTCCACAGTGGCTGCACCAGTCTGCATTCCCACCAGCAGTGCACGAGGGTTCCTTTTTCTTCACATCCTCGCCAGTACTTGTCATTTGTTGATTTGTTGATAGTAGCCATTCTGACAGGTGTGAGATGGTACCACATTGTTGTTTTGATTTGTATCTCTCTGATGATTAGTGACTTTGAGCAGGTTTTCATATGTCTCTTGGCCTTCCTTCTGTCTTCTTTGGAAAAGTGTCTATTTAGATCAGTTGCCCATTTTTTGATTGGGTTGTTTATCTTCTTTTTGTTGAGTTGCATGAGTTCCCTGTAAATGTTGGAGATTAAACCCTTATCGTTGATATCATTGGCAAATATGTTTTCCCATGCAGTGGGCTTTCTTGTTGTTTTATTGATGGTTTCCTTTGCTGTGCAAAAGCTTTTTATTTTCATATAGTCCCATTTGTTTATTTTCTCTTTAGTTTCCATTGCCCTAGGGGCAGTATCAGTGAAGAAGTTCTTTTGGCATATGTCTGAGATTTTTCTGCCTGTGGATTCCTCTAGTATTTTTATGGTTTCCCGTCTTATGTTTAAGTCCTTTATCCATTTTGAGTTTATTTTTGTGTATGGTGTAAGTTGGTGATCTAGCTTCATTTTTTTGCATGTATCTGTCCAATTTTCCCAACACCATTTGTTGAAGAGACTGTCTTGACTGCATTGTATGTTCGTGCCTTCTTTGTCAAATATTAATTGAGCATAGTGATTTGGGTCAATTTCTGGGTTCTCTATTCTATTCCATTGATCTATATGTCTTTTCTTGTGCCAGAACCAGGCTGTTTTAAGAACAGTGGCTTTGTAATATAGCTTGATATCTGGTATTGAGATCCCACCTACTTTGTTCTTCTTTCTCAGGATTGCTGCAGCTATTCGGGGTCTTTTTTTATTCCCGATAAATTTTTGGAAAGTTCGTTCTAGGTTTGTGAAATATGTCGTTGGTATTTTAATGGGAAGTGCATGGAATTTATACATTGCTTTGGGAAGTATGGACATTTTGATGATGTTGATTCTACCAATCCATGAACATGGTATGTTCCTCCATCTGTTTACATCTTCCTCTATCTCTTTTTTCAGTGTCCTGTAGTTTTCCACATATAGGTCTTTTACCTCCTTAGTTAAGTTTATTCCTAGGTATCTTAATTTTTTTGGTGCGATGGTAAATGGGATTGCCTTATTAGTCTCTCTTTCTGTAAGTTCATTATTGGTGTATAGAAATGCCGTAGATTTCTTGGCATTAATTTTGTATTCTGCTACATTGCCGAATTCATTTATTAAGTCTAGTAATTTTTTGATGGAGTCTTTAGGGTTTTCTCTGTACACTATCATGTCATCTGCGAATAAGGACAGTTTTACTTCTTTTTTTCCAATTTGGATGCCTTTTATTTCTTCTTCTTGTCTGATCACAATGGCTAGTACTTCCAGCAGTATATTGAACAGGAGTGGTGATAGTGGGCATCCCTGTCTTGTTCCTGTTCTTAGGGGAAATGGTTTTAGTTTTTGCCCATTGAGTATGATGTTGGCTATGGGTTTGTCATATATGGCTTTTATTATGTTGAGGTATGATCCTTCTATTCCCACCTTGCTGAGAGTTTTTATCAGGAAAGGGTGTTGGATTGTGTCAAATGCTTTTTCTGCATCAATTGATATGACTATGTGGTTTTTATCTCTCAGTTTGTTTATGTGATGTATCACATTTATTGATTTGCGAATATTGTACCATCCTTGCATCCCCGGGATAAATCCTACTTGGTCATGGTGTATGATCTTTCTGATATACTGCTGGATATGATTTGCTAGAATTTTGTTGAGGATTTTGGCATCTATATTCATGAGGGATATTGGCCTGTAATTCTCCTTCATTGTGTTGTCTTTATCTGGTTTTGGTATTAGGGTGATGCTGGCTTCATAGAATGAGCTTGGAAGTGTTCCTTCCTCTTGAATTTTCTGGAATAGTCTGAGGAGGATAGGTTTTAGTTCTTCCTTCAGTGTTTGGTAAAACTCCCCTGTGAAGCCGTCTGGCCCCGGGCTTTTGTTTGCTGGAAGCTTTTTAATGACTGCTTCAATTTCTTCCATAGTTATCAGCCTATTGAGATTTTTAGAATCTTCCTGAGTGAGTTTTTTGGAAGGTTATATTTTTCTAGGAATGTGTCCATTTCCTCCAGGTTGTGTAGTTTGTTAGAATAGAGTTGTTCATAGTATTTTTTAACAATCCTTTGTATTTCTGTGGGGTCTGTTGTTATTTCACCTCTTTCATTTCTGATTTTGTTTATTTGGGTCCTCTCTCTTTGCTTCTTGGTGAGCCTGGCTAGAGATTCATCAATCTTGTTTATCCTTTCGAAGAACCAGCTCTTGGTTTTGTTGATCTTTTGTATTTTTTTTTATCTCTATGTCATTCATTTCTGCTCTGATCTTTATTATGTCCTTCCTGCTGCTCACTTTGGGCATTTCTTATTGCTCTCTTTCTAATTCTTTGAGTTGTTGAGTTAGATGATTTATTACCATTTTTTCTTATTTTTTGAGGTAGGCCTGTAGAGTTATAAACTTCCCTCTCAGGACTGCTTTCATTGTGTCCCATAGCATTTGCATTGTTGTATTTTTATTGTCATTAGTCTCCAGGATGTTTTTAATTTCTTCTTTGATCTCTTTGATCACCCAATCATTGTTTAATAGCATGCTATTCATCTTCCAAGTGTTTGAATTTTTTGGAATGTTTTTATTATAGTTTATTTCTAATATTATGCCATTGTGGTCTGAGAAAATGCTTGATAGGACTTCAATCTTTTTTAATTTGGGGAGACTTTGCTTGTGACCCAATATGTGGTCTATTTTTGAAAATGTCCCATGTGCACTTGAGAAGAACGTATATTCCGTGGCTTTGGGGTGAAATGCTCTGAAGATGTCAATTAGGTCCATTTGATCTAGTGCGTCATTTAGAATTGCTGTTTCTTTGCTGATTTTTTGTCTAGAGGATTTATCCAGTGATGTCATGGTGTATTAAAGTCTCCTACTATGATTGTATTGAAGTCGATCTCTTCCTTGATATCTTCCAGGAGTTTTTTTTATATATTTGGGTGCTCCTGCATTGGGTGCATATATGTTTACCAGAGTTATATCTTCTTGTTGAATTGCTCCCTTTATTATTATGTAGTGGCCTTCCTTATCTCTTATTATGGCCTTTACTTTGAGGTCTGTTTTATCAGATGTAAGTATCGCAACCCCAGGTTTTTTCTCATTTCCATTTGCCTGAAAAATGTTTTTCAATCCCTTTACTCTCAGTCTGTGTGAATCCTTTGCTCTGAGGTTGGTCTCTTGTAGACAGCAAATATATGGGTCATGTTTTCTTATCCATTCAGCTACCCTATGTCTTTTGATTGGTGCATTTAATCCATTTACGTTTAATGTTATTATTGACAAGTACATGTTTGTTGTCATATTTTTCCTTAGTGTTTGTGTTTCTTTTTGCCTTTCTCTTTCTTCTTTTCACAGCAGTCCCTTTAGCATTTCTTGCATTGCTGGCTTGGTAGTGATAAAGTCTCTTAGCCCGTTTTTGTTTGTGAAGCTCCTGATTCCACCTTGAATTTTGAATGATAGCCTTGCTGGGTATAGTATTCTTGGATTCAGACCCTTGCTTTGCATCACTTTGTATATTTCATTCCATTCCCTTCTGGCCTGGTGTGTTTCTGTTGAGAAATCAGTTGATATTCTAATAGGAGATCCCTCGTAGGTAACTTTCTGTCTCTCTCTGGCAGCCTTTAAGATTCTTACTTTGTCGTTAGTGTTCACCAATTTAATTATGATGTGTCTTGGTGTCGGTCTTTTGGGGTTCAACCTGTTTGGGACTCTATGTACTTCTTGGACTTGCATAGTTTTTTTCTTGCCAATATCAGGGAAGTTTTCTGTCATTATTTCTTCAAACAGGTTTTCTGTTCCTTGCTTCTCTTCCTGTCCTTCTGGTATCCCTATTATTCGAATATTGTTTTGTTTTGTGTTGTCCCAAAGCTCCCTTAGGCTCTCCTCTTGCTTTTTAAGTCTTCTTTCCAGTTGCTGCTGTGTTTGTGTGTTTTTTCCTACCTTGTCTTCTAATTCGCTGATGCGGTCCTTAGCCTCTTCTAGTCTACTGTTTAAGCCTTCCAATGTGTTCTTTATTGTAGCTATGTCGTTCTTCATCTCCTCTTGGTTTCTTTTCATGTTGGTGACATTCTTATTCAGCTCCTTATAGTTCTCATTGAGTTGTGTGTATTTATCATTGAGTTGTGTGTATTTGTCATCCATCCTTATAACCATTACTCTGAATTCTTTCTCTGTTAAGCTGCTAGCCTCAATTTCATTTAACTCCCTTTCTGGCGATTCCTCTTTTTCTTTCCTTTGGGAGTTGCTTTTTTGTCTCCCCATGTTTTCCTGTAATGTTTTAAGTGTAGATCCAATTGCTTTGCTACCCAGGTTCTTTTGGTGATGGTGCTACTGGTGTAATCTCTCAGTTCTCCTGGGCTTGGTAATCTAGTGTAGCTCCCTACTTGAGCTATTTGGGTTCTCTTGATGTAGGCCTGTGAGCTTGAGAGGCACAACTGCGGTGTCTAGAAGTCAGCAGCCGTGGAGGGGAGTATCCCAATTTTTGCTGTCTTGCACCCTTAATTGAAATCACGTGTGCCCAGTGGGGACTCACAGTGGCACCAAGGAACTGTCTGTCGGGGTGATGTGGCTCAGGGGGCCTGCACCCTGGAAAGGTGTGACTGTGATGCCCAGAGTTCTGTAGTTATGGGGTGGGCAGACTCAGCTTTTGCTGCTGCACCTGTGGTGGATAGGCGCTTACTCCCAGTGGCGGCTCACAGGAGCACCCACGGTAAGTTTGCCAGCGAGGCACACTGAAGCACTCTGAAGGGCCCTGGCAGTGTAGCTGTGTAATTGAGGCGCCTAGCTTCTAAAGATTTCTCTTTAGGGCAGATCCTATGGCCTCAGGGAGTATTCAGATTCCATGCTATTATTCAGGGTGGGACCTGGGTGTGGCTATATTGGTTGCCTGGACACTGGAGGGAGGGGCTGTCTCTCAGGAGAAAATGGCGACTGGGGTTAGATATGACTCAGCACCAGCCTCGCTTCCACCTCTCCTGGACCGTCCGCTGCCTACTCTCCCCAGATTCCACAACCCCACCCCTTCTTCTGCATCTCAGCCATGGGTAAGTGTCTGTATCTGAAAGGTCCTACGAACTAGGTTCAGTGGAGAAAGGCGCAGGTCCCAGCGCAAGGAGGGACCGCGTCTCTGCAAGTTCCCTTCTTGCCGGCACTGCATGGTCCGGCAGCTCTTCAGGGCTGCCTTTGAGCTCAGGTCCCAAATCCAGACTCCAAGGTCTAAAATCTACTACCTCCCGCAGTCCCGTGGACCCTTTTTTTTCCCAGTCAGACGCTTTGCCTGTCCTCAGGGACGCAGCTTGGCGCTGTGTAGTTTCTCCCTGACCTTCTGGGCACAGAGGTCCGGCGGATTCTACTGCCTAGATCAGGGGTGGGCAAACTTTTTGACTCGAGGGCCACAATGGGTTCTTAAACTGGACCGGAGGGCCGGAACAAAAGCATAGATGGAGTGTTTGTGTGAACTAATATAAATTCAAAGTAAACATCATTACATAAAAGGGTACGGTCTTTTTTTTTTATTTCAATAGTTTTATTCATTTCAAACATTTTAACAAGAAGAATGTAAACACTAATTATTATAATTTGAAACTTCAAAAAATGGCGGAATCATAGCACAATAACATACCTTATATTGAAGATGGCAAAGGCAAAATAAAATTGCCTAACAAAGGAAAGGTACAAAAGCCTTTCAAATTAAACTTAAATATAATAAAATAATTTAAAACTAAAACAAATAGAAAAGAACAAAATGTGTAAACAGTAAATGCGGTTAGTGGCCACGGTAGCGTTACTGATACCGCATCCATATCAGCAAAAAAATGCAGCCGCAGCATGGCTAGTGTGACATGTCCTCTGTGTGTCTTTTTCCCTGCTGCGCACGTCTGCAGTGGGGAAAAAAACTGCAGTGGATACAAGCCCTAAAAGTTGAAAGTCTTTGTTGTTTTATTAACAAGTCATTGTGATGTACAGAATGTGGGAACAGGAAAAAATTGTGTTTGAGTAGAGCTCTTAATCTTACCTCAGAAAGGCTCTGATACTGTGCTCTCCAGGGGCGTGTCTCCCTACATCACCGATAACGTGTCTACGCATTCCCAGGGTGATGTCGGGAGACGCGTCCGCGGGCATTACAAGGAGCCTCTGGAAGATTGAGAGGTTGTTCCTTCTACTGAATGGGCGGATATAAATCAGCCCACTCAGAAGAAGGAGCTGCGGCCGTGTTTCCCGACGTTGCCATGTTAACACTGCTGCTGGTGAAGGAGCAGAGGCGAGAGCAAGAGAACCCTCCGCTCTTTCGGCTTCGCGGGACGGATAGAACAGCCGAACAGGCCAGATCCGGCCCACGGGCCGTAGTTTGCCCACGGCTGGCCTAGATCTTTGATTTTACCTTTATCGGGGGGATCTCTGCCCTTCCCGGCTGCAAACTGTCTCACCAGTTGCGCTTCCTTTGCCAGTTCGGGCTGGATTCCACTCATTTCGGCTGCTCCCTCTATTTACCCCGGGACAAGGCTCAGGACACGTCTGTCTGTTCCGCCGCCATTTTTTTCCTCCTTCTATAAATGCACTTTTAAAAAAATAGAAAATGAATCACTGGTGTGTAAAACCAAACATTATTTTTTGTTTGTTTTTTCTTCCATCGTTTGTCCTTCCCATACGCTCTTCCACCTCCACTCCCCTTCTTCCCCCCTACAATCACTACACTATTGTCCATGTCCATGAATGCTTTCTTTCTTTCTCCTCATTGCCTTCACACTCCTGCTTTTCCCTCACCTTCCCGAGAGATGTTAGCCTGTTCTCTAAGAGTCTGTGTCTATTTTGCTTGTTAATTCATTTTGTTCATTAAATTCCGCATATAAGTGAAATCATATAATACTTGTCTTTCTCTGACTGGCTTATTTCATTTAGCATAATGATCTCCAGGTCCATCCATACTGTCACAACAGGTAAAATTTTCTTCTGTTTTTACGGCTGAGTGGTATTCCATTGTGTAAATGTACCACAGCTGTTTTATCCACTCATCTACTGATGGACACTTGGGCTGCTTCCAAATCTTGGCTATCTATATATATAAAAGCCTAAGCGACCGTCGCAACTGAAACAACTGAACGGACAACTGAACAGGCTGCCTGGGGCAACCAGGCCAGCAGGGGGGTTAGTGGGGGCCGACCAAACGACTGAGCAGCAGGCTGTGTGTGGCAACCAGGCCGGCAGGGGTGTTAGTGAGGGCCAACCAGTGACTGAGCAGCAGGCTGCGTGGGGTGACCAGGCCGGTAGGGGGGCAGGTAGGGGTGACCATGCCGGCTAGGGAGGGCAGTGAGGGGCAACCAGGCCGGCAGAGCGGGGCAGTTGGGGGTGACCAGGCCATCGGGGGGGGGGGCAGTTAGGGGTGATCAGGCAGGCAGGCAGGTGAGCAGTTAGGAGCCAGTGGTCCCGGATTGTGAGGGGGATGTCCGACTGCCCCGAGGGGTCCCAGATTACAGAGGGTGCAGGCTGGGCTGATGGGACACCCCCTCCCCCGCCATGCACGAATTTCATGCATCGGGCCTCTAGTTGTAAATAACACTGCAATGAACATAGGGGTACATATATTCTTTCGAATTAGAGTTTTTGGATATATTACCAGAAGTGAAATTGCTGAGTCATAAGGCAGTTCCACTTTTAATTTTTTTTTGTAATCCTCACCTGAGGATATTTTTTCCATTGCATTTTCAGAGAGAGAGGAAGGAGGGAGGGAGGCAGGGAGGGATGGATGAAGGAAGGGAGGGAGGGAAGGACGAGAAGGAGGGAGAGAAAGAGAAATATCAATATGAGAGAGACACATCAGTTGTTTGCCTCCTGCATGCCTGGGAAGCGAATCCACAACTAAGATACATGCTCTTGGATTGAACCCGTGACCATTTGTTGCTCAGGCTGATGCTCTAACTACTGAAATTTTTTTGAGGTAACTCCATACTGCTTTCTACAGTGGCTGCATCAGTCTGCATTCCCAACAGTGCACGAGAGTTCTACCTTCTGCACATCCTCTTCAGCACTTGTCAGTGGGTGTTAAAAACCCCTACTATGACTGTATTACTGGCAATCTGTCCCTTTGTATCCATTAAGATTTTCTTTACATATTTAGGTGCTTCTGTGTTGGGTGCATAGTGTTTACAAGGGTTATATCCTCCTGTTGGATTGCTTCCTTTATCATTATGTAGCGGGTCTTCTTGTCTGTTTTTTTAAAGTCTGTTCTGTCAGATATAAGTATTGTTACTCCAGTTCTATTTTCCTTTCATTTGCATGAAATATCTTTTTTTTATCCCTTTACTTACAGTCTGTGTATATCTTTTATTCTGTGTTGGGTCTCTTAAAGATAGCATATTTATGGGTGTTGTTTCCTTATCCATTTAGCTACCCTATGCCTTTTGATTGGAGCATTTAAGCCATTTACATTGATTATTTATTGGTGGTGGTGGTGGTAGTTCTTTTTTCTTCTTCTTGTTCTTCTTCTTGTTCTAGTTCTCCTCCTTCCTCCTCCTTCTTTGCCGTTTAACATTTCTTTTGATATTGTTTTGGAGGTAACATGCTCCTTTACCTTTTTCTTGTCTGGGAAGCTTCTTATTTCCCCTTCAGTTTTAAATGATACTCTTGCTGGGTAAAGTGGCTTTAGTTGTAGGTCCTTGCTTTTCATCACTGAATATTTCATGCCAGTACCTTCTGGCCTGAAATGTTTGTTGAGAAATCAGCTGACAATCTTATGGGAGCTCCCTCGTAGATAACTGCCTTTCTCTTGCAACTTTTAAGATTCTCTCTTTGTCTTTAACCCCTGCCATTTTAATTATTATATGTCTTGGTGTGGGCCTTTTTTGAGTCTATCTTCTTTGGCACTTTGTGCTTTCTGGACTTTTGTGTCATTTTCCTTCACCAGTTAGGGAAATTTTTGGTAATTATTTCTTCAAATAAGTTCTCCATCCTTTGCTGTCTTTCTTCTCCTTCTGGTACCCCTGGATGTAGATGTTTCATGTTATCCCAAAAGTTCCTTAAACTGTCATTTAAAAATTTTTTTCTTTTTGCTGCTCTAATTGGGTGTTTTTTTCTACCTTGTGTTATAATTTGCTGATTCGATTCTTTGCTTCATTTTACCTACTGTTTATTCCTTCTAGTGTATTATTTATTTCAGATATTGCTTTCTTCATTTCTGACTAGTCCATTTTTATGGCTTCTGTGTCCTTTTTCATGATGTCGAGCATCCTTATAATCATGACTTTGAACCCTATATCTGATAAATTGCTTGCCTCCATTTCATTTAGCTCTTCCTTGGAGAATGCTTTTGTTCTTTCATTTGGAGTCTGTTTATTGCCTCTTTATGTATGTTTCTGTGTATGAGGTAGATCTGCTATGACTCCTAGTCTAGGTAGGGTGGCCTTATATAGTAAGTATCCTGTGGAACCTAGTGTTGTCTCCCTGATCACCTGAGCTGGGTGCTCTAGGGATTTCCCTTGTGGGCATTATGTGGGCCTTTCTATCATATTTGAGTCTTGATTGCTGTTGGCCCATTTCTGCATGGAATTGACCCTCAGGCTGGCTAACTGTATGGCTCAGCCCCCAACACAGCATTCAAGCTTCTGTGCAGGTGCTGATCACATGAAGCAGAATTCACTACAGCAGGTTATAGTGCCTGCTGAGCTCTCCCAATGGATATACTGCTTGTGCAGCTTATTGGGTCCTGTTCTGTTGTCTGAATCTGGCCACTGGCTGTATTGGTTCTGGGTCTCTTTAGGGGGATTCTTGTGTAGGCCAATGTCAGACGCTGCCTGTGACTGTCCCTGGACAATATGTTTGGAGCTATCCATGATCCACAGCTGTGGTTCCCTCAGCTCTGCCTGAGTGTGTGAGAAGAGGACCAATCTGTGTGCCAAAGCCTGCTTTTACCAACACTGGGTCTGGGGGCAGGTCAGCAAATGTCTCAAAGCACCCGAGACCACCTCTGCCTGCATGAAGGCTGTCTGTTAGACTTAGTCACTGAAGAGCCTCTGACTATATTCCTCAGCAGGGTGTAAGCTCCACAGGGTAGGGCAAGAGAGATTCCAGCAGGGGCTATTACTTCCCCACAGGCTGATGTCTCTGAGAGGGGAATGGCCTGCCTGAGAATGATGGTTTCTGCAGTATGGGGGAATGACTCAGCACAGGGATGCTGGTGGCTGAACCTTCAGCTCTCTCCCCAGAGCCATCCAACCCAGACTTTCCTCACGTTGCTCTAGTCCACTCTACTCTCCCTTCACTGAAACTCAGAGTGAGTGACTGTGAATAAAATTTTGTGCATTGGCCCTTTAAGAAGGTGTCTGCTTCTCTAGCCTTCTAGATGTCTCTCCCTAGTGGACAGAGACCCCACTGCTTTTCATAGCTGGATGTTATATGGGCACCTTTCTTGGTTCTGGGGCTCTAGGCTGGGGAGCCCAGCTTGGGATTTAGTCCCCACATTTCTCCGGGGGAATGTACTGCAGCTGAGATATCCCTCCAGAACTTCAGCTGCTGCCTATGACAGCCCGACCAGCCCTCTTATACCTCTGCACTTCTTCCATTCTCAATGTGGCTCCTTCTGTAAGTGCTTGGTTATATGGCTTCTCTCCAGCTAGTCTTCAGTTGATTATTCAGGATGATTACTCTATAATTTAGTTGTAATTCCAGTTTGGTGCTGGGAGGAGGTGAGTGTAACTTCCACCTAGTCTATCGCCATCGTAGATCCATCTCTGGTTTTTTGGGTATTTTTTAAAACCCTCACTTGAGGACATGCTTAGAGAGTGGAAGGGAGAGAGAGAAAAAAAAAACATAGATGTGAGAAACATCGATTGGTTGCCCTCCATAAATGCCCCATCAGAGCTTGAACCCGAAACCCAGTTATATCCCTTGACTGGGAATTGAATTAGTAACCTTTCAGTGCATAGGATGGCACTCAACCAACTGAACCACATGGACTGGATTTTTGCTGTTGTTTTGAGAGTAGATTGCAGGAGGCCAAGAGCAGAAACAGGGATACTAGTTATTAATATTAGGAGGCCATTACAATAATCCAGGAGGAAGATAATGGCTCTTGGACTAGACTTGGGGGCACTGTAGTGGAGTGGAGGTAAGGGTGAGGAATAGGGGAGATCTGGATCTGTTTTGAAGGTAGAGTTAATAAAATTTGCTGAAAGATAAGATGTGTGGTTTGGGAGAAAGAGAATGAGGACCCCAAGATTTTTTACCTGGACACCTGGAAGAATGAAGAAAATACATAGTAATAAGAAGCAGCAGCAGGTAGAAGCCTGGCGTGAGGTCATTGGATTCTTGGCAAGGAACACAAAATAACAAACCCACTTCCTCTAGTCAGTGGCAGCTTGGGGCCTGCAGGGGCTCAGGGCAGCATGATACGAAAGTGAGAGCACTCTTTTTAACCTGCTCCCAGGCAGCTAAGTTATCTTGGCCTTGCCCTGGCCCTTTTGGAAAGAAGCATTTGTGTGATAAACAGGAATTTGTCTCCATGGGTGTAGAAAGAAGAAATGACAGAACAGAGTAGCAAAGCAGAGAAGTACTAGCTGTGGTTAGCTGGAATTGGCAGACATTTTCAGGTAGCTACCTAAGCTTAGCACATGTGTCGCCTTTTCTCTCTATTCTAGACGAGGTTATTTCTTCATCGTGAAAAGTTGTCAGGGTATTTTCCTTTTAAGCTGGTGTTTTGCATCAGTTATGAGTTGTAGACAGCAGACAAATGGAGACACTGTCTGTTTATAGTGGAAAAGTGACTTAAAGCTGTGCTGGCTCCCCACCACTACCCCATTAGTGGCAGGCCTCTGACACGCCAGAAGCTGGGCTGGGAAGTCAAGACTGCCTGGTATGCAGTTTTGCTCTTTGAAAGGTTAGAATCTAAATGTACCACAAGCTCTTTCTTCCTGAGTCAGATTGGGACAAAATAACAAACAGTGAATTCTGAAGCAAACTCTATACGTGCTGGTGCGCTAATACTTTTGAAACTTCAGAATTTGTTTTCTCCCCTTCTAATAATATTCCTCATGAGATATAGAAGTCCCTTAGTGTCACTAACTTCTTTTCATTTTGTAAGGAAGAGCAAATTAAAAATGAATAAAGAAATCTAGTGCCCAGTGTTTTATGGCGATTGGAAAGTGAGAAAGAGAACTTAGACTCCTTACTTTTGATAAGAGCTTAACATAGGAGAGCTTTTTCTGCTTTTATCTGAGAGTTACCTCATCCACGTCTGGGATGAAATGGTTGGAGTGAAGTTGTGATAGAGAAAAACTTTAAATTTGCCTGAGACTTTTAGTGGCAACTAAATAGATAAGTAGTTAATTGATAGTGAGAAAGAACTTAACTGTGAGGGAGTTTATTCAGCAGAGTGTATGTAATTGAAGATTCTGGACTGGGGTGGAGGAGTGTGGGACTACAGAAGCCAACCAGGGTCATGTGGGGTGTTGGGACTGAAGATGTGGGTGGCACTTCGCCCAGTGTTAGGAGAGCTAGCTCACTGAGCTGCCTAGAAGCAGAACAACTCTTTAGAGTTCCTTGCAGCTGGGGTTTATCCTGACAAGATTCAGAATATACTTTAAATATTGCGTGGCTCAGGAGCCATTTTGTTTCATTTGCCTTTCTGAAATTACCCCAGTATTTATTCAAATTCTGTGACTGTGCTAAATGCAGTCTGGGCTTCTGCTCTGGGTTTCTTCGCTGAAAGTAAAATAGCCCATTTAACTGGAAGAATTTTTGCTCACTGCCTATACAGCACACGTGAACATAAGCAGCCATTTGTCCACAGGCAGCTGAGAGGCCGTTTCTGCAGGGACTGAAAACCACAGAGGCCGCTGGCTTCCTGGCACACCCACAGGCCCGTAGTTTCTGCTGAAAGCCAACTCGGACAAGAGATGGGGGTGGGGTGGTAATAAGATGGGCAAAACTAAGTGCAGAGGCTAAAATCTGAATGATGTTGAGCTGTTACGATGATCCGGTATTGGGAAAAGAGCACAGTGCTCCCAAGGAGGAGAAAACTCAGGCATAAATACAATGGCTAGGAGAAAACATCTAATGTTTGCAATCAACACTTTTTAAAAGTGTTTTGTATATTTTCTTTATATTTATAACTGTAGGGATTCTGTAGGTACCTTTAGGAAAAATACTGCATAGTTTAAGCTGCTTTACCCACTGTGCTATCATAAATCCTTTTACCAGGGTCATGTTACAGTGACAAATGATGTACCTAATAATCACCTTCAAACACTACAGAATCCTGAAGAACCTTGTGATCTCTTAATCAAATTCTTAAATATTCTCTATATAGTCTTGCCCCAGACCTTTACAAAAGAGCATGGAACACACTGTCAAATCTCAGAGGGAAGGTAGGGGTGGGTAGGTGGGTGGGAAGAGATCAACCAAAGAACTTATATGCATATATCCATAACCCATGGACACAGACCAATAGTGTGGTGAAGGTCTGGGGCGGGCAGGGGCGTGCTAGAAGGGGATAATGGGGAAAAAAGGGGGACAAATGTAATACTTTCATGATAAAGATTTTAAAAATAGCTTTTTAAATGTCTTTAAAGTTATGCCATTCATATATGATAACTCTTAATCACAATACATGTTTATACCCAAATACACTATCCTTTCTTTGTCCCTAGCATGTAACAGAATGTATTTCTATTTGGCAGATCAAGAGGTAGGGATATTGGCAGTATAAATGATTTGCCCAAGGACAACCAGTGTGTCATTGTAGAGATAAAACTAGGCTACATTCCACCAGCTCCTGGCCTGTGTACAATTTTGAGAGCTTTCCAATCATTTTTAAAAAAACCAAGTACTTAAAAGAAAGAGAAAACAAAGTACTTAGAAAATATAAAGAGGTTGTGTGTTTTTTAACAAAAGAAAATAACTTGTTTTGGAAATTACGAAATCATTCTGTTGTATTTAAGAAGCTCTTTGATGTGTCTGGTAATTAGTATTTACTGCCAGACGAATGTCTCTTGGGCATTTTAATTAATGGTTGGCTTGGCCAAATGAGCTTCTGATGGTAAACCTTCATAAGGGTTTATTTTTATGTTTCTCAAGAATAGCTGTCTCTTCAAAGCTCTTTAATTAGACAAAGTTTAGCAGCTAAAACATATTATTAGAATAATTAGGTCTTGGGTTAAGAGGAATAGAGGGGGGTCAATGGAGCAGGTACTATTAGAGAATAGTCTTTTGAAATAAACACAGTGCTGTAGTACATCTGATGGGTGTCCAGGTCTTTAGCAGTTTATGTTATTTTACCTAGTTAGGTAACAACTTTTGTGTTTAAAATTCATATGACAGGTCTCACCAGAAGCCTAAACACCAGAGTGTGAGCTCAGTTATCAGCACTCTAACTCCCATAGACATCTTCATTCTAGTCCTCTGAGCTGCTAAGCTGAAGACTTTGTATATTCTCCTTTCTTTACTCAATTGGTAACCTTGGCCGTAATAATGATTGTTTTTGAGGGAAATGCTTCAAAGATCTTCTGTGTGGGTCATTCATAATAATTATAACAATTCCTTTGAAGGGGTTTTCTTAATAATTTAAATGATCTGTAAGGTAATATTATTAAAACTACTATATTTTTGGTCCAAAATTTTATGGTCTTTGTGGTCAGAATTTAAATTATTTGAAAATCTGCTGTGTAGATGGATTGTTATTTAGCTCCCCTTCTTCATGCTCCTCTCCAATTTCTTGTCCTAAACTCTTAGTCTTAGCAGTATTACTGGTACATATGTTTTACCCCAAACTTCCTCTTGGTGATGAAGAAAAGATATACCTGATTGGTCCTATTGATGACTGCAATAGCACCGAAACAATTGGGTAGTATTACTAAAATAACTACTGATAAACAATAATACCTTTATAGTGTTTAATTTTTCACTTTTCCACTATGTCAAGATGCTTATGGTGGCAAATGTGTCTTTTTTCCAGCTAGATCAGCTGGATAAAACTATTAGTGCTGATAAAACTATTAGAAATTTAAAACTGAGCAAATTATATCATTGCTAATATTTCTGATCCCATCAGTTGTCATGACCTGTGTATGTTTCTGGTTACATGAAGAACTGGGTTAAGAATATGTATGTCATTGCTTTAATATAAACCTACTGCCACTACTAGAAAAATAATTTAAAAATTTATGGTATTTCATTTTTAAATATAGAAGATACCCTGATTTATAGTACTATAAAGTTTATAACATAAATTCTTTTGCTATATACCTTAGTTAGCAACATAGCCAATGAAATTATTTCATTTAAAGTGGTAGAAAATGCACTTTTTTATTGATGTTATCTGTAAAAATTAATATAGTTTTAAAAATATTTGCTAAGCACAGTAAAGATGCAGGCATATTATGCATTACAGAATATAGGCACTAAATAAATATATTTTTATGTCAAATTGTAAAACTTTGAGAAAGCAGAAGAGATATTAGCTTAAAGTTTATTGAACTCTGCTTTTTGACTCATCCTTTAGCACAGGAAATATTGCTGATACTTCACTTCAAGTGTACGTTGGCTGTGTATGTATAAACTTTTGCAGTGGAGGTAAGAAAAGGAAGGTGTTAAGTGCTATGATCCTTAAAAAATACCATATGTCTCTCAGAACTCTGTGTGTGTGTGTGTGTGTGTGTGTGTGTGTGTGTGTGTGTGTGGTAAAGCAAGTGTATTCTTAGGCATATGTATATAACAGGATTTCTACTTAAAATAGTTTGGGTACTGATTACTAATGATTTTTTATAGATACAAACCAGGACTGTAAGTGGGTTGTTTTCTGTTTTTTATTTTACTTCTTTCAGCTCATTTGTTTGGTGGGCTCCCCTTGCACCTCCTTACATCTGCCCTTTGGAATGATCCCAGTGCCCATGTGAGAACTGACTCTGTTCTTCTTCACCCAGACCACCTGGTGGCCCATGGCAGAATGGCGGAGAAGGAGGCCCGTCGGAAGTTCAAGCAGATCGTCGCCGCTGTCTTTTTTTGTCACTGTCGGAACATAGTTCATCGTGATCTAAAAGCTGAGAATTTGCTTCTGGACGCCAATCTGAATATCAAAATAGCAGGTGAGAGGCATGCTGAGGATGTGAAATAAGGACAAAAGAGCTTTTCCTTCAAGATTCTTAAAGCAAGGGATTGTTTATTTCCATCCATTCAGAAAGAAGTATTGTGAAAATAAAGGGTTTTGTGTTGTGTGGCTTGAAAACTGATAAATTTTCAAAATACATTTATGTTATTTGCTGGGAGGAAAGAAGGAAAGGGGTTGTATTTAAAGTTTTATTTTGGTTGACTAGTCCCTTTTAAATAATAAGGAATAAAATATAGAAAAATAGGAAGAAAAACTGCTGAAATTTTGTGCCTCTCAGTTTCACTGAGAAGGTGGATTTATGGTGCTCCTGATATAGAGCATGCCTACCCTAAAGATGGCGGTTCATGGTCGTTCAGGGAGAACTGAACATGCGGTGGTTTAAAGGCAGTCCATGGTTCCTCTGATTTCACTCATCTGCTCATCTGGCGGAGCCTCAGAAGCACTATTCCCTGCCTCGGTCTACCTAGACTTCAGCTTCAGTAAGCGCTCAGCATGTGCTAACCAATCCACGCCCACCACCTACTGATGGGAGGAAGTGACTGCAGATGACAAATAGGAACTATAAATGTGAAAATAAGCAGTTTTTGTTTTCTGATGGTTTTTAGTATTGCATGGTGCCCATCCAACCCCCAGTCTCCCGGAGCGAAGGGAGGGAGTCATATGGAACACTGGAGTGTAGCTAGAATGCAGTAGCCTTGAAATCCCTGGCGGCGGAGAGCAGTTCTGCGGAGTTCCCTCGTCCGCAGGGCAGGAGCAAGAGCTTGCCCTTGTGTACCCTCGCAGTTGGTGATTCTTCGAACAGTTTCTTTCGTGTAGATGCGTCTGTTCCCTTTCCAGGCTCTCCTTTCACATCGCTGGAGCATCTTCGCTCTGTATTTGTCTGTCAGGCTGACGGTGCAGTCTTGTTTAGAGCTTTCACCAGGTCCAAGTTCTCTGAGGCCTGCACTTGCTCAGTGTATCGTCAGTAGGAATTGATGCTCTCTTTATCTTACGTAAGGTCATGTTTTCCTTTGCCTTAAGTCTGTCTCCTTCTCCAAAACTCTCCAGATGCTGATAGTTCCCACGAGGTAGGTAGCATGGGAAGGCCTGGCAGTTTCAAGCCTTTTTTTGGTAATTATTCATTGTAATTTTCCATTGTTGCTATAACAGATTACCACAAACTTAATGGCTTGAAAAACACAAACGTACTATCTTACTGTTTTGGAGGTCAGAAATCTGAAATGTCTTCAAGGCTAAAGTCAAGGTGCTGGTAGACTGGCTCATTCTGGGGCTCTGGAGGCTGTGTCTGTTTGCTTTTTCATCTCTTAGAGACCCTGTGTTCCTTGGCTTTAGCCCCTTTCACACCTCACTCCCCACCTCTTGCTTCCAGTGTCACATTCCCGCTCCTAATCTGATCCTCCTAGTTTTCTCTTGTCCGGCCGCTCGTGATTCCATTGGGCCCTCCTGAATAATCCAGGCTACCTATCTTAAGATCCTTAACCTAATCATGTCTGCAGAAGTCCACATAGGTAACACACTTATTCACAATTCCATGGGTTAGGGCATGGGTGCTTTGGGGCGGGAGGGATGGGGGGGAAGACTATTAGTTAGCCTGCCACAGTGTTATAGGGATCTTTGGATTCCTGATTAGAGTAGTGAGTTAAAAGAAGGCCCTCTATTGCTTCTACAGTTTTAGTCTCTCTCCAATAACCAAAGGTTAAAATTTTTTTAATGCTTCCTTGGTTCTTGATTTTGAATTTAGAACCATTTTGATTTAGGGAACTTTGTGTAGCTTTTGGTTTTTGCATTGAGAAAGCAAATGTAAAAGGCACTAGTCAGTGATAACTGAACTTAGGCACTCTACCGACAAGTATTTGGGTAGAGACTTTTAAATGCCTTTCTTTGTTAATAGTTAAGCCCATGCGGTCACAGTAAGTCTCTGCCTGCTGATGTGTGATTACATAGTCCAGGGGTGCCAGCAGCTGCCCTGGCCCTCTCTGTGTTAGCACATATACTTTGGCAAGATTTTTGAAATCATTGATGCAGAGTCTGTATTTTTATTATTTGTTTTTGAGAAAAGCAAAAAATAAAGGAACACCTCTAGTTTTGTGCCCTGCTGTAATATCTAACATTGCCTTTGCTTATGCATTCCTTCCTACATGCCACCATTACTCAGTTTCTTAATCATTGCCCGAACTTCCTTTCTTACATATAAATTAGATAGAATTCCCATTGTCATCTGCCAAGTTTTCTTTGAACTTAATGGACCAGTGGGAGGAACACTTCTCAGTGAAGCTGACTACAGCTGACTAATTTTGGAGAGCTAGGTTGGATGGTTCTGACAAGATATGGTCAGATAAGTAATGAAATCAACTTTTTATTCTAAAAGCTAAAAGTAACTTCTAGATCCCTGATCTTTTCAGTGAGCTTACCAATGAACTATTACAAATCGCAATGACAAGGAGCCACTACTTATGAAAGAAACACATGAGAGAGAAAATAGATTTTTGGTTTATTTAAAATATTACATCTTAAGCACCTCAATTTAAAAAAAATATTTTTAATGATTTCAAAGAGGAAGGGAGAGGGGGAGGGAGAGAGAGAGAGAAAAACATCAATGATGAGAGAGAATCATTGATTGGCTGCTGCCTGCACACCCCTCACTGGGAATCGAGCCCACAACCCGGGCATGTGCCCTGACCAGTAATCAAACCATGACCTCCTGGTTCATAGGTCAACACTCAACCACTGAGCCATGCCAGCTGGGCCTTAAGCACCTCATTTTTATTTTTTCTTTATTTCTTTTTTTTAAAGCACCTAATTAAAAAAAAAATCGTTAATATATGTTATAGTGACAGATTGATGTGGATTAATAAAAATTCCAATTAGGAAATGTAAGGAATTCATGTTTTCCTTATGCCATGTTTCCTAAGTGGTTTTGGTGAAAAGATTATGCATCCTGTTCAAATGCAGAAGATGGATAAGCTGTTCTGGAGATGTTATGTTTACATTAATTTATTTTTACTTTTCATATGAATTAATGTGGCAATTTACCCTTAATACTTGATACTACAAAGCATTGTGGCTGTTAAAACAGCTTCTTCAAGAGAATGTGTTTTCTGGACATGAAAAATAAACTGCAGTTACATGTATTAAAAGATCCAGCATTGCCCTAGCTGGTTTGGCTCAATGGATATAGTGTCAGCCTGCGGACTGAAGGGTCCCAGGTTCCATTCCAGTCAAGGGCACATGCCCGGGTTGTGGGTTCAGTCCCCAGTAGGGGTTTGTGTAGGAGGCAGCCAATCAATGATTCTCTCTCATTATTAATGTTTCTATCTTTCCTTTTCACTTCCTCTTTGAAATCAATAAAAATATATAAAAATAATTTTAAAAAAGATCCAGCATCATTCTATGGTTTAAGAGTTTTTGTGCTTAAATTCTTCTCTGTGAATCTTTGTTCTTTTGCTATTTCTAGAGAGAATAAAATCGAGGTAAATAACTTGGTTTTCTTTATGGTTTTAGAATTAAAACACTCTTATTAATGACAGTAGCAAACCTATCTTCTCTTGAATTATTTAAATGATGTCTAACATTAGTAATTCAGAATAAGCATCGATTGTTTTCAGAAAAAAAAATGTTATTTCTGAAAGGCAAAGTTACCGAGTCTAAGAATTTATAGTAGCTATCTGAAATCTTAACTGTTGTTAACAAAGGTTCTTTTCTCACGTGTATTGGAAGAGAAAAAAGAAATGTAAGAAGTGACTCCTAACCTCAAAAATTTACAGTCTATTTGGGTAGAAAATGCTTAGAACTTTTAACAGTGAAATAACTCAGGAATTATGTTTTACACACATAAAGTACTTTGCAAAGCATTTTCATATATATCATTTAATTTCATCATATTTGGCATGCAAATATAGCTTATTCAGAAAACATTAGAATTATCAAAACACACACCTTTAACATTCCAAATCTGAATTTTCTTATAAAGAGCACTCATGTAAATTTCTTTCATATAGAGTCCAACTTTGGGAAAAAAATAGGATTCTTGGCCTCTAACCTTTTACTTATCATGCCTCAGATATCTGAGGGTCCACAGAAGAGCAGGTGAAGGCCCGGCATGGCTCTCAGCATGTAGTCTACATTCCTGGGTGGCAGCATGGTACAATAGGAGAAATGCTACAAGGCACATTGTTACTCATTATCACATTAATTGTACAGTCTAATTACCACAGGAGTTCAGATGATGAAGAAACCACTTCAGTTTATAAAATTTCATTAGTTTGTAAATGCCACAAGGACTTTTTTTTTTTTTAAATATATTTTATTGATTTTTTACAGAGAGGAAGGGAGAGGGACAGAGAGTTAGGAACATTGATGAGAGAGAAACATCGATCAGCTGCCTCCTGCACACCCCCCACTGGGGATATGCCCGCAACCAAGGTACATGCCCTTGACTGGAATCGAACCCGGGACCCTTGAGTCTGCAGGCTGACGCACTATCCACTGAGCCAAACCGGTTAGGGCGCCACAAGGACTTTTGATTGTTTTGCCATCACTGCCTGGCAGGTACCTGTTCTATAGTAGGTGCTCAGTAGCTTAATTGATCTGAACCTTAGACGGTGGTGATAAGGAAATAAACACACTACTGAGGACATCACATTGGAGGTGAGTTTTAAAGAATGAGTAGGGATTCTTGAAGGTAGAGGAGAAAATTTCAGTAGGATTAGGATTAGTCAGTCAGCAGATGTTAAGAAAGCATCTGCTATGTGCAAACACCCATCTAAGGCAGTAGCAAACCTGTCTTCCATAGAATTATTTAAAAGATGTTTCTGCCCAGGCCAGTGTTACCCAGTGGTTAGAGCATTTCCCTGTGCACTGAGGATTGTGGGTTTGATTCCTGATCGAGGGCAGGTTGGGGTACGTGCAGGAGGCAACCAGTTTCTCTCCTCCCTTCCTCCCTTCTACTCTCTCTGAAAAGCAGTGGGGAAAATATCCTCAGGTGAAGATTTTAAAAAATGTGTGTGTGTGTGTGTGTGTGTGTGTGTGTGTGTGTGTGTGTTTCTAGCATTAGTAATCCAGAATAAGCATCTATCATTTTCAGAAAAAAAAAATTTTTTTACTTCTGAAAGGCGAAGTTACCAAGTCTAGGCACTGAGGTACAGCAGCAGATAAAATAGCCCCTTAGCACTAAGGTTCTTATTGGGGGAGATAGAGAATAAACACATAAACAAATAAGCTCTCATTAGGGCTGTGAAAATGATAAAATTGAGTAAAGTGATAGAATGACTTGTGGGAGAGATATTGATTTTAACCAGGATAGTCAGAGCCTTCCAAGCAGAAGGAAGAGCAGTGTTAAGGCCTGACTGGCAGATGGATTTAGCATATTTGAGGTGGTTGGAGAAAGGTTAGCATGGCTGGAGATAATAAAAAAGGGGAGAAGTGGAAGGACATGGCGTGAGGGAGCCAGCCAGGGCCAGTTCGCACATGGAGGGTCTTTATGCACGTGGTGAGGATTTGGGATTTTGTTTTGATCACAACGGGAAGCTGAGTTGAAGAAGCATGAGCAGAAACAGAACGCACGTGGCATATTTGCAGACAAGGTAAAGCGCTGACTGAAGGGGAGGCCTAGGTAGGGGAGTCATGTCTGAGAAGGGGGGAGAGGTATGTATTGATACAAAATTGTGAAATTATTTGAATACCAGGATTAATTAGGTACAGGATGGATAAGAAAAAAGGGTGGGAATTGGGGGAAGGGACAAGAAGGCAATAGGAGGATCAGTTAAAGGTTGTGAAATGGTAAAATCCTGCATACGGGTGTGGATCCTGCATCTGGGCGTGGAACCCTGCATAAGGGTGTGGACCCTGCATCAGGGTGTGGTAGAAGACATGAAAAGGAAAAAAGGCAAGGAGAGGGAGAGAGAAACTTCTTATTAAATATTTGTTTAGAAATAGAGAAATCAGATTTTCTTACTGATGGAATGTTAACCTATCAAAGAAAAATGGTGTTGTCTTATTTTTAATTGTTAATGCATTGCTGTTTGAAAGTCACTTTAATTCTTGTTCCCAAAGATTAAATAGAGAAAATCCTATATTTAAAAAAGATTGCTCAAGAAAAACCTTAAATGTAGCTGGCTTTCTCCCTGAAGCAACGTATTTATTTGAAATACTAAGATGTTTTGAGAGTGTTTTGGAAATTGTGGAAACTTTTTTTCAACCTAAGGAAGTTGGAAACTTTTCTCTTTAAATGTCGACTCCCAGAATGGTGTCCATGAGATAGTTGCCAGTCCGGTGTTATTGTTTTAGTTGGCAATCAGTAGACAGCAAAGATCTGAAGTACAACTACAGCAAAGCCAGGATTTTGGAAAGAATTTCCAGAGTGCATTTATTTAAGGTACTGTGGAAATTTTTGACCTTGATGTAGTGAGATCAGTTTCTCAAAGTGAGAAACTAAAAAAGTTTGTAAGTCCATTGACCTCCAGTATAAATATACTAAGATACACTCATATAAGGAATAAAGGTTGGAAACCTGAGAACTAAGGTTCTTATGGGGGAAGATAGACAGTAAACACTTCCGGAGGTTGGTAATTAAGAATGTCCCTGACTGGTCACAGAAAGTAGTTATACAATATTCATTGTATCAATCGCAAATGTTTATGTCATAATCCTAACACCTTTCATTTAGGTAATCACTCAGTACACCTCTCTGGTTGACAGGTCAGTAAATTGAGACCCACAGAGGCATGTGACTTTCCTGAATCCAGGTCATCACAGTAGAGCCTGGGAGTCATACTGTCAGTACAGTATGGTGGGTGGCCTTCAAAGAGAAGGTGCTAAGCAAATTTAATGTACAGTATGTTGCCCCTGGGGAAAATAAAATTTGTAAACTTCATTCCTGAATTCTATTCTTAAGACTGGAGTTTTACAAATGAGAAATTAATGTACCTCCATTCAAAAGGCATTTCATAATGAAGTTGACTGTATGAAAAAAATATAAATTCAAATGAGCAGGTTTATTGTCATTCTTGGTTCTAGATTATAAGTGAGATCTTAATTCATCTTGAAAAGTGATTGTGCCTTGTGCCGCGCCAGCACAGCCAAGGGTTTGGTGAGCCTGTGGGAGGGCTGGTGAAGGATGAAGAAAAGAGACAAAGAGAATAAGCTGGGTCCCAGCCGTGGGCAAACTACGGCCCGCGGGCCGCGGCCCGTTCGGCTGTTCTATCCGGCCTGCGGAGCCGAAAGAGCGGAGGGTTCTCTTGCTTTCCCCTCCGCTCCTTTACTTTGAATTTATATTAGTTCACACAAACACTCCATCCATGCTTTTGTTCCGGCCCTCCGGTCCAGTTTAAGAACCCATTGTGGCCCTCGAGTCAAAAAGTTTGCCCACCCCTGCGTGGATCTTCTGTGCCTGACTGAGACCACAGAACAGATCCAGACTGCAAGCTGATGCTTCATTTTATAGTCAGAGGTAAACAAGGTAATTTATAATGTTCTTGTAAGTTTCACTTGTTTTGGCAGCACTTGCTGCACCTCCCACAGCCCATTAGCTACCCAGGAAAGATCTAGGGAGCAGTCACAAGATCAAGCTTAATTATGCTAAGAGGACTGTGCCCTCTAAGCTGGGACTTGTTTGCGGCTTTGCCAGCAAGTCAGTCCGAGGCTTAGCCCTATAACCCAGGGGTAGGCAAAGTTTTGACTCGAGGGCCACAATGGGTTCTTAAACTGGACCAGAGGGCCGGAACAAAAGCATGGATGGAGTGTTTGTGTGAACTAATATAAATTCAAAGTAAAGGAGCGGAGTGGAGAGCAAGAGAACCCTCCGCTCTTTTGGCTCTGCGGGCCAAATAGAACAGCCGAACGGGCCGAATTCGGCCCGTGGGCCGTAGTTTGCCCACGGCTGCTATAACCGCTCCCTACAGTGCCTTGCTGGCATCAAGAACAATTTTCCATTTCTAACTTGCAATTAGCTGTTCTACCAAAGATCTCACACGGGGCAGTGGCAAACTTTGCTGCTCACAAAGTTTGAAATGACTCACTTTATTTTTATTTTTTTAAAAATATATATTTGTATTGATTTCAGAGAGGAAGGGAGAGGGAGAAAGAGAGAGAAATATCAATGATGAAGAGAATCATTGATTGGCCGCCCACTGGGGTTCGAGCCCACAACCTGGGCATGTGCCCTGACCGGAATCTAACCATGACCTCCTGGTTCATAGGTTGATGCTCAACCATAGCCAAGGAGGCTGGGCAGAAATGGCTCACTTTTAATCACATGCTTTATCTTTTAAATTCATGCACATTTTGTGTTCTTGGTACAATGTTTATATTTTAATATTAAAATTATTCAACTATTTAACATAGAAAAAATGGATGTTCCAGGAAGGTATATTTTATTTAGCTTGTAATGTCACATAACTCTGGCACACTGCAGCGTTATGCCTGAGGATATATAAACATACATCAATAGAAGGACTGAGGCTAGAGCGATCTTTCCCAGCCACAGGCTCCCCTTACACACCACTCTAGTGTGTGCACATTGACTCCTCTATCACTTTTCTCAACCTCACGGGTTTCCATGCCAGTCTCAATTAATTGTAGATTTTCTATTTTGGGGGGCTTTTGTAGGGGAAGGAGTTGGAGGTTTGACAATAGAAAAGAAGAGGAAAGCAGGAGGCAGAAAAGAAATGGAAGCTTTTGCTTTGAGACTGTGGGGAAAAGAAGAGAGCTGTGGGCAAGGAAAGCTGAGCCTTAAAGCTGGCTGCCTCCATCTGCAGGAGAAGGAGCTGAGCTGAGTGACACAGGGCTAGATGGCATGTGTTTTGGACCTATCAGAGCATCTCAAAATTTGAAATTGCTCTTTGTGTTTGGGAACATGTTGGGCACAACATTTGATAAAATGCATTGATTGGTTGCCTCCTGCATGTGCCCCGACTGGGCTGGGGATCGAACTTGCAACCAAGGTACATGCCCTTAACCAGGAATCGAACTGGAGACCTTTTGGTCCATGGGCCGATTCTCTCTAACCACTGAAAAAACAACCAGGGTCTTAAAGCTCCTCACCTGAAAGTTTGTGTTGGGGAGGGACTAACAAATCATCCAGAGTACTATGCACTCAGGTTCTGAGTAAGTGCCTGGTGTGTTGTGTGAAGTGGGATAGAAACTGTTCAAATGAAGGCGACGTCAAAAAGAGAGACTGGTTTCTTTTTTAGTGTATCCAGAACTTTTGGATTTCAAGATATATTAATTTTAGCATACAGCATAATGATTTGATATCCTATATAATAAAAGCCTAATATGCTAAGTGTCCAGTCATCCAGTCTGCTGCTCAACCAATCAAAGCATAATATGCTAATGATATGCTAAGGCCGCTCAACCACTCGCTATGACATGCACTGACCACCAGGGGGGCAGAGAGTTGACTGGTCAGCCAGTTGCTCTGATGTGCACTGACCACCAGGGGATAGAAGTTTAGACTGGTAGGTTAGCTTGCTGCTGGGGTCTGGCTGATCAGAACTGAGTGAGAGGGGCCCGACATGCCCTGGAGCCCTCCCATGGTCCCTCCCCTGCTGGTCAGCCTCCCGCGTCCCTCCCTGGCTGGCCAATCTCCTGCGTCCCTCCCTGGCCCTGATCATGCACCGGTGGGGTCCCTCGGCCTGGCCTGCACCCTCTCTCAATCCAGGACCCTGGATTATCACCTATCAATATCAGAAATTTCCATGGTTAAGTGATTGGATTTGTATTTTTCTAACATATTATTTAGAACCATGACTATAATAGAATGTATTAATGTTTTTGAGAATTCCTATGAATATTGCTTGCAGGTGTTATAGAAAATGTATCATTACCTCCCTTTCTCTAACCTCTCCTCAGTAGTGAGTCTGGTGAAAAGGTCTTGAGGGGACTGCATGCGCGGTGAGGCAAGCCACGGATGGCGCAGGCCCGGAGAGAACAGGGCCTGCCATTCACGGCGGCAATGAGCAGGCCCCCAGAGAACAGGGCCTGCCTGCCAGCCATGTGTGCTGGCAGTCCCACTTCTGTGCGTGAGCTGCAGAGGAAACACCTTTTCTGACCACTCATTGGCTAAGCTCCCCATATGCCACTCTCAGTGTTCTTGGTAACTTGGGTAATAAGAATCCAAGAAGGTGATCTAGGGTTTTTCCACCTCACTCATGGAGGAAAAAACAAAGGTCCGCTGCTGAAGGGGCTATGAAATGTCATATCCTGCCCTAGCTGGTTTGGCTCAGTGGATAGAGCCTCTGCCTGCCTAACGCAGGGCCTGGGTTTGATTCTGGTCAAGGGCATGTACCTAGGTTGCAGGCTCCTCCCTGGCTGGGGCCCAGGTCAGGGCTCATGCAGAAGGCAACCAATTGAAGTGTCCCTCTCACATTGATGTTTCTCTCTGTCTTTCCCTCTCTCTTCCACGCTCTCTAAAAATTAATGGAAAAATATCCTCAGGTGAGGATAAAAAGAAAGAAAGAAAGGAAGAAAGAAAGAAATATCATATCCTATGAAAGAGACATCTTGAAAATGCCTAAAGCAGGCGTCCTCAAACTATGGCCCACGGGCCACATGCGGCCCGCGGAGGTCATTTATCCGGCCCGCCGGGTGCCGCTGCCTGTCCTGCTTAGCAGCTGACTTGTCCCGGGCCCGCAGTGCGCATAGGAATTTGTTCATAGTTGCTTTTTTAAACTATAGTCCGGCCCTCCCAACAGTCTGAGGGACAGTGAACTGGCCCCCTGTTTAAAAAGTTTGAGGACCCCTGGCCTAAAGAAAGTTGTCATTTTTTCGTGGTGAAGGGACTGGAGTCCGTGTTGATGAAAACACCTTGGCGGCTGCCTCGGCCAGCACTGGCAGCAGCAGTGGGGTGATGGGGGTGGCGCCTTCCCCTGATCAGCCTGGTTGCTTCCAGCAGAGGGAGGCCAGACTGCGGCTTAGGCCCGCAACGGGCCTCTAGTCTATAATAGAGTGGAAGAGATTGGTTTACTACCTCATTTAAAAATAGCTGAGTTCAGTGATCCTAACTGCTCAAGTACTTTACAGCTTTGGGAAAAAGACATCTTTCATTGAAATTGAAAATGCCAATGTAATGCTGGCCTGACTTTGGTTTTTAAACTTTTATTTCTACAGAGATAGTGATCATACCATTAGATATATGGTGCTCCGGGACTGGAGAGGGTCAGGAGGTGGCTAAGATTAAGTGACAGATGTGGAGCAGCCCATCATGGTGTATAAGCAGCAGCTGCAACACAATAGCAGTGTAGCACTTTTCCACATACCTTTCCAAAACGGTAGATGTATTCTTTCAATCTCATGAATATTGCCCTCTCCCCTTCTCCAATCTGGTTTCTTAAACTAAACCAACCACCCCTCAGTATGCTGATTACTTGATCTTTTTCCCCATAAGGAATTTTCTCCTTTGTATAAATGCTCAGGCTGTGAGTTGGTGGTTTTTGGCATTACTTCTCTATTAGCTCCCTGTCAGGAAGTTCAGCCAGGGGTTGGAGTGATTGCTAAACAGAGGACTTCCCAGTACTCATTTTTAAGAGTGAATAATAAATGACTCCTGGGAACTTTGAAACTCATCCTTCATCACAAGTGTTATTTTGAAACCCACACAGTAGACTCTTGTTTTGTTCAATTCCAAATAAAGTTTTTGTGTCACATGATTTCCAGACTAAGTTGTGTTGTATAGAAAAAGGAAGATTAGTTCCTATGTGTCATGTTCCATTTTAACAGTCCCTGTAAGTAACAGTTTAAGTCCTATTTATATAGTGTTCTTACATGGGTGCTGATATTTGTGTGTGTTTTTTTTTTGAGTCATTTCAAGTTCCACTTGGCACCATTACATGACAGCTTGTACCCCTCCACCCCCTGCCTTAGTCCATTGAGAAATTAACCAAGCACCAAAATTATTTCTATATTTGGTATTTGTCTCTAATTGCAAGTGCAGTATTGGGGTTATGAGTCCTCAGAAATTTTCAGATTTTAAAATGTGAAGGATCTTGTCACAGTGGTTCCTGGTGAGGTTGCTTATTTAGGACTAGAGGCCTGGTGCATGAAATTCATGCATGGGGGTGTGTGTCCCTCAGCCCAGCCTGCACCCTCTCCAATCTGGGATCCCTCTCACAATCCAGGACTGCTGGCTCCCATCTGCTCACCTGCCTGCCTTCCTGATTGCCCTTAACCGCTTCTGCCTGCCAGCCTGATAACCCCCTAACCACTCCCCTGCCAGCCTGATTGATGCCTAACTGCCCCCCTGCCAGCCTGGTCACCCCTAACTGCCCTCCCCTGCAGGCCTGGTCACCCCTAACTGCTCTCCCCTGCAGGCCTGGGTCCCCCCCCCCTAACTGCCCTCCCCTGCAGGCTTGATCGCCCCCAACTGCCCTCCCTTGCAGGCCTGGTCCCTCCCAACTGCCCTCCCCTGCTGGCCTGATCACCCATAACTGTCCTCCCTTGCAGGCCTGATCCCTCCCAACTGCCCTCCCCTGCTGGCCATCTTGTGGCGGCCGTCTTGTGTCCACATGGGGGCAGCTATCTTGTGTGCTGGAGTGATGGTCAATTTGCATATTACTCTTTTATTAGATAGGAATAGAGACCTGGTGCATGGGTAGGGGCCTGCTGGTTTGCCCTGAAAGCTGTTCTGGATCAGGGTGGGGGTTCCCTTAGGGCGTGGGGCGGCCTGGGTGAGGGGCCTGTGGTGGTTTGCAGGCCGGCCACGCCCCCCGGCGACCCAAGCGGAGGCCCTGGTATTTGGGATTTATTTATCTTCTATAATTGAAACTTTGTAGCCTTGAGCGGAGCCAAACCTCATTCTTGCTCTGTAGCCATTTTTGTTGGGATTTATTTATCTTCTATAATTGCGAAAGCATTATTATAAAGGGCAAAATCCGCAGCCATTTTTGTTGGGATTTATTTATCTTCTATAATTGAAACTTTGTAGCCTTGAGTGGAGGCCTGGGCACGCCAGGGTGTGTGGAAAGCTTGGCTTCCTCCATTGCCGGAGAAACCCAAACTTCCTGCTCGCTCCGTGGCCACAGCCATCTTGGTTGGGTTAATTTGCATACCCGCTCTTGATTGGCTGGTGGGCGTGGCTTGTGAGTGTAGCGGAGTGATGGTTAATTTGCATATTACTCTTTTATTAGATAGGATAAATAAGTATTTTCCCACTTCACTTTTTCTTTCTGCCCCTACTTACAAGCTGTTTACTTATAACAATGAAGTGAAGCTCAGATTACTGTTGGAGGGACTGACCGTCAGTTGTAGCTGTACTATATGACCTTAACAGTGACTGTGAACATTGGAACTGGCTGCAGGTTCTGCCTAATCTGTTTCCATCTGTTTTGGATTGCTCCTTGGTCAGCCAGAAAAGAAGTCCAGGGTATCATGAAGTGGTGGGCCAAAAAAGAAAATTTCTTGTTGCAGTTGTACTGATTTTTAAATTAGTGCCACCCGTTCTTCCCTCTTTTCCCTGACCACAAGCACGTACCCAGTTGATGATATACTTACTTTCAGGGATACAATGTCACTACTCTGTATAGCCCTGGGCTTCTGATCTTGCCTAGAACAAAGAATTTCAAGTCTTAAAATTGATAGTAAAGCTCTGGTATTTAAACCATCCCTGGGAGAAAGACACGTGGTTCAAATTAGGGTCTGCTGCTGTGTATTAAGGGAAAGGGATCTAAGATACGTTTCAGCCTGCAGACAAATGCTAACCAACCAACCAGGGTGTTTGGGGGTTGGAAAAAAATTAACAAATTATGTTAGGAGCCATTAGTAAGTGGAGAAATAAATGACCATAGGCCACATGGTGAGAACGACTCCACCCAGTGGCTTCTGTCGAGTACCCATCTTAACCAGTTTCTTCTGTTGTTTCTCCCTGTTCTTCTGTAACTTTAGAATATTCATCATTTTAATGCTGAAGCTGTAGGTTATAAATCTTTCCTGTTGCCAGTAAATAAAAGTAAGGGATATAAAGTAGCTTTTCAGGCATTTTCTACCTGAGAATTTTCAGAAACTATTCAATATTTTATTTTTTATTTAAGATGATATTTTAAAGTCTTTATAATTATAGAATAATATAAGCATATTGTAGGAAATTTAAACAATAAAGATTTTTAAATATTTAAACTGGAGTCCCACATCCAAAACTTATCATTTTGAGTGCATTTCTTTTGTTCTTTATGTATTTTTCCATAATTATAGTCAGTGTATATATAATTTTATGTGCAGTTTTTATCCTTTATATCAGATGTTTCCTCATGCTTCTCCATATAATCATTTTTAATGATTGCATATCAAGTAGATATGTCATAATGTACTTATTTTATCCTATATTGGTGATTTTTTTCTCTTCTAAAATTTATTTTTCATTTATAGTTGACACAATATTATATTAGTTTCAGGTGTAAAACATATGACTAGACATTTATATAACTTCATCAGTCTAGTACCCATCTGACACCACAGGTAGCTATCCCATATAATAAAGAGCTAATATGCAAATGGTTGTTGCACCCTCACGCCCTCATGCTGGGGCCAGGGGACCTGAGGCCAGGCCAGGGGACCTGAGGCTGTGCCCCCCGCCCAGTGGGGCTTGATGAGAGACCTGTGGCTGCACCCCCTGCCCCGTGCCAGGCCAGGGGACCTGAGGTTGCAGCCCCTGCTCTGCAGGGCTGGCCCAGTCTGTGTCTCGCACGATTTTGAGGCATGCAGGAACATGACTCGGGGTGCCACAGCAGGCCCCAGACTGCCAGGAGGGAGATTTTCATATATATGTTACTAATTTTCTTTCATCTCTGACACTTCCATTATAGAGAAAGGGCAAATAGCAATATTAAAATATTTCCTCTAATTAATTCCCTTTTAATGTGCACGAATTTTATGCACTGGGCCATTAGTTACAATATAATTGACTATATTCCCTATCCTATACCTACATCCTCATGTCTATTTCTTTTTTTGTTTTTTAATTTTTATTTATTTTAGAGAGAGAAAGGGAGGGAGGAAGAGGATGTAGGAGCAAGGGGGAAGAGAGAGAAACATCAATTTGTTGTTCTACTCATTTATGCATTCACTGGTTGATTCTTGTGTGTGCTCTGACCAGACCTTGGCATATCAGGAGGACATTCCAACCAACTGAGCTGCCCACCAGGATATTTTATTTTATTTTTAATTACAGTTTACATTCAATATTATTTTGTATTAGTTTCAAGTGTATAGCATAGTGGTTAAACAATCATATACTTCACCAAGTGACCCCCTCAGTGTTTCAAGCCCCACTTGGCAATATTACTGACTATATTCCCTGTGCTGTACTTTACATCCTCATGACTATATTGTAACTACCAATCTGTATTTATCAATCCCTTCACCTTTTTCAATCAGCCCCCTAAACGCCCTCCCCTCTGGCAGTGTCAGTCTGTTCTCTGAGTTTGTTTTGTTCATTTATTCTTTAGATTTCACATGTAATTGAAATCATATGGTATTTGTTTTTCTTTGACTATTTCACTTAGCATAATACTCTCTAAGGAGTAAGAACAATACTTGAAATAACTGTAGGAGACCCCTGTACAGGACTAGAAGATTTTTGCTTGGTATGCAATCTATACTAATAAAAGGGTAATATACTAATTAGACCGAATCGACCAGACATCCTCTGGATGTCATTCTGGACGTCCTTCCTGACAAAGCCAGGGGTCCCGGGTGCCTGCCCGGGCAGCGCTCTCTGGGGTCCCAGGTGCCTGCAGCTGGCCCGGGCGAAGCCGGCCCGGGTCCCGGGTGCCTGTGGCTGGCCAGAGGGAGGGAAGCCCGGGTCCCAGTTGCCTGCAGCTGGCCGGAGGAAGGAAACCTGGGTCTCTGGTGTGGGGGCTGAGGCAGAGGCAGTTAGGGGCGATCAGGCAGGCAGGTGAGCAGTTACGGGCAATCAGGCAGGCAGGCAAGTGGTTAGGGGCGATCAGGCAGGCAGGCAGAGGCAGTTAGGAGCCAGCGGTCCCGGATTGTGAGAGGGTGCAAGCCAGGCTGAGGGATCCCCCCCATGCACGAATTTTGTGCACCAGGCCTCTAGTCCTATATAATAAAGAGCTAATATGCAAATGGTTGTCACACCCTCACACTGTCATGCCATAACAGCTCAGACACTCAACACTGGGGAGAGAGGAATGGGGACCAGCCAGGCACAAATGAGCTCGCGAGGGAGGAATGGGGACCAGCCAGGCTGCGGCCCGGATGAGGGACAAGCTGGCTGCCCTGCGGCCCGGGAGAGGAACAAGCTGCCTGCAGTCCCGGGCGTCAGTGCCTGGGGCTGCAGCCCAGGAGAGGAACAAGCCGGCTGCCCTGCAGTCCCAGGAGTCAGCAGCTGCGCCTGCACCTGCGCCTGTGGCCCGGGAGAGGGACAAGCCACCCACCCTGTGGTCCTGGGCACCTGCAGCTGCAGCCCGGACAAAGCCACCTGCCCACGGTCCCCTGCAACTGTGGCTGGCCCAGGCGAAGCCGGCCCGGGTCCTGGGTGCCTGCAGCCAGCCAGAGGGAGGGAAGCCCAGGTCCCGGGTGCCTGCGACCGGTCGGAGGAGGGAATCCTGGGTCCCGGGTGCAGGGCAAGGCAGAGGTGGTTAGGGGCGATCAGGCCAGTAGGGGAGCAGTTAGGTGTGACCAGGCAGGCAGGCAGGCGAGCATTTAGAAGCCAGCAGTCCCCGATTGTGAGAGGTAGTCAGACATCCCCTGAGGGGTCTTGGATTGGAGAGGGTGCAGGCCAGGGTGAGGTATTCCCCTCGCCCCCGTGCACGAATTTCATGCACTGGGCCTCTAGTCTATATATATAGACTATGACATGTTGTCTATGACATACTGTGGAAGCAGGTGCTTCCTTAGATGTGGCCTCTCTAATTGTCAGGGTGTAATCATATCATTCATTCTTGTGCACTCATTTCTCATATAAACACCTAATGACAATCTTAGCCTGTAGCCATAGCTGAAGATAGTTCCCTTTGATATCACCTCCTTTGCAAAGATTTCCTGTTTGGTAGATATAATAAACAAGCTCATGACATTAACTTTGTGCCTCCCCTGCCCAGCAGTGTGAAAGGTTATTATCTACACATAGAGCATTTGTGATTCAAGTGAGAAATTTCCTGTATATTTTCAGTTACTTATTAGGAAAATTTAAAGTCAACTGGTTTTAATGCATTGCTTGGCCTCCTTTTAACCAAAGAGACATTTATTTTCCATTGAGGAATGAGAGCATTTGATTTCTCAAAGAAGTAACTAGAATGGGATTCTAATAATGGCCCTCACCTCTACCCCCTTGTATCATTCTGTTAATTTTAGAACCTTAGGAGGGATCGCGAGGAGGCAGTGGCTCCTAGCTGGCCAGCTGCCATTATCAGTATGAGGTGGTGATGAGAGGATTGGCCCAGTGACTTTATTACAGTTCAGTTTAGTGGCCCTTTCTTGAGTCCCTGCTGTGTATGAAAACACTGTGGAGGTTAGGACAAATGGAAATATATCTCTCCCACTTACTGACTCTTCAAGGGAATAAACACAATAATATAACTAAGTGTGATATAAGGGATGTAGAGGTATAAACAAAGGACGTGGAGGCACAGAGGAGGAAGCCATTGGCATGGTATTTGTGGTGGACGTCAGCTAAGGCTTCATACAGGAAGTAATACTTGACTGGGCCTTGAAACAGAGTGATATTTCAAATGTGGAAAGGAAAGAAAAAGGCCAGGCCCAGAAAGGAAATAGCAAAAGTAAGGCACATGAACACAGGATATAAGTAGGCTATTAATACTAGAATGACCAGGGAGAAGTGGGAAAGGTAAGGTGGAATTGGATGGTGAAGGACCTTAAATGACAGTGCCCTTCCATCACTGGAAGAGCAGGCTTGATTTTGGAAAATGGTGAGTTGGATGAGTTTTACTCTCATTAACAACCCCATCCTCTTTGCTGTCTGGTTTTCTTCTTTCTCCCGCCTACAGAAGGTGAGCTCTATCTCAAGAGGCAGGTGCTGACTCTGTCCCAGCTCAACATTTGTTCTCAGGGTTAACTCTTCTGATACCATAGTTCCTACTCTCATTTGTTTGGTAATAACTATATATAGTTGATTTCAGAGAGGAATGGAGAGGGTGAGAGAGAATGTTACACAAATCATATCGTTACCTTCTTGCTCAATGATGATAGAGAATCACTGATTGTCTGCCTCCTGCATGTCCTCTACTGGAGATCGAGCCCACAACCCAGGCATGTGCCCTTCACCAGAATCGAACCCAGAACCCTTCAGTCCGCAGGCCAACCCTCTATCCACTGAGCCAAATTGGCTAGGGCTCTCCTCTCTCTTTGAACAGTGAGAGGTGGAGAAAAGAAGGAGGGAAGTGAAGCTAAAATGTAACCATTTTTTGTTCAATCTACATATATAAAAGGCTAATATGCAAAATGTCCCCTTAGGAGTTCGGCCAGGAGACCAGGAGTTCGATTGCTCACTATGATGTGCGCTGACCACCAGGGGGCGGTGCAGAATTAAGGAAAGCCCTGACTGGCAGCCAGCAGCTGGGGAAGGGAGACCCTGGCGGGCAGCCAGAAGGCCCCGATTGGCCCTGATCACCGGCCAGGCCTAGAGGACCCTACCCATGCACAAATTTCGTTCACTAAGCCTCTAGTTTATAAACAAGTTGCATATTCTTTATTTTGAATAAACGGCTTTAATAATCCTATATAATGAAGAGGTAATATGCAAATTGACCCTCACGCCCTCACAAGATGGCTGCCTACCACCAGGCCGGCAGGGGTTAGTGAAGGACAACCAAATGACTGAAAAAACAGGCTGTATGGGGTGAACAGGCCGGCAGGGGGCTTAGTGAGGGACAACCAAACGGCTAAACAAGCAGGCTGCGTGGGGCAACCAGGCCAGCAGGGGGGTTAGTGAAGGACAACAAAACGACTGAACTAGCAGGCTGCGTGGGGCGACCAGGCTGGCAGGGGGGTTAGTGAGGGATGACTAAACAACTGAACAATAGGCTGTGTGCAGTAACCAGGCCGGCAGGGGTTTAGTGAGGGACTATCAAATGACTGAACAGTAGGCTGCGTGGGGCGACCAGGCTGGCAGGGGGTAAAGTTGCAGGCGACCAGGCCAGCAGTGGGGGGGGGGGGGGGGGTCAGTTAGGGGCGACCAGGCCAGTAGAGGGGGGAAGTTGGGGGCAACCAGGATGGCAGGGGGGGAGTTAGGGGCGACCAGGCAGGCAGGCAGGCAAGTGAACAATTAGAGCCAGCGGTCCAGGATTGTGAGAGAGTTGTCCAACTGCTGGTTTAGGGGATCGGGCCTAAACTGGCAGTCAGACATCCCCCAAGGGGTCCCGGATTGGAAAGGATGCAGGCTGGAATGAGGGGACACCTCCCCATTCATGAATTTCATGCACCAGTCCTCTAGTCCTATATAATAAAGAGCTAATATGCAAATGGTTATCACGCCCTCATGCCGTCATACTGTAACAGCTCAGACACTCAACACTGGGGAGAGAGGAATGGGGACCAGCCAGGCACAAATGAGCTCACGAGAGAGGAATGGGGGCCAGCCAGGCACAAATGAGCTCGTGAGAGAGGAATGGGGACCAGCCAGGCTGTGGCCCGGGAGAGGGACAAGCCGCCCGCCCAGTGGTTCCAGGTGCCTGCAGCTGTGGTCCAGGCGAAGCCATCTGCCCCTGGTCTCCTGCGGCTGTGGCTGGCCTGGGCAAAGCTGGCCTAGGTTCTGGGTGCCTGCAGCCAGCCAGAGGGAGGGAAGCCTGGGTCCCAAGTGCCTGTGACCGGCCAGAGAGGGAATCCTGGGTCCTGGGTGCGGGGTGAGGCAGAGGCAGTTAGGGGTGATCATGCCAGTAGGAGAGCAGTTAGGGGCAATCAGGCAGGCAGGCAGAGGTGGTTAGGGGGGGATCAGCAGGGAGGTAGAGGTGGTTATGGAAGATCAGGCAGGCAGGCAGAGGGGTTAGGGGAGATCAGGCAGGCAGGCGAGTGGTAAGGAGTCAGTGGTCCTGGATTGCAAGAGGCAGTCGGACATCCCCCAAGGGGTCCTGGATTGGAGAGGGTGCAGGCCAGTCTGAGGGACCCCCAACCCCCGTGCACGAATTTCATGCACCGAGCCTCCAGTTCTATATAATCCTATATAATAAAGAGCTAATATGCAAATGGTTGTCACACCATCGTGCCCTCATGCTGGGGACTGGGGACCTGAGGCCACGCCCCCGCCCCAGGGCTGGGGGACCTGAGGCCGGGCTGGGGGACCTTAGGCCACACCCCCACCCCAGCACTGGGGCCAGGGGACCTGAGTCCGGGCCCCCCATGCTGGAACCGGGGGACCTGTGGCCACGCCCCCTGCCCCAGCACCAGGTCGGGGGTTCTGAGGCTGCACCGCCTGCCTGGCGGGGCTTGATGGAGGACCTGAGGCTGCGCACCCCCCCCCCCCCCGGCGGTACTTGGCGGGGGTCGGGCTGTCCGGGTCTAGGTCTTGCGCGATTTTGAGGCGCATGCGGGTGAGTGAAGACTTGACTCTGGGTCCCGCAGCATGCCCCAGACTCTGCCAGGAGGGAGATTTTCATATAAATTTATTAATTTTCTTTTATCTCTGACACTTCTATTATAGAGAAAGAGCAGATAGCAATATTAAAACATTTCCTCTAATTAATTCCCTTTTAATGTGCATGAATTTCATGTACCGGGCCACTAGTAAAGAGCTAATATGCAAATGGTCATCACGCCCTCTCATCGTCACACCCTCACCTCGTAACTGCTCGGACACTCAACATTTGGGAGAGAGGAATGGGGACTAGCCAGGCACAAATGAGCTCACAAGAAAGGAATAGGGACCAACCAGGCTGCGGCCCAGGAGAGGGACAAGCCTCGTGGTCCCGGCCCCAGTGCCTGGGACTGCGGCCTGGGAGAGGGACAAGTCGCCCGCTCCATGGTCCTGGGTGCCAGCGGCTGCGCCTGCGCCCCGGGAGAGGGCCAAGCCACACGCCCCGCGGTCCCAGGTGCCAGTGGCTGCGCCTGCGCCTGTCCCTGTGGCCTGGCCTGGGAGAGGGACAAGCTGCCTGCCCCACGGTCCCCTGCGGCTTCAGCCGGCCCAGGTCCTGGGTGCCTGTGACCAGCTGGAGGAGGAAATCCTCAGTCCCGGGTGTGGGGCGAGGTAAAGGCAGTTAGAGGCGATCAGGCCAGCAGGGGAACAATTAGGGGCGATTAGGCAAGCAGGCAGAGGTGGTTAGCGGGATCATGCATGCAGGCAGGCAGGCGAGTGGTTAGGAGCCAGTGGTCCCGGATTCTGAGAGGCAGTCGGACATCCCCCAAGGGGTCCCGTATTGGAAAGGGTGCAGACCGGGATGAGGGAACCACCCCCCTCCCCGTGCATGAATTTTGTGCACCGGGCCTCTAGCAATAATAATAATGCCACTTTGTCTGATTTTTAAAGTCAGTGTCTAAATGTATTTGACGTGGGAAGTAAAAATAATAGGACATTTTGGGTCCAGTTGAGTAGGCTTATATGTATTTATGGTTGTCATGTGGTCTTATCATCGATCATTATCCAATTTCATTTTCGTCCTTAGAGGATCAAGTATACTTGCCTCACTGAGCCTAGGCTTTCGAAGGGAACAGTGCTTATTTTTCTGACATAAACCAATGATACTGTTAGTTTACCCAGATAGCTTTTGCATTCCAGCTCATCTATAGCTCTGTTATTTTAAGATTAAGTGCCTGGTTATATAATTTCTGAATGTTCTCTTTTCACACTGAATATTCAAACTTAAGGACTCAGAACCTTTATTCCAGTGACTAGAAGCTAGTGTTTGCTAGGTTAAGATAACATGAGTTATGTTCATTTGCCTTTCTAGATTTTGGCTTCAGTAACCTTTTCACTCCTGGGCAGCTGCTGAAGACCTGGTGTGGTAGTCCTCCCTATGCTGCACCTGAACTCTTTGAAGGAAAGGAGTACGATGGGCCCAAAGTGGACATCTGGGTATGTGACTGCCTTCTCTTATGCCCATAACATTAATTACCCTGGACTGATGACATCTGTTTTCATCCCAGGAGACACAAAATGTTGCATGAGAATTCAGATCTTGCTCACCTCTCTTTGAATTCCCAGTTCTTTTTTTTTTTAGAATTATTTATTTTTAAAAATATATAATTTTATTGCCCTAACCGGTTTGGCTCAGTGGGTAGAACATCAGCCTGCGGATTCAAGGGTCCCAGGTTTGATTCTGGTCAAGGGCATGTACCTTGGTTGCGGGCACATCCTCAGTAGGGGGTGTGCAGGATGCAGCTGATGGATGTTTCTCTCTCATCGATGTTTCTGGCTCTTTCTCCCTCTCCCTTCCTCTATAAAAAATCAATAAAATATATTTTAAAAAATACATATATATATATATATATAATTTTATTGATTTCAGAGAGGAAGGGAGAGGGAGAGGGAGATAGAAACATCAATGATGAGAGAATCATTGATCAGCTGCCTCCTGCACCCCACTACTGGGAATCAAGCTCACAATCTGGGCATGTGCCCTTGACCAGAATTGAACCCAGGACCCTTCAGTCCGCAGTCCAGTGCTCTATCCACTGAGCCAAACCAGCCAGGGCTGAATTCCCAGTTCTTTATGCAATCTTTTCCCCAGCAGTTGTCTTAGGGATTGAGCCACAGATTTCAAACTCCCGCTTTGCCTGTGCAAAAAGAAAAAACCAAGGGCAATTGGGTGGATGCCCTTGTCAAGAACAGATTCTTTCTGTTGTTGCTACTTGCTGTCTTCCTAGAGGATGAATACTGAGAGCAATTCTAGATTGCTCCTGCACATCCCAAACTAATGTCTGGAAGCAAAGAAGAATGTTAACGATTCTAAAGATGATTGGCCTTGACAATGCCCCATATTATTTCTCATAAATAAAAAAAGGAAGAAGAAGTTTGTTCTATTATCTTGTGCATGACTCACATATTCTTCAGACAAATGCTATAATTGCCTCTTTATTTCCTCTCATGCAATTAATTGCATGCACTCTCTGTTTGGGATGCAGAGCCTTGGAGTCGTCCTCTATGTGCTTGTGTGTGGTGCCCTGCCGTTTGATGGGAGCACACTGCAGAATCTGCGTGCCCGAGTGTTGAGTGGGAAGTTCCGCATCCCATTTTTTATGTCCACAGGTAAGGGTGTTGCCAACACACAGCTATGACTGGTTTCATGGAAAGTTAGACATGTTATCCTAGGAATTGAGTGATGGAGCATAAAGGGCCCATTTAACAACATTTCTTAGCTCCAGTTTGCTGAATCGGTCCCTCTGGAGGGAAGGTTGGGAAGGAGCCGTGTGCAGGCTTCAGCATTGGAGAGCCCTGCTAAGTTGGTCTGAGTTTGACTTTGGGCTCTGCATATAGCAACTAGTGTTATGTGGCAAATTACTAAATCTTCTGAGCTTTATTTATGTTTATTCTTAAATCTAATTTAATTAATTTATTTTTTGAATCTTTGTTGTTAAAAGTATTACATATGTCCCCCTTTTTCCCCCATTGACCTCCTGCAGGCAGCCCCACCCTCCGCCCCAGACCTTCACCACCCAGTTGTGTGTTGTGTGTGTCCATGGGTTATGTATATATTAATACAAGGTCTTTGGTTGATTAGTTCTCACCCACCCTCCCTCCCCTGCCTTCCCTCCGAGGTTCCACACTGTTCCATGCTTCCATGTCTCTAGATCTACTCCATCAGTTTATTTTGCTAATTAGATTCCACATATGAGTGAGATCATGTAATACTTGTCTTTCTCTGACTGAATTATTTCGCTTAGCATGATACTCTCCAGGTCCCTCCATGCTGTCTCAAAGGGTAAGAGACCCTTCTTTCTTACTGCTGCATAGTATTCCGTGGTGTAAATGTACCACAGCTTTTTAATCCACTCTTCTACTAATGGGCAGTTGGGCTATTTCCAGATCTTAGCTATGGTAAATTGTGCTGCTATGAACATAGGGGTGCATACATTCTTTCTGATTGGTGCTTTGGGTCTCTTAGGATATATTCCTAGAAGTGGGATCACTGGGTCAAATGGCAGTGCCATATTTAATTTTTTGAGGAAACTCCGTACTGTTTTTTATAATGGCTGCACCAGTCTGCATTCCCACCAGTAGTATACTAGGGTTTCCTCTTCTCCACATCCTCGCCAGCACTCATTATTTGTTGATTTGCTGATGGTAGCCATTCTGACAGGTGTGAGGTGATAACTTATTGTCGTTTTAATTTGCATCTCTCTGATGCTCGGTAACTTTGAGCATCCTATGTAATAAAATCCTAATATGCAAATCGACCAATGATCAGTCGCTATGGTGCACACTGACCACTAGGGGGCAGATGCTCAATTCAGGAGCTGCCCCCTGGTGGTCAGTGTGCTCCCACAGGGGGAGCACTGCTCAGCCAGAAGCCGGGCTGATGGCTGGTGAGTGCCTCAGCAGTGGCATGAGCCTCTCCCGCCTCTGCGGCAGCGCTAAGGATGTCCAACTGACAGCTTAGGCCCGCTTCCTCCAGGGAGTGGGCCTAAGCCATCAGTCAGACATCCCCCAAGGGGTCCCACACTGCAAGAGGGCGCAGGCCAGGCTGAGGGACCCTCCCCCACAGTGCACAAATGTCATGCACTGGGCCTCTACTTTTTTCATATGTCTCTTGGCTATCTGTATGTCCTCTTTGGAGAAGTGTCTATTTAGGTCCTTTGCTTATTTTTTAATTTATTGGGTTTTTTTTGTTTCTAATTTTGTAAGTTTCTTATAAATTTTGGATGTTAACCTTTTATCAGATATATCATTAGTGAATATATTCTCCCATTCAGTGGGTTGATGGTTTGCTTTGATGTGCAAAAACTTTTTAGTTTGATTTAGTTCCATTAGTTTATTTTCCTTTTGTTTTCCTTGCTTGAGGAGATATATCACAAAAAATATTGCTACGATAGATGTCTGATATTTTACTGCCAATGTTTTCTTTTAGGATTTTTATGGTTTTGAGTCTAACATTTAAGTCTTTAATCCATTTTGTCTTTATTCTTGTGTGTGGTGTAAAGAGGTGGTCTAGTTTCATTTTTTGGACATATCTGTACAATTTTCCCAGCACCATTTATTGAATAGGCTATCTTCACCCCATTGTATGTTTTGGCCTCCTGTGTAAAGTATTAACTATAAGTATTTTTTTTTTGTTAAATGAGTGGTTAGGCCCTAACAGGTTTGGCTCAGTGGATAGAGCATCACCTACGGACTCAAGGGTCCCAGGTTTGATTCCGGTCAAGGGCATGTACCTTGGTTGCGGGTACATCCCCAGTAGGAGGTATGCAGGAGGCAGCTGATCAGTGTTTATAACTCTCTATCTCTCTCTCTTCCTCTCTGTAAAAAATCAATAAAATATATTTAAAAACAAATAAATAAGTAAATGAGTGATTAGTAGAATAAGTAGCTCTTAGAAAAATTTAACACTGAAAAGAGATACCAGATATCCAAAATCTAGGTTTTTTTTAACCACCATTAATATGCACATAAGAAAATAACATTTTAACGACAATGCAGTAAGCAATCTACTTAGTTTTGCTTAATTATGACTTCATTTTAAGGAATAACATACAGAGTGTACATCCATTTGGGTTGGACAAAATAGAGGCACATGGAAATTACATTTTAGAGTAACTGACTGTGTTCCTTAGAGCTAATGACTTATAAATAGTATGTCAGATAATGATAAGTGCTTTGAGAAAGGTAAATAGGGAAGGAGGTTAGGAACAGAAGCGGTAGATTATTTTAGAAAGTACAGCCAGGGAACCCCTTCACTGAGAAAGCAACACTCCCACCAGCAGTGAAGGAGAGGGCCTGCTGTTCCACATTCTCACCAGAATTTGATGTTATCAGTGCTTTCAATTTTTGATATTTTAATAGATATGTGGTAGTATTTTATTGTATTTTGCAATTCTCTAGTGATGTATGATGATGAGCAGTTTTACGTGCACATTTATCATCTATACTAGAGGCCCAGTGCATGAAATTCGTGCATGGTAGGGTCCCTAGGCCTGGCTGGTGATCAGGGCTGATCAGGTTCCCCGCCTCCCCACCTCTTCCTTCTCTTGCCACCTGTGCGCTGCCACTGTGCGATTCCTGCTTCCCCTTGCCCCCCTTGCTTCCCTGCCTCCTCCTTTCCTTGCTTCCTCAGCACCCTGCCACCACTGCTGGTTGCCCACCATGTTCCACGCTACCCCCTGGTGGTCAGTGCATGTCATAGAGAGTGATCGAGTTCCCAGTCAAATTCCCAAGGGAACACTTTGCATATTAGCCTTTTATATATATAGACATCTTATTTGGTGATATGTCTGTCCAAGTGTTCTGCCTACTTTTTAATTGAATTCTTTGTTTTCTTATTGTTGAGTCACTCTTTACTTTTGAAACACCTTTTTTCTTGTTGCTACTTTGACACCATGCTCTCCACTTTCTGGGTGCACCTTCTCAGTCTTCTCTCCAGATTCCTCGTTCTCTGTTCATCCTTTAACGCTTCCCTTCTTTGATCATCTTTCTGATCCGTCATACTGCCATGGCCGCAGAGATCTCTGGGATGGATGTTCAGTCTCCAAATAGTGCGCAGTCAGCTCTCTGGCCCTGGCCTCTCCTCCAGGACGAAGGGCTGTGTATCTAACTAGTTGCTGCTGTGATTAGTGTCACTTTTATGCCTCTAATTCACATCCATGGAAATATTTTTGTTCTTTTGTTGTTGTTGTTCATCCTCACCCAAGGATATTTTCTCATTGATTTTTAGAGAGAGTAGAAGGGAGGGGAGGAGACACAGAGAGAGAAACATCAATGTGAGAGAGACACATCAATTGGTTGCCTCCCATAGGGGTGGAGAGTGAGCCTGCAACTGAGTTATGTGCCCTTGACTGGAATTGAACCCAGGACCCTTCAGTTGGAGGGCCACACTGTATCCACTGGGCCAAACCAGCTAGGGCAACGGAAACATTTTCAAAACGGAATTTAACTCCCCCTGTCCTCCAAATTTCTCTATTCTGTGTTCTCTAATTTAGTGAATGGCATCACCATCAGATGAAGGCAGAAACTAGCCTTGATTTCTCCTCTCTCATCACCGCCATCGCCAACCTAGTATAACCAAATCCTATAGATCCAACCCTCCGTTCCGATAGCAACTTCTGTGGTAGCCCTTGCCTAGATTCAGTTGTCGCCAATAAATGGATTCATGGCTGCAGTTTTGCCCCTCTCTCATCTGATCTCCACACTGCTGCGTGAGTAATCTTTGCAAAGCATGAAAAATAAAGCCACACACACACACACACACACACACACACACCTGATCATGTCCCTTTCCAGCTTCACTTTGTCAGTGGTTTATCATTGCCTTTAGGCTGAAGTTTACTTGTTATAGCAACTAGAGTGCTAACTCTCAAACTTTTTATCGTCACCACAGTGAAAACTACTTTTTATACTCTGAGCTAAGACTCCCTCCCATTCACACACATCCACAATAGAAAAAAAAGGTTTTTTACAAAGCAAAATTTGCCTTTACTATGTACAGTATATATATTATTCTGTTACATTAGAAATGCTGATTATAACTTACTAAGTTGACCTCATGACTGCTGTTTTAAAGAACAATGGCAGAGAAATGTCTTTATGATCTGGCTCCTATCTGTTTCTTTAGTCTAACTCCCATTCTACATCTAGTCACCCTAATTTCCTTCTGGTTCCCTCCCACACCCCACCCCACCACCCCATCCACCCTTGTATTCTAGAATGAGAATTAGATGTGATAGAAATAAATCTAGATCATTTCTACCATTCTTTGGGTCTCTGGACCTTTATCATGGGACTTAGCAAGCTTTTTATTGTATTACTTCTTTCATTATATATCTTCCTTATTTTCTCTAGACTGTGAGTAAATGGAACCCGGCTTTAAACCTCTAGGGGCTTTCATTTACACTTAGAATAAAATTCAAATAGTTGTTGTCATTATGGCCTACAAGGCACAACTGTGATCACCCTATACCCCTCCTAACCCTTAAACTCGTTTTCTACTGCTCTTCACCTTGGGTTCTGAGTTCCACCCACACAGGCCTCCCTGTCCAGCACACACACTCCTGTTCTCTCAAATATTTGCATGGCTGGCCTCCTTACCTCACTTGAGGTTTCCGGTTAGGTGTCCCCTTACAGAGGCCTTTCCTGACAGCCCCATCACCCTTTCCCATCTCTCAACTTTATTTTTTCATAGCACTTTCCACCATCTGGCATTATTGATTTATGTGTCCCCACACCCCATTTCCACTGTCTCCTGATGGTAATACAACTTTGGTTTTGTTCAGTGCTGTATACCCAGGGCTTAGGACAAAATATGTGTTAAATGATTAGGTTTGTTAAAATGCTAACTACTAAAACCCCTCCAGAGTGTACACTTGTATTCAAATAATAATACTAATAACATTTCTGTATGGCTTTAGAATTTACACAGTATTTCCTATACTTGATCTAATTTGAACTATTATAACTGTACTATGGAATTGGCATTGACACCTATTTTATCGTTTTGCCAGTGAAGTTTAAGAAACTGACGTTTAAAAAAATCAGTTTACTTGCTAAAGCCACAGTAATAAATGGTTAAGTCAGCACTCATTTCCGTGGATGCCCCACTTTCACCACAGTGCAGTAGGAAGGACAAGATGAGCAGCCCTCCTCTGCTTCCCAGCGTCCTCAGGGTCCCCTGTGAGCGGCGTGACCCTTACCTCCCCCCACCTTGGCACCATGGTAGGTGTTTACTCGAGCCTCACTAGAGCTGGCTTCAGGTTGTGAGTGCTGGCCGAATAACTAACCATACTGCCAACCACATTGGCTGTTAGTGCTTAGAAATAAACTCTGTTGCATTTAACTACTTAGAAAGAATATTTGTAATATGATCCAAGTTAACATGAAATTTAAAAACTCAGAGAACACCAACATAATTATCCTAAACGTGGTCATTTTTTAATCCCAGACAAGTAATTCCTTAAGTTGGATAATTTTTATAAAATTAAGTACAGAAAATGAGAAACAACCCAGTCTAGGAAGTGAGCAGATGATGCTATGTTACCAGTCTGATCTCTTCTGCCCTCAAGGATATCCCAGTGCTCAGCCTTGCCTCAATCCCAAAGGCCCACCGGAGAATGCTGTCTCAGGGATAAGGCCTGGGAGAAAATGGATTTATAAGGTGGTTTAGTCTTTTCTTAGCGTAGACATCCTATACATAAAGTTTCAGGTTCAGATGAAGGAAACCGAGTCTTTCCTTTCTGTAAACACTTATAGTTTTGGGGCCCAGTTGCCCTTCACTAGACCTGGAGGCCATTCTTTGGGTGGAGCCTGTAGCCCACTGTCCCTGCACTACAGGAGGTCGTGTAGAGGAAGAATGTACCAAAGAACAGAACCGTTTTCTCTCTTAGGCTGTTGTCACAGACTTGAGCTGAGTTGACCTATTTTTCTGCCAAAAGAATATAGGAACTCCAGCAGAGGTGGTATCATTTTCTAAGTTAGCATTTGGGAGGCAATGTGGGGAAGGCCCCCAGAGTCTAGCTTCTTCTAGCGAGTTGAATTCCAGAGTCTCTACAGCTGTGTAGGAGGCCATGCAGTACAAATGGACATAGTTCAAGAATTCTAAGCGTCTCTTTATTGTCAGTGATGTATGGAATGAAGTACCCTCACACTTAGTGGGTATCTCTATGCCTGGTTCTTCTTTGTTTGATACAAGCTTCCCTTCTTGGGCATCCTGACATATGCCAAAGACTTGCACTGGAATGATGATGCTATAAATTTCAAAGAGGACTTACTCAAGGCTGAATTGACTTTAAACCACCTAGTTTTATAGTTAAGTAAAATGTCACTCCCTAGAATTTCACTCCTTTACATCAAAACTGTGTTTCACACATCATCTTCCATAAACCCAATGGTGCCTGGTGTAGTATAAACATTCAGTAAATATTTTTTAATGACAAACTGCATCATCATCAATTACCTATAGACTTTTACACCAGACCCCAGTGGTTTATTATTATCAAAGAGTTAGGTGACTCACTGATTATCTGAATTATTAATTGGTTTTATGTGCATTTGTTGTGTAGGTGGTATGTAAATGACCAGGTCAAGTGAATTCTAGTTCTAAAAAGGTTTTGATCTACGATAGACTTTCTTTTTGATCTACTATAAATGTATTTTACTTGACTAGTGTTTTTGGATTAAATTTCTCAGAGCATCCCAGAAAGTATTCAGGTACAACACTGAGCCTGAATAATAGAAGGAGTAAAAGCTGGAACTTGTTTTGATTGAGCTGTTGCTGAAGATGAGAGGTGGCCTGGCTATGTGGTAGCAGATGCTTTCTCTGTCCCCTCCCACTGAGGAAAGCCAACAACTTACATTTTTTTGAGCACCAGACTTATTCACTCCTAATATATTTTTAAAAACTAATGGAGGCCTACTTCTTAAAGCCTACTTTCTCTTATTCACCATCATACTGCTAGCAAATGTAGTAAGATCAGTCATTTATTTAACTGAAGGAAAATTAATTTACAGTGAAAAAAAAACTGCAGTGACAGTGAGCACATAGAGATCTCTCACGGGACAATGTTTTTGAGTCCTTATTGACTAGACTTCATTGTGACTTAATGAATTGTAATACTGCACAGCACTTTATCACTGGGAATGGAAGGTCCAGACTTACAGATGCTTCTGATGGAGACTGTGCTTTGCATCTCCTGCCAAAATCTTCTACTTAGACTTGGACAACTGGGCCCTGATTGGCTTACTCATCGAGAACCTTGAAGCATCTTGCCTGGCTAAAAGCATTTTGTTTAGAGGAAGTGGGACAGGAGATTAAAGCAGCTCACCCACCAGTCTCCTTCTACTAAGGGGCTCAGAGTCCTCAAAGCATTTCTCTCATTCCTTTCTGAGGCATACTGTACTGCAGGAGAAAATCTGTGTGGTGCTTTCTTGTCAACGAATGCAGAAATCACAAACGATGTCAGCAAAGAGGCTAGATCTATGTAGGTCAGAGGTAAGCAGGCCTCCCCTGACCAGCTCCATGATTTTACCTTATATAATAGAAAACCAGTGGGTAAATACTGGTACTGCCCTATTTATTATTACCCCTTTCAAGCAAAGTGTCTCCTACCTTATAGAGGAAAATAGAGAAAAGGAAGAAATTCTGAGTGGAAGGACTCCAGAGATTTGGGCAATAGCTCACATTCATTGAACACTTCGTAGAGAACTGTTGCATTAACTTACTTAATATCCAAAATAACCCTATGAAGTAGGCTGCTCTTGTGATCTGATAGACAAGAACATTGGCAGAGCTGAGATTTGAATCCTGGCAGTCTGGCTTAAGAAACTGTCTGTCTTGGATTATAATTTAATTCTCAATAAATACACACCTGCCAAGTTATTCCAATTAACAAAAGAGTCTTGGAATAGACATTTTGTCCATCTACAGCTGGATTATTCCTTTTCTTTTCAGTCATTAGCACTTAATTTTACTTAAAAGTAATAGTACAGATGAAGAACAGACTAGAATAGTGTTTAAAATTAACTTCAGAAAAATCACATTTATATAAAGGAAATAAAACAGGCCAGAAATCCAAAAAAGGTATAGCTCATATTATTGCACTTGAATAAAATGTGCGTTTGGGGCAGCATAACACATAGGCCCACAGGCCCAGAGGAGGAGACAAGCCCAGGACAAGCCCCAGGGAGTATTCCTGGGCCCAAGCTCTCCAGTGGCCTCAGACACATTTAACATTTCGAAACATTCTGTTAGAGCTCTTTACACAAGGGACTGCTGTGTCTTTAACACGTTTTAGTCGCACCCACACTCTTCGTTTCAATCCTTGTGCAAGTTTAAGGTGCAGCTGGACCTCACATGATGAGACACCAGTTACACCAACAGCACCCAGAGCCCAGGCCACGGAGAGTAGGGAAGGAAGTGAATTTCTGCTTTACACAATTTCAGAGACCAAAACTGTGGCTATAGTTTACCCTTCAAGCACTCTTCATTTTGTTTTTTGTTTTTTGTTTGTTTTTTTTAAAATATATTTTTTATTGATTTTTTACAGAGAGGAAGGAAGAGGGATAGAGAGTTAGAAACATCGATGAGAGAGAAACATCGATCAGCTGCCTCTTGCACACCCCCTACTGGGGATGTGCCCGCAACCAAGTTACATGCCCTTGACCGGAATCGAACCTGGGACCTTTCAGTCCACAGGCCGACGCTCTATCCACTGAGCCAAACCGGTTTTGGCAAGCACTCTTCATTTTGGTCATTTATATTGGAACATGAGCAAAAGTGACAGGATACAAATCAGCACTAAAGTAATTCCCAAGCTACTAGTGGAAAATATAATTTAAATTTAAAAAGCCTGCCACATTCTTGGAGTAGCATAACTGTATGTATAAGAAAAAGGCTGTAAACTTATAGAAAAGATAAACTCTTGACTTCTTAAAAAAAAAAATTGATTTTGCCCTTCCCTTGAGTGTTAAACAGAAAAATGTAAACCAGTGGACCTAGTTACCAAAACACACTTGTTCTCTTAAGCCAAGGAGCGACTTTAAAATTTGGCCTGAGCTAGTTTTATCTTCAAGTTTTCTCTGAGTTTGTCCACGAACTGAATGCAGCCAAGTCCTTGGCCATGAAGCTGGCCTTGATGGTCTCAATACAGACATCTTCCAAAGCCTTTACAAAGAAGCTGAGCTCTTTGCTGTTATCAAGCTTAGCTCATGGGCAGAAATGGGAGCAATGGGATTGGTAGATGTCTCCTGTCCTTTCTGGTACATGCGGAAGTGACGTGCTACAGTCCCATGGGCAGCCTCTGCTTCTGCCATCTTGCCATCTGAACAAATCAGCACGCTGATCTTCATGCCAAGAGAGCCATAACCTTGGGCCATGGAATCGGACTGTACAGTGCCAACATAGTTTTTATAGGCCCCGATGAAGCCTCCCTCTGACTTCATGGCTTGGGCTCCCATGTGGCCTCACACTGCGATTTGTACTGCTTGTCATAGATCTCCTGAAAGATGTCTTTAAAACGCCCATCATGCCGAAACCGGTTTGGCTCAGTGGATAGAGCGTCGGCCTGTGGACTGAAGGGTCCCGGGTTCTATTCCGGTCAAGGGCATGTACCTTGGTTGCGGGCACATCCCCAGTGGGAGGTGTGCAGGAGGCAGCTGATCGATGTTTCTCTCTCATCGATGTTTCTAGCTCTCTATCCCTCTCCCTTCCTCTCTGTAAAATATCAATAAAATATATTTTTAAAAAATAAAACGCCCATCATATTTCTTCAGAATAGTGTTTTCGGTGCTCAGCTACAAAGGCCCACTCTTAGAGCCATATGGAAAGAACTGTGTGCGAACTCTTGGATTGGCATATCTTGATTGTACATTCCCATGGCAACACCACCCCCCTCTTCAAAGTTATGTACCAGGTATGTCTTTTTTTAGGATCCATCACTTGGTGCGTAGGTTATCTCTACTTTTGCAGGCCCCGGAACAACAAAATCAGTTGCTCTGTACTGATCCCCATATGCGTGACGGCCTATGATAATGGATTTTACCATCCGCTCACAAGCCAGGGGGATATTTTTGCAGATAATAGCTTCCCTGAAAACATTCCCAGAATATTCTGAATGGTATCATTTGGCGACTTCCACATCTGTTTCAACTTGCACTCCTCAACCTTCTTCTCATCAGGGGTGATGGTGCCACACTGGACACCAGAGTTATACTTTACAGCTTCTGCGGCACCCTTGGTGACCTGGTCTTGGTGGCATCACGACTCTATGCCTGAATCATAGCTGTGCAGGTCCTGTTCCACAAGGAGAAATTAGTTTTTCTTTAATCAACTTCCAAATGGTTCGTGTCATAGCGTCTCCTTGCATCTCCATCACTGAACCACCATAGATTTTTTGAGACATTTTGACTTCACTAAACCTTTACAACGAGTCAACTTCAAATCACTCCAACTCCTCTCAGTCTTGTAGACTCAGTGGAGTACAGTTTATCTCCTGCAGGGGTAGGTATGGTGGCGTTGCACTGGGGTGAGGGTGGCATAGCCACTCACCATCCCACTCATAAGTGCAGACAGCTGGGTCCCAGCTGTTTTGGCATCAGACACAGCCTCCAAGAAACCATGGACAGGCAAGCAGGCGAGCAGCTTTTCCTCTTCCCAGCTTTTTTCTGGATTATTTCTTGAAAAAAATTAGTATCTAGTAAAACTGAGCCAGAATTTGGTTCATTTGAAATTAGGACTTAAAAATATATTTGAATAATGATATGATAGTATAAGCAACAAGCTTTTATTTAAAAAATGTGAGCTGCAAATTGGAAAGCCGGTGGTGTAACAGTGTGGCTCAGTCCTAGAGGTAGATATTGACAGCACCAGCATGTCAGCCAGCATCTCCTAACTTTGGGTTGTAATTCTGACAACATTACAGCACCTAGAAAAACTGTTAAAAATTAGGAAAGTTCAAGAAATAGGTGTTATTTTCTAATAAATTAAGATACATGAGTCAAACATTTGTTTTCTCCTCAGTCTGTCTCAGGTTGATACACTGTGAAAACCAAAGAGCAAGCCTCTCAGCCTGTTTATTGATTCCTAATAGAAGCTTTTCTTAGCAGCTCCATCTTCATTTGCTAAGTTGTGCCACGCCATCTCCCTTTGGCTTCTGTTCATCCACAGAAAATGGCTCATAGGATGTAGTTATAAGGAATTCTATTTCTATTCCAGAACATTCTGATAACAATTTGCAGGAAATGGTGGTCTTGGGATTTGTATTTAAATCAAGAAATCTCCACTTTCTTGTCTGATCTCTCGCTGATTATCCTTTAGGAATTTTACTGAGTACTTCAGTCCTGGGACTCCCATTCTTTCCCCAAAAGAACTGAAAGCAAAAGGTTTCAAAATAAGGCATTTAATTCCTCAGTGCCATTGTGTTAGAGGAACTGATACAGTTAGATGTGCTTATTTTATGAGTCACATCTTACTGTAACCAGCACTAATATGGATTAAGTTCCATTACAATTAATTCCCAGATTGTGTATTTTCTTTGTTTAGGTGAGGCTGTAGTATTGACTATTACTGCAAATAAAGTCCCTTTACTTGCAAGTTAGAAATGCTTAATATAGTTCTAGTGTGTCTGTCATGTATCAAATTTAATTCATAGAGTAAAAATCAACCAATCCCCACAACATCATTGTTCTAACAATATCCAATATAACAAAATTTTTATTGTTAACAACAATGAAAAAAACCCTGGTATTTTGTATATTTTTGTATTTAACATTTATGCAATCTCTGAATTCATCTATAGGATAGCACATTCAGTGTGTGTTATTTATAGATAGAAATGTCTTATTTCAAGACCATTGGTCTGTGTTGTTTAGGTTTTAAAATAGTCACTGTGTAAAATAGGTTTGACCTCAGCTGACAGCTGACAATGACACGGTTTCCTTGGGCATATTAAAAATGTCATTTCAAGAGCTTAGTCCACAGCAGAGTGAGGATTCTAACTCTGGCCAGCTTCTTACCAAATGAAGGTATCTTGCCAGTTCATTTCCCAGTCAGAGCACATTTCTTATTGATTTACTTTTTCATTTTTTATATAGGGATCATGACAAAATAGTCACACTATTTTAACCATGTTATGACAGAATCTGACCATTATGACAAACTTTATTTTCTTTTCATTAAGAAAAACAGCATGTTTTGTGCATGGTTTTTCTTTTTGGAAAAGGCAGATAGCATTAAAGAGGAACTCTGGGTCACAAACATTTGTAAGTCGAAATGCATACACTCTTACCAAAGCTATGTTGCTCCATCATTGCAACCATGTATTAGTCTTGTTCTGTGTATCTGCTATACTAGTATCAGTTCTCCCCAGACTGGTACTTGAGCTGGATAAAATGAATGGATAAGAGATTCAAGCAGTTTATCACACAGTGTCCTTGTTCTGCAAAGTCTAAGACTTTAGTTCCATTTATCTTTTTTTTTTAATTACTCATTTTCCAGGGAAACATGTTTTAGAGATTTAATAGCCAGTTTACTTTTGTTTTCTTTTTGGGTTTTGAGATTTGAGAAAAATAGAGCCCTCTTTGAAATTTGAATTGCTCTGGAGAATTAAACATTATTAAGAAGTTGGTTAAAATTATTGAAAATAAACAACTCTTGGGCTAAGTGTTTGGAATTACCTTTGAACACCTAGTATTTATTAGAATGAGTACACTTTCCTCCAACCTGTGAGAAACCTGGCTGATTGCTTCTTGCTTGCATTCTTCCCGTGTGGCCTGGCCAGAGATGTCTTCTGTTTCCCTAGCAGTTTTATGTGGTCAGAAAGAAGCTGTGACTCCACTTCTTTCAGACCACTCCTCTGCCCACAGAGCTGGAAATGACTGCTTTGCTATTTCCCATACTTTGCAATCACATGAAGGGCTTAAGGGACAGTTGGCATTCGCTCCGTGGCCACAGCCATCTTGGTTGGGTTAATTTGCATACTCACTCCTGATTGGCTGGTGGGCGTGGCTTGTGGGTATATCGGAGTGATGGTTAATTTGCATATTACTCTTTTATTAGATAGGATATATTTGAAGAATTGCTCTTTTAATCTTTCATCCCCTCCTTCCCTATGTTTCTTTTTATTTTTTTATCTGTGTCTTTCACTCTTACTCTTGTAACTTGCTGAAGATGTATTATTAACACTTTCAGTTAAATCCACAGGATTTATGTAGAATATTTACCTGTCAAACATCTTCGTTTATTGCAGTGGTCGCCAAACTCATTATTCAACAGAGCCAAATATCAACAGTACAACGATTGAAATTTCTTTTGAGAGCCAAATTTTTTAAATTTAAACTTCTTCTAACGCCACTTCTTCAAAATAGACTCGCCCAGGCCGTGGTATTTTGTGGAAGAGCCACACTCAAGGGGCCAAAGAGCTGCATGTGGCTCGCGAGCCGCAGTTTGTCAACCACTAGTTTATTGTATCCTAGCCTTGATGCTATAGCTATGCCCATATCCAGCTGCCTCCTCAAGTGGTAATCTGATTGACAGATTATTCTATTTAGCCTCAGCAAAGATCAGTAAGGAAGTATCCTCCGTATAAAGCAAAGAATTCTAAAGCCTTGGGAATCATCTGATCCAGGCTTTTCTCCTAAAAGAGTGCCTCATCTCAGTCTCCTGTGAAATGATAGTTGTCTGGTTTTTCTAGCTTGAAGCATGGAGAATGCTTATTCAGTGGCAGATTCTTAGACTCCGATTATTGAAGTTGTTTGAAGGAATTGTAGCAGTCGTCATCTAGTCCTCTATTCTTTTAACTGGCATGTTGAGGGCCTGCTACCTTCCAGGTCTCATAGTAGGCCCCGGGGATAGACAGCTCAGTGAAAGTCTCCAATCTTGAAGGACTCCCAGTTCTCCTCTCACCTAATGCTAGAAGGCCTTCTGTGACAAATGCCAGCCTGGGATCAAACATTTCCAGTGATAATAAGCACACTGTTTCACAGGATGAATCACTCTCTTTTTACGTGGTTTGTATAGTTGGAGTTCATTCTATCCAGTTGTTTCTGGACTCGGTTTTTCATGTGAAATCCTGCTCAGATCACCTGTCTGTGAAATGGATGCAATTAGCTGTGCTCCGGGTGGGCCCTGCCCACTTGACCACCCTCTCTCCTTCCTTAAGAGGCCCACTCAGATCCTTACTTAGGACCCTGGCCTAGTTGTTCGGATCAACTCTAATAATTAGAAAGACGTTTCCTTATTTGAACTTGTTACTTCCTAATTATTCCAGGTTCAGGCCCCTGGAGCAGCAGCACAGTGTAAATCCACCTTGTCTCTCTTTTTTTAAAATATATTTGTATTGATTTCAGAGAGGAAGAGAGAGGGCGAGAGAGATAGAAACATCAATGATGAGAGGGAACCATTGATCGGCTGCCTCCTGCATGCCCCCTACTGAGGATCGAGCCTACAACTCGGGCATGTGCTCTTGACTGGAATCGAACCCGGGACCCTTCAGTCCACAGGCTGAAGCTCTATCCACTGAACCAAGCCGGCTAGGGCCACTTTGTCTCTTTTATAAAACTCCTCCAGATGCTTGGATAGCTAGCATGCTCCCTCCTGCCTACACCTCTTCTCAGGCTAAATCAGCCTCACTGCCTGGCACCTTGCTGCAGGGGCGTGATTTTACGGTTTTAGTCTGGGAATTCTTTAAGTGATGCTACTTCTTCTTCTAGCCTGGACACTGGAGACAGACTTGTATCTTAGGAGAATTTGAAGTTGGTTTTTAGTTCCCCTTCCCCATCCTTTATTTTTCACCCCCTCAGTCCAAATATTTCAACCTCTTAGAGAAAGTTGTTTATTATCAAGGTCAAAAGAGAAAAAAAGAAGTGGAAGACTTGGCCTTCTTAATGCACACACAGCAGCTCTCTCCACAGTCGTCCTGGTGTCTGGGAGCACATCGGGCAGGGCAGGGCAGGGCAGGGCAGGCCTAAGGCGCATCCCCTGGTTCGCACGCCCTGGGTGGATCAGCTTTCATAGCCCACAGTGATTTTCACCGAGGAGGCGATAGATGCTGGGCTCTCGTGAGCTGCCCCTCTGGCATGCACAAGCTGAGCAGCATATTCCTGCATTGCCCAGCATGCTTCCGCCTCATTCATACCAAAGGCGCTGCCTCTTGGGTGGGAACAAGTGATAGAGCCATTTTTGACATTAAAATAGAGTACTTCTTGGCTTCTGGAAAAGTGGATCATTTGGTTGATTCTGTTAGGTTTGTGAGCATTTTATTCCCTTTGTTTTCACTCTCTTCCCATGTTTTATGTAGGATGGTATATTCAAATCTAGTTTGAATTTAATTTCATGAGCTATATATGACACTTAGGAAGTAAGAGTTGATAATAAATATCGAGCTTTCTGCATTTTGTCATATTTTCCAATCTGTGCAACATATGAAAGGGCTTAGCTTTCGTCCCTTTACATGCTGGATATTATGTAGGGCAGATGAGGTAAAAGCTGTTGTCTTTCGGTATTGCTACTGCAACCAGGACTCTTAACCTGGGACTTGTAAACCTGAAGACAATCTGTGGCATGTCTTCTGGGCTCCTTGAATAGCCTAAAGTTATATTCCCATTTTTGTGTATAAATTCTTGTTTGCATTTTTCTGGAGATTTTTCAAGGCATCTGAGACCAAAAAATGTGGTTACAGATGACTAGATGGAAGTTTCAAGATCCTTCAATTGAACTAGATATGTTTTCTAATCAGGACATATTATGGTGGTGATTTATTTTATATTGAAGGAAATTGTCATTAAAAATTTGTTTTAGCTCTAGCCGGTCTGGCTCAGTGGATAGAGCATCTGCCTATGGACTGAAGGGTCCCAGGTTCACTTCCCGTCAAGGGCATGTACCTTGGTTGCAGGCTCAATCCCCAGCCCTGATTGGGGCGCCTGGGAAGGCAGTTAGTTGATGTGTCTCTCATCAATGTTTCTCTTTCTCTGTCTCTCTCTCTCCCTTCCACTCTTTCTGAAAACCAATGGAAAAATATCCTTAGGTGAGGATTAACAAATATATATATATTTGTTTTAAACCAAGCTTATAATTGAACGTCATTCTGCTTTGGTCTTTGAATCAGGAGCAACGTGATGACCTTTTATGCACGAAATGCTGCACAAAAACCAAAAGGAAACGGAAGAGCGCCACCTAGAGGCCCTAACAAGTTTCACATATTTGGAATCAGGCCCAGGCCTTCTCCCTGCACAGGGGTCTTTAGCTTTAGTAACTTTCTAAATTAAGGACATTGTTTTTCCTCAAGTAATTGCAGACCATAAAGGTGTGTGTCGGTGATATTTATAACCTACTCAGATGCTACAATTGTGGGGTCTATTCTTGCTACTTTGAAACATAATTTTAATAGAAGCTTAATGTTGTAGATAGCATTTCCTCTATTTCTTAGGACTGTAGGAACTTCAGGCTTTAGAATCTACATTGCTTTGAATATACTTTTAGTAACAAAGCAAGAACAAATTAATGCCTGCTAAAAATTATTTTAATATAGGGATTTTACTTAGTTGTATTTTCTAAGTTAGACTAAATTAAAAATTAAGAGCAATTTGCCTTAATTACTCTTTGTATTCCTTTCAAGATGGTGATATAGAATAGTGTTTGCCAAATGTTGCAGAAATTGTGGGGTTGCAGAGTTTAATTCACTCTGAAAAAATAGACAAGCGGAATTTATATCAACAGGGAAGTCAAGAATAGCTCTCAAGTCCCAGTTCTGCCATTACTTTGCAATGTTGAGTTTGTTAACTTGTTTCTTCTTCGTTTATAAATGGTGCTGATAATAGTATCTAATTTAAAGTTGTGAGGATTAAATGAAATACAATTAGTAATCATAGTACCTTATATGTAAAAAATCTTTTAAAATTAGCAGTAGTTTATTATTGTATCACTGGCCAGTTTTGTTTTCAGGACAGTTATAATGAAATAGAAACAGAAAAAATTTTTAACCTATATCTTGTAGACTTTTATAGTTAAAAAAACATTTCACAAATACAATCTTCTTTGGTTAAAGTAAGTAGTCAATACATGTTTATTTGTTCATATAGTCAGTAGCTATGTATTCAGCTCCTGTAGGTGTAAATAACCATGATTGGTATTAGAAGGTTGGTACTGAAAACAGCATAGGAAAGACGTGAACCTTACATTGTGGGGAGAGAGTTCAACAATAGACAAGTAAATAAATAAGATTATTTCACAAAGAAGTCATTAGTGTGAAGAGAACTAGTGTGATATAATAGATAGTGACTGGAGGCCTAGTTTAGGTGGCCAGGGAAGAGCTTCTGAACAATAGACATTTAAGCTCTTAACAAAATGACAAGGAGCCAACCATGTGAAGGTCAGAGGGGCAGCCATTGCACCTAAGGGAAACAGCAAGTGCAGAGGCCTTCGGTGCAGTATATTAAGCATGCGCACCGACTAGGAAGCATGCTAGTGCAGCTAGACGGAGTTCTGTGCACCAAGGGGAGATGGCAGGGGATGAGGTCAGAGACGGAAGCTCAAGACTGTAGGCCCAGGACTTCATAGTTTATTCTGAGGGTTATGGGAAGACTTTGGGGGAATTGTAGGCAAGGTAATAATGTGCTCAGATTTGTGTTTTAGAAATAGCTTCTCAATGGAGCAAGAATGGAAGCAGGAAAACCATATAGGAAACTTTTGCAATAGTCTAAGTGAGAGATGATGGTATCTTGGATGAAGATGTTGAAAGAATGGTTCAGAAGTTTGGGTCCTGCCTGCAGCTCTGTAGTATAGAGGCAGTATGGTTTGAAATCTGACTTACCATGTGAGCCTGGACAAGTTTATTAACTTCTCTGTGCCTGATTTTTACCATCTCTGAAATGGGATACCTTCCTCCTAGGATTGCTATCAGGATTAAATGAGAAAATCATAATTGTAAAGTGCTCAGAAGTGTTAACACTGTTTTTATCCTCATCATCATCACCATCACCACCTTTATCACAGGCACTACTCCCACATCATCCTCAGCACCCTCAACTTACAGATGAGAAAACTTAGAGGATGGTTTTGAAATAGAAATATAAGCTTCTTGATTTTGAATCTATTATTCTTTGAGCAATATGTTATGTAGTCTGAGCTCCCAGAGCGAAATAGCTGTTGATATGAATCTCTAGCTCAGAGTCCAGTTGTGTGCACCTGTGAATGTTGAAACACCATTGAGAAAATTGCAGAGCTCACAGGGAGTCCTGGTGTGTGCTAGGGAGACATCTGGTGCGTGCCGCTCCCCCATGCTTGAACCATTAGAAAGTCTAATTCCCTGAGTTTGAAGAGAGGTTTGGTCTCCTAAAGTTAGAGCATGAGTGTGCACATAACAATACATGTAGGAGGAAAGAACTCACTATTCTGAGGACCTTATACTACACTGAATCTCTTTCAAGGACATTCATCGCCACATTAATTGTGTTAAATGGGGCCATACATAATATAAATAAATGAAATCTATGGATTATTCTGAGACTTTTTTAAATCAGACTTTTAGTGAAAGTATTAACCAGCCTACCAGATTTGAATTTCTCTTTTCTCCACCTCTTTCTGCCTTTGCCAGTCCCTCTGGAGTAAGCAATGACATAGGTAAGGATCAAGGAGCAAGAGAGACAAATGAGAAGCAAGGAATTTGAAAATCTCCCTACTCACCTTGCCTCGCTGGGGGCACCACTGCTACCGCCATCATGGGATTAAACACAGGCTCTTTGTTGCAGAATGTGAGCACTTGATCCGCCACATGCTGGTGTTGGACCCGAGTAAGCGCCTCTCAATGGAGCAGATATGCAAACACAAGTGGATGAAGTTAGGGGACAATGACCCCAACTTTGACAGGGTGAGTGAGCACCACTTGCCTTAGCGAACTCTTCTCAGAACTACTGAAACCTCTTTTGCATGAGATTGTAATCAGGCCAGGACATGAAAAGGCGGCCCTGGGAACAAACTATTGGGCAATACTCAGCAAGGAGTGAAAGTAGGACTTTTAAATCAGCAGCTGATGGCGAACAGTGAGACCAGTTCCCTACTACTTATCCCCAAGTCATAGTCTCTTGGCTTTTGAGACAGTACAGCCCACAGTTCTGCAGCTTACCCACCATGGGACATCTCTTCCTCTTGTCCTAGTGTGATAGCTCAGTGACTCCTGTAGCATACCTTTATTTAAACCATTGTTGCTATCCCAGGTACTCCAAAGTTGCTCATGAAAATGGGGATCTTGTCTTCTCACAGCTACATACCCTGGGGCTTTATTGCTTGGGCTTTGTCTGAGGCCAAAAATATCCCAAGCTAGGGGCCTGGAACATGTGTGGTGACATGCATATGTGATATATCATCTTAGCATAGCTAATTTGGGGTTTGATGGCTTACCTTTTTTTTTAATGTTACAGTTAATAGCTGAATGCCGACAACTAAAAGAAGAAAGACAGGTAGACGTTTTGAATGAGGATGTCCTGTTGGCCATGGAGGACATTGGACTGGACAGAGAGCGGACACTACAGGTATCTCTACAGGAATGGAGAACAAAGGGAGATGTAGCCATACTCCCTCTGGCCTGCCTTTTTAAATGTTTTCTCCTTCTTGGGAACTTGGGTCTTTTTTATTTAAATAATTTTTTTAATTTTTCAATTATAGTTGATATACAATATTATATTAGTTACAGGTGTACAATATAGAGATAAGACATTTATATAACTTACGAAGTGATTACTCTAGTAAGTCTAATACCCGTCTTATACCATGTTGTTGACTGTCTACCCTGTGCTGTGCTTTGCATCTCCATGACTATTTTATAACCACCAATTTGTGCTTCTTACTCCCACCTCCTTTTTGCCCACCTCTCCCATCTGGCGACCAGCAGGAACTTGGATCTTTTTGTTTCCCCCCTGTTCTTCCTCTGCCCCTCTTCAGGTCTTGGAACTGAGATGCTTTGGTCTTGTAATGTTACTATTGAAAGAGTTTGGTCATTGAGATGCCATTTCACTCTTTTCCTTTCTCTCTTGGTAGTCATTAAGTACAGATGCCTATGATCACTATAGTGCAATCTACCATCTGCTGTGTGATCGACATAAGAGACATAAAACCCTGCATGTCGGAGTACCTCCCAGCGTGCCCCGAGCCATGGCCTTTCAAGCACCAGTCAGTATACAGGTGGGCAATGATTCCTGTGACCTTATTCAGGACAAGTAACATTTAGGGGGGTTGGGGGGACAGGGGGTGGTTAGTCACTGCTCAGGAATTCTTAAGTCCAGAGATCAAGCAAAGATTGGAACTTTCTTAGAGAAGATGGAAGGGTATTCACGTACTTGAGGTAGACAGTAGTTGCAGTGTGTGGTGGTTGTTTTTTTAAGAAGCAGCAAATCATTGAGACTGTTGTTTCTAAAACAACAACAACAAAAAAAAACCTTTCTTAATATAGCTTCTAAGGAACCAAAGAGTCAGAGGTAGAAACATAGACTTTAGCAATCAAGAATACTTTGAGCCCTGGCTGGGTGACTCAGTTGGTTGGAGCATCATCCAAAAGGTTGATGTCCAGTCAGGGCACATACCTAGGTTGCGGGTTTGATCCCTGGTCTGGGGTGTGTATGGACGGCAACCAATCGATGTTTCTCTCTCACATGTTTCTCTCTTTCTTCCTCTCTCCTTAAAATCAATAAAAACATATCCTCGGTGAGGATTAAAAATAAAAAGAACACTTTGAAAGACTATCATTTCCCTCTAGTGTTTATAATATGTGTGTGTCTGAATGTACTTCTTTCCAGGCGGAGCAGGCGGGTACCACTATGAACATCAGCGTTCCACAGGTGCAGCTGATCAACCCAGAGAACCAGATTGTGGAGGCAAGTGGCGATCTCTGATTGTTGCCAGTTGAAATCTTTCCCACGTTCTTGCTTCCTTTCCTTACTTTTATTTCTAATTGTTTCTCATGTCTAATTCAGTTGTGTTTTCTTTCATCTCAGCCGGATGGGACAGTGAACTTGGACAGTGATGAGGGTGAAGAGCCTTCCCCTGAAGCATTGGTTCGCTATTTGTCCATGAGGAGGCACACAGTAGGTGTGGCTGACCCCCGGTGAGTATCTGAGCTCTAATTAACCTCAGGGCCAAGAAGTCCCACCTGAATTCCTACCAGTGCATTTTTCCTACTTCATTGTATCTCCCAGGTGAAAACTAATCCAGTGGCCAAGACATGTTTGTAACCCAGCTCAGGGTCCCCAGTAGACCAGATTTGATTTGCTAAAAATATTACAGAGTTGCCCCTAGTGGATGGTGGACCAGTAGCCACCATCATGCCAATTAATCACAACACTTTGGTGAAGAGTCTCTGTGTCCACAAAGGCTGAGGTCTTCTGATCTAAGTCATGTGAAAGTGCCTCTCAAAGTTTGTTTGACTGACAGCTTCAAGAGATGGTCGCTACATGTTCTAATGTAAGACTCATCTTGGAAGTGAGGACAAAGGATATGGTGTGGTTGATCTGTATTACAAATTAAGGAAACAAAAATCAAAAATCCTACTGAATAAGTACCAGTTTTCCAAAGTGTTTTCGCAAAATAGTCCTTCTGAATGTCCCTGATGCCCTCCCACCTGGGAGATGTCCTAAAGGCTGGCTCTCTCCTTTTTTGTTCTACATTTGAAGACTCAACATTAAAAATGCCCTTACATCTTTTCTGGGTACTTCCTTTACTGCGTAGAGAAGAGAAGGTTGTGTCAGAGAGATCTCTTGAGAGTTCAACTAGATGTAAAGCTAGTTTGTTTTTTGTTTTTTAATACCTCTTTTCTCTGAAAATACCTCTTTTTCCAGAAAAAAGATCCCCAGGCCTGCTGACTTGCTTGCTTTAGGTTTCTCATTCTTGGCCTACATTCACACAGGCAACAGGGGAACATTCTGGCTCCAAAGGCTGTGTCCGCAGTATTGCTCTGCTAGTGGAAAGACCTCTTGGTTTAAAGTGTGCTGTGAATCCCACCGCAGGAGCATCACAGCCCTGTACATCGCGGCGTGTCTGTGCTGCCGCCACTGACAGGAGGAATTGCCTTCTTTCCCTGGTGAATGAGTTGCTATTCCGGGTAGCCAGGTTTTAGTGAGTGGCCTATGTCCTCCAGAAATGTGCTGTTCATCTCCAGACTGTGCAGGCCCAAGCTGGACTGGTGCAAGTATTTCCTTGGGGCTCAGAGCTGTTGGTTTCACATGAGTGGTCAATAAAGAATAGCAGGCCCCAGTTCCAAACAGTAAAGTGGCAGGCAGCCAGGTTCCACACATTGGGCTTCTACTTGCGTTGGGATCTTAGAGAGAAATACAAATTTGCAGGGAAAGTGAAAAATATATATAATAAAATAAATTATACTGAATTAATCAGTTTCATCAGTTTTGGGATATAGCACTTTTGAGTGAGAATATTAACCAGAGAAGATGGCGGCATAGGTAAACACCAGTATTCACCACCTCCCACAACCACATCAAAATTACAACTAAAATAAAGAACAATCATCATTCAAAGCGGCTGAATGGAAGTCCTACAACTAGAGAAGTAAAGAAGAAAGCACATCAAGACTGGTAGGAGGGGCAGAGGTGCTGAACAGGTTGTGGCATTTTTTTAATTGGGAGAGATCGCCAAGACCTCCTGTAAGAAGCAGGGGGTCCCAGCCCCACAGCAAACCCCCAGCCCAGGGTTCCAGAGCTGGGCAGAGAAGGCCCCCTAACTTTGGGCTGTAAAAACCAGCCAGGATTGTGGCTGAGTAACACAGAGGCTGCTGGAGACCCAGCAGTTCCTCTTAAAGAGCCTGTGCACTGACTTACAAGGTCCCACTTCCTCTGAGTTCCAGCACCGGTGGCAGCTTTGGGGGAATCCAGGGACATAGGAGGAGGAATTGGACTGTCTGGTATTGGGGCAGGAACTCAGGGGAGGCTTTCTCTCAGACCAGGGTGTTCTCAGGGGTCATTGTTGCTATGCTGGGACCTCCCCTGTTACAGAGCTAATTAGCAGTCATATCTCAGTTTCCATCGTTGTGGCCGACACTGTTCACTCCACCCTGATGATTCCTAAGATCCCGCCCCATTCAGTTTGACACCCCACCCAAGCTGTTTGCAGCAGCTTTTCCATATGAATGGCCTGTCCTGGCTCAAGCTTCAGACTTTGCTAAAATCTCTCAAAAAATCAGCAGCTGGTGTCAGCGTGCTCCATACCTATCAATAAGAGACCCAAGACCTAGCACTATCACCAGCCTACCTTCATTCACAGCTGGGCCTTGCCCAGACACTTCTAAACCCAATACAAATAGGAAAACTGCAGATCCCTCTGTGGCTCCTGCTGGGTGGCCCCAGGCAATGGCTGACTTTGCACCTCCTGGGAGGCCCCAGAGGCAGTGCACCTTACAGTGGACTGCTTCAGACCATACCAGATTACAACTGTATACACTCAAGGGGCAGACTCAGTGAGCACCAAAGCCCCACTGAAGCAAGTCCTGCTCCATAGGGGTGTCTCCTGCACAGCAACTCTTCCACTTAGTCACAGCTGGTCCTCACAGCCAATTAGCCTGGAGGTGATGCCAACAGCAATCAAGGCTCAATTACAACAGGACAGTGCACACAGCCCACACGGGTGCACCTAGAGTGCCCAGCTCAGGTGACTGGGGAGACTGAGCCATGGGGCCCTACAGTACACCTACTACACAAGGCCACTCTACCAAATCCAGGAGACATAACAGCTCTACCTAATACATAGAAACAAATACAGGGAAGCAGCCAACATGCAGAGGCAAAGAAATGTCACAAATGGAAGCAAGCAAACTACTGGATACAGAGTTCAAAATAATGGTTATAGGGTTGCTCAAGGATTTTAATGAGAGCTTCAAGGAACTTAATGAAACTTCCAAGGATCTTAGTGAAAATGTCAAAGACATGAAAAAGGACCAGTCAGAAATTAAGCATACACTAACTGAAATAAAGAATAATTTACAGGGATTTAACAGTAGAGTAGAGGATTCCGAGAATCAAATCAATGATTTGAATATGAGGAAGCAAAGAACACCCAACCAGAAGAAAAAGAATCCAAAAATATGAAGATAGTATATAGAGCCTCTGGGATAACTTAAAGTGAACCAACATTTGCATTATGGGGGCGCCTGAAGGAGAAGAGAGAGAACAAAATGGATATTGAAAACCTATTTGAGGAAATAATGACAGAAAACTTGCCCTACCTGGTGAAAGAAATAGACTTACAAGTCCAGGAAGCGCAGAGTCCTAAACACGAGGAACCCAAAGAGGCCCACAACAAGACACATCATAATTAAAATGTCAAGGGTTAAAGACAAAGAGAGACTCTTAAAAAGCAGCAAGAGAAAAGCAGTTAGTTGCCTACAAGGTAGTGCCCATACAACTGTCAGCTGGTTTCTCAACAGAAATTTTGCAGGTCAGAAGGGAATGGCAAGAAATATGCAAAGTGATGAATAGTAAGGACCTACAACCAAGATTACTCTACCCAGCAAAGTTATCATTTACTAGTAGAATTGAAGGTCCAATAAAGATCTTCACAAACAAGAAAAAGCTAAAGGAGTTCATCACCACCAAACCAGTATTACATGAAGTGTTGAAGAGTATTCTTTAAGAAAAAGAAGAAGGAAAAAAAAAAATATGAGCAATAAAATGGCAATAAATACATATCTATTAACAATTGCATATAAAAATAAATGAACAAGAAATCTAATGAACAAAATAAATTGATGAATACAATAGCATCAAAAGGAATGGAAACATGGAACAGACTGACAAATCTCAGAGGGGAGGGCTGAGGGGGGTGTGGGAAGAGATTAACCGAAGATCTTATATGCATATATGCATTACCTATGGACACAGACAATAGGGTGGTGAAGGCCTGGGGCAGGGTGGGAACCAGGTAGAAGGGTTCAATGGGGGGTTAAAAGAAAGGCATCTGTCATACTCTTAATAAAGATTTGTTTAAAAAACAAACAAAAAAAACTTAAAAGAATATTAACCAGACTTCTCTGTCATCCTGTTTCTTTTAGCATGGAAGTTATGGACGATCTGCAGAAGCTCCTACCTGGCTTTCCTGGAGTCAACCCGCAGGCTCCATTCCTACAGGTGGCCCCTAACATGAACTTCATGCACAACCTATTGCCCATGCAAAATTTGCAACCAACTGGGCAGCTTGAGTACAAGGTACCTGGATATGGGAGAGGGCTTGCCCCAAGAAAACACATTTAACTCATTTAAGAGACTGAGAGGCCTTCCAGGATTTAAGGGTGTCTTTGTAGAGAAGGAAAGCATCTGGGTGCGAGGGAAGATTTCTCTAGTCTCCATTACAGCCAAGGGTCCCTTAACATCAGTGGATGAGAGTACTTCTGTTTTCTCTCCTCCTCTCCCCCTGTCTCAATCTGTCCTTCCCACTCCACTTCCGACAGGAGCAGTCCCTGTTACAGCCGCCTCCCCTCCAGCTGCTAAATGGAATGGGTCCCCTTGGCCGAAGGGCTTCAGATGGAGGAGCCAACATCCAACTACATGCCCAGCAGCTGCTGAAGCGCCCACGGGGACCCTCCCCACTTGTCACCATGACACCAGTGAGTAGCAGCACAGAGTCCAGCTTACTCTCTCTCTGAGACTTTTGATAAAGAGGTTGTGAGCATAGGGTGGGAAAAAGAGGCTTTCCAACCTAAACGTCTGAATTTCCTCTTTCTCTAAACTTAGGGTGTTCAATATAATCACATTTTCCTCAGGCTAGTAGACTTTTCCAGTCTTATTTTTTGGCTAACTTCTTTTCTTAACCAAATAATTTCTACACTGAAGCCTGCTCCCAGAGAGCTTCATCCTCATGGACCACTTACACCTAGTTAAGTGCATCTGCCCCCCCTCGGTTTGGAGGCGGGGCAGTCTCCTAGCTCAGCCTTCCCACAGGTAACTGCTCTCGGCCAGAGGGCAACACACGCTAACAGTTTTCTCTGTAATAAATTGCTCTTTAGGTTGGTTTCCAAAATTACCTTCTATCTACCATTTCTCCTTTGATTAGCACTGCCTTGTGTTTTGGGTACCACCTGAAGCACTTGATTGGCTTTCACAAGTTCTAGCCTAGTCAGTTGGTGTCCCTCAGTCCCATCTCTTTTATATGATGGTTACATGCAAAGATTGTTACCCTCACCCCTCACTCTGGGTTGTTTATTTCAAGTTATTTTCCTGTCATGGGTAAATTCATTCATTCATTCATTTGTTCATTCAATCTCATAGTACCATAAGATTGGATATTGATTATATCCATAACTCTTTAAAACAGTACTTTCTTTTTTCTTAAGATTTTTAAAATCTTACTCAGTTTCTGTGCTTAACCTTATCATGGATTAGTACCACAAGTGTGTGGCTTGGCACAGGTCTGGAAAAGGAAAGAATCATGTTTACAATTCCTGGCCTCACTGCACCATTGGAATAGTGCAAGGCTGTATGTGATTAAGGGCCAGGGGGAGTAACAGGACTGGTAGGCGGCAAACGAATTCGGAGAGAGCAGGGTCAGGGCGGCTGTGAGGGCCAGGACAGCTTTGAGGGAGGTAGAGGGACTTGCTCTGCCCGTTGGAGCTGTTCTTGTAAAGACCAGTAACAAACTTTTGTTGGTAAATGCAGTGGACAGTTTTAACTTTTGTCTTTCTGGACCTCCCATCTGTGTTAGTCACTATTGACCATTTTCTTTTTGAAATATTTTCTTTGGTTCTTTTCAGTTTTCCTTTGTGCTTGTTCCTTGAAGTTGGTTAAACCCTGACTTATCTTAGGCCCTATTTCCATTTCTTTTTACACACTCTGTCTGTTTTTGCCCACTCCCATAATTTTTGTTACCAGGTAATTCTGCAGCCCCACATGCTCTTTTGGAGATATATATCTTACCTAATAATAGACAAACATGTAAATTGACCATACCTCCATTATGCCCACAGCCAATCAGGAGTGAGTATGCAAATTAACCCAACAAAGATGGCGGGTTAATTTGCATATGCAGGCGTGGAGTGGCCAGGCAGGGTGGGATGCCTGCTATGAGGGGGAGGGGGGTGGAGGGAGCTACAGGAGCGGTGTTCCAGCTGGGATCGAGGACTTGCCGGCCCCCGGGTGGCCCGGGAGCGGGGACTTGGCAGCTCCCGGGCGGCTGGGAGGGAAGCCAGGGGAAGGAAGGCCTATTCTTGCACAAATATCGTGCAATGGGCCTCTAGTATATCTATATATATATATTAGAGGCCCAGTGCATGGAATTCATGTCGGGGGGGGGGGAGGGTGGGTTACCTCAGCCCAGCCTGCACCCTCTCCAATCCAGGACCCCTCGGGGGATGTCCGACTGCTGGTTTAGGAATTGGGCCTAAACTGGCAGTCAGACATCCCTCTCATAATCCAGGACCATTGGCTCCTAACCACTCGCCTGCCTGCCTGCCTGATCGCCCCTAACTGTGTCTGCCTGCCTGCCTGATCGCTGCCTAACTGCCCTCCCCTGTTGGCCTGATCACCCCCAACTGCCTTCCCCTGCCAGCCTGATCACCTCCAACTGCTCTCCCCTGCCAGATCAGTCGCCACAACTGCCCTCCCCTGCCAGCCTGATCATCCCCAACTGCTCCCCCCTGCCGGCCTGATCACCCCTAACTGCCTCTGCCTTGGCCCCACCACCATGGCTTTGTCTGGAAGGAAGGCAGGATGACTGGAAGATGTCCGGTCGACCTGGTCTAATTAGCATATTATGCTTTTATTAGTATAGATGCCTGCCTACTGCACATATTTAGTTGGTATCCATAGGCACTCACAGCTTTAATCCAGCATGTCCCCAAATGAACTTGGCCTGCCTATTAAACTGTGAAAGCACTGTCATCTCCTGATTTGACAAGCCAGGAACGTGAGTTTTATCTTTAAATCTTCCTCTCCCTTATTTCCCATATCAAATTATTCACCCAGTGCCTATAAAGTAAATATCTTATTTCTGTCCATCTTCACTGCTCTTCCTTAAACCACTGTCATCCTTTGCCTAAATTAATACAGTGGCCTCCTAACTGGCCTGCCACCAGCACTTATCACTCTGTGGCTAACGTACACGAGCTTTCTAAAATACAGATCTTGGAACATCATGTCCCTGTTTGAAATCCTTCAGTGGTTTACCACTGCCCCTTCCTCAAAATAAAGTTTTAATGTGGTATGCAACGCCAGGAATCACTGGCCACGGTGCTCCTCTCCTGCGCCCCCCATAGCCACCACCTCTCAGTCCTATTACTCCAGGCCTTTATAGACTTGTAATAAGGGACCTGGAAACCCTAGAAGCATTTAAACAATGGAATTACTCCAAAGATTTTTTGTTTTAGTTTATAATTATCCACTTCATAAAATGCCCCTTTGTATAATTTAAGTGTGATTTTTGCTCTAGTGCCTGAGGCCTGGTGACTATGTGAGCCCTGTGCATAGCTGTCAAGAATGCATGGTGTCCAGTCCATAACAGTGGGGAGAGCCACAGGAATGCATGCTTGGTAGAGGTTCTCATTTCACTTACACGAGGTGGTGGGTCACCACTATTTTAAAGCATGGAATCGCGGTCTTGGCCAAGTTGCTCAGTTGGTTGGAGCCTCTTTCCATGCATCAAAAGGTTGCAGGTTCAATTCCCAGTCAGAGCATATACCTAGGTTGCGGGTTTGATCCCTGTTGAGGCATGTGTGGGAGGCAACTGATCAGTCAATGTTTCTCTCTCCTTTCCTCTCTCTCTCAAATCAATAAAAACATATCCTTGGATAAAGATTTAAAAAAAAAAAAAGCATTGAATTGCAACTGCACAATTACATGTATGTACTAAAATGTAGTTTTAAGAACCCTCATGCCTTTCTGGAGTTAAAGACACCTAAACTCTGGAAGTAGCACGAATCCACACCCCAGGTCACGTCTTAGCCCAGGGAACCAGCTTCTGCTGTATTCTCGGGTTCCTAAGCACCCGCAGGCCTTCTCTGTTCTCTGAGCCTAGGACCTCGAAGGCTTGTGACTCCTTCCCCCTTTCCTTGGCTAGCTCCTGTTCACGTGTCAGGTCTCAGGTGAATGTCACCTCCTCCAAGACACCTTCCTCCACTCCCAAGTGCCCCAGGGAGGACTTGGTCTTGCTGTTTTGAAATTGTCTGTGTACTTGTCTCTGTCCTGCACGAGACTGTAAAATGAGGGCCAGAACTACATTTTATCCTGGAATGTAGTAGGTATTCAGCTATTTGTTGGGTAAATGAATGAATGAATGAATGAAGATGAATCAGAGGAAGAAATCCAAATTAAAATCACCTGAACAAGGTAAAAATGGAAAAATAGAAAGATATCTGAAAGGTGTGTGTAGCCCAGGGGTCCTACGAAACATTGTGTGAATAAGAAAACGAAGGGGAAGACCCACTCCCTAGGCAGTTTCCAGAATGCGATCTATTGCAGAAGCAGCAGAGCTTGAGCCTGTCCTTTCTGTCTCTGTCAGGCAGTGCCAGCAGTTACCCCTGTGGACGAGGAGAGTTCGGACGGGGAGCCAGATCAGGAAGCTGTGCAGAGGTAATGTGGCGTCAGCAGGCTCACCTGCAGCCAGCGAAAGGTCGCCTCTGCCCAAGGAGGGTACAGTGCAGCTGCAGCATTTGTGTGGTCTCTGCTCAAGCCAGATGGCATGTTCCTCCCACCTTGAAGGAACAGAAGACTCCCCAGAAAATTTCATTTCTGTAAACGCCATTGGAAGTCCCCTGAGTGACAGCAAGAACCATAAGAATGCTCCTCTCCTCCCTCCGACCTTCCTTGTCCCCTGCCTTCATATTGCAGCTCATAGTATTCACAAGGCATTACGCCTGCTCCTACCTGCCAAGGACTGTTTACTGAACAGGAATTGGAGATTTGGGATGACAGTGATCCTAGCTAGGCTAGCCATGGACCTCTGGCATGGACTCCTCCTTTCTGGGAGAATGAATACCTCTGGTACTGTTCGATTGAAAAGAATATGCAGTTCGGGCCAGTGACAGATGCAAATATCTATGGTTTGCAGAATCTTGTTGAGCGGTGCCTAATCCACAGAAAACAGTAGTGACCATCAGGCACACTGTGCTGTTCATTTTACCTCAGTTCCATTAGCCATGGCCCTCAGCTCCACCCATGCCCCCTGTGGGAGTTGTCATTCTTATTTTCCAGGGAGTGCGGTTTGAACAGAATTCAGCATGTATTTTCCCAGAAATACAGGTGTTCCTCAAGATTATATGTTTTTCCCTTGAGGGAAGTTGAAATAAAATAGTTTTCATGGGCTCTTGGGGGAACTTTGGGTGTCTTTATCAAATGGATATTAAACCACTAATGGCTTACTCTTTTCCAAGTTTACATACCATTAATACTCTATAGTCTGTTAACTGTTTTATTTTAAATGGGCAAAGTAGTTATGAATGAAACGGGAGCATTTTTTAAGAGCCTGATGGTTGCTGGCCAGTACACTTCCTACCCCAGGCGCTCCGTGAGAGCTGCTGTTCTAACAGAGGCTGGTCCCTGTGGGAAGAAGAGTGGAGAACAGGGGTGTTGGCAAGCGGGTCAGCTCCTCCCACAGCTTAGCCAGTAGAAGAACAATTGTAACTTTTTTTCCTCTTGATGCTGTTGTTTTTGTAGTTTGCTGATAATAGTATATGAAATTGTAAATGGGTCCTGCTGGTGACGTAAGAGAAACTAGGAAACGTAACTGCCTCGCTGCTTTAATTAGACAGCAGTGTTTCATTTTATCATCTTACTCTTGGACTCACTTCCTTGTGCCCCACTTTTTTTTTCTTCTTTAGACCAACATTTAAAGGATAATACGCCAGTTCGTTTTGAGACAAAAAGGAATAATGCTTAACCAGATGAAGGGGGACCAGTATCTTCAGATTAAAGGCAGCAGCAGCTCATCAACTCTTCAGCTTTTAAAACTTCTGTTTTCTTGTCTTGCATTTCCCCCCCACAAAATTAATTCTAAGCATTTCTTGTGGTTTCACTTCTTGTCCTCTAGAGAAGTTGATCCCAGGGAACAATATCAGTCTGTCTTCTCTGATGGCTGACTTGCAGTCAGGGGCCCGGGGGAAGGGAGGTTTGAGTTTGCTCTCCCTGAATGGAAAGCTATGTTTTCTGAGACTTGTAGTGAGGTCTGGTTTAAAACCTGGGGACCTGGGGTCGGAGACGTGGGGACCTTCTGAATATCTCCCTTGGCTCATCTCTAGGAATGGTCCTTCGAGCTTATTTTCTCTTACATTTTTTGAAACTTGGAGGGAAAAGAAGAAGAAGAAGTAGGGAAAAGATTCTTCTGTCGAGTGGAAGGAAAGGATCATTCTTCTCTGTAGCTGCCTCTGCTCTCCTCTCCCATGGCTGCTCGCAGGCCCCAGGTCCGCCACGCCAGCCGTAAGCCGCTTCTACTGGCGGTGGACGAGCCTCACGTATCCATCAGGGATCTGTTCACCATGGAGTCCTTTTGGAGCTCCGGCATGATTCCATTCGGAGTGCTGTACATTAACTTCTAATGCTTCTTGCTGAGGAACAGTCCTGGCTGTTATTTTTTACTATGAAATGTGCTCCTGCTTGTTGCAGGTACTTGGCAAATAGGTCCAAAAGGCATACACTGGCCATGACCAACCCTACGGCCGAAATCCCACCGGACCTACAGCGGCAGCTAGGACAGCAGCCTTTCCGTTCCCGGGTCTGGCCCCCTCACCTGGTACCTGATCAGCATCGGTGAGTAGCCACATGAGCTATGTGAGCTCCTTGAGGCTCATCGGACAGGCACCCTTCTGGCTAGTGATGGTGACTAGCATTGAGTCTTTAAATAGCATCCTGAACTACGTCTTCTCAGCTCTATGCACCAAGCAGTGCACAGAGCAATGTAGGATTCTTCTTTCCCATTGCCTTGTAGGCTCATGTATTATCTGCATTGATTCTTGTGATTCTAGATGTTGACTCATAGATGAAATTGAACTGGAAACCTGCAAGAAGGTGAAACTTTCAGAGGGCCAACTGGATATAAGAGGATGTGTAGCCATATTAATAGATGACCTTTAATAACACATTGCCCTCAAAAGAATGAGCATTTCTTATCATGTTACCACTGAGCAGTGAGCCAGGATGTGGAGGAACACATGACCCTTTGTGAGTGGTAGCACAGGCACGGCATCCTCTTCAAGCAGTATTCTGATGGCAAGTTCTTTTACTGGGGCTCTGTCACATGGATAGCTCATTCTCTTGAAAAAATAAAAAGAAATTTAACCGTAGCTGGCCAAGAAAACCTGACAAAATTGAACCCAAGTAAGCCTGGAAGCAAGAGGAATACTACTTGACTAGATTAGGATGATTATCTTCTGTGAATACCTTGGTGGCTAAAAACCTTAGCTATGTGCATTCTGAAAACACCCAAACTCATGGATCACACTCTCAAAGTCACCCTAAATTCCTAGAGCTTATTTTATTATAATCTTTTTGAGAGGACAATGAAAAGCATTCTTACTTGGGAAGGTTGAAAAGCAGTCAGATTTCAAGGGAATTCAGTTTATAACGGTGCTGCTTAAAGGTTGTAACCAGTCACACTGGCAAGCTTGACCATGTTTTTATTGTGACTCATTCCCCATTGGGCATTGATGTCATCAGCAGAGACAGGTGAACTCTGAGCAGACTGAGGCATGATTATGCCACGTTGGAACTCTGAAAGAAGGGAGATAAGCTTTTGCAATTGACCGCGAATAGCTTAGTAAAAAAATAGTCTGTTAGGAGTGACAGGAATCATCATTCTCAAATAAAACTCCGATGACACAAAAAGTATTTTTCTAAGGAAAATCTCAGGACCTACGTTGGTACTTTGAGTGATTATTGGAGATCTGCCTTTCCACCCCATGCATTTCCTATGATTTCTTCATGACCCTGAGCTCTACACTTACCTAACAGACATCCACTACTTTGTTTCTCCTTGTTTTTGTCTTCCCCTTCTCCCTGCCTGACAATTAATTCTGCAGACTTGTCTGGGTCTGTTGTTTAGCTGAGCACTTTGGCATCCTTGTTGAATTCGAAGTGCTCCTCTGGAGGTATTGTTATCAGAGAAACATGAAGATTGGCACGCCTCCATAGTTACCTTTATCACAGACTGGGTCCTGTTTACATTTGTTATAAAGGAAGACCACATAGGCCTCCCTGCTGGGATCTGCCTGCCATCAGGTTTCCTGTGGTCAAGCCAGTCTGAATTGAAATAAATGCTTTATGAGTGGCAGATTGTGTGAGGTGGGACATTTATGCAAACTCAGCATGCCTTGATGGGGATACTGTGAAAATATGGCAACACAAGAGACTGAAATTAGTTTTCAGGGGAAAATAGAAGCTTTTTAAGGGCATAAAACACTTAGAATGGGTGGCCTAGATAGGTCATTGAATTTCTCTTATTCTTCTGGAGGAAATCACTCAAGAACAGCATCTTTTTCTTCTGGGGTATAATAGATGAAAACCCACATTGAGACAAAAGAGGAGTCTGATCAACCTTTTTAACTTGGAAGTGTGTAATTTAGAATTTTTTAAGTTTTTGAGTGTAATTCTTTTTTAAAATCCAGCACAAGCTGGATTTCATGCAGAGGGTGAACCAGTCCCGGTTTGGAAGTGCAGTGGGAACAGCCTGAGGGAAGCGGTGTGGGATTGAATAGGATTGCTGGTAAAAACAAAGCACGGTTGGTCCTGTCCGAACTGCTTCCCTGGCATCTCTGCTGGAGTGACCGCCGGTCGGCGCCCACAGCCTGTGCTTCTGGGAGAGCCAGGAACTGCCTGGCCCGGGGAGGCGGCTTCAATGGAGATAACGGGGTTGTGCAGATGGACTGAATTGAAGAACACAGCTTTCTGAGTGAATCAGAAACGTGTCTATTATCAGTAATATTGAAAGCGTAAGAATAACATTTTAGGAGGAAATAGTATTTGCTTGCTTTAACTCCAAACACCTGAAGTAGAAATAGAACTGGGAAGGATGGAGGGAATGCCCCTGAAAGCAGCCTTCAGATCGCCGTTTGGGGTGTGTCTGCCCAAAGCGTTTGTCTTTGTGCTACTGAAACAAATGTGCGTGCATGCTCGTTTCATTAGCGCACTGCTGAGTCCCAAACAGAAGTCCTGGCCAGAGGGGGTCAAGGGCGTTCACCTGCTCCAGAACTCCTGACCTCTCTGCATTGTCACTGGACTCCTCCCCTCCCTGTGTCACTGCATTTGAACTCGCTTGTTAGCCTGTTTCCTTAGCCTGGGTTCTGCTTCAGTCCAGAATGAGTACCTGGCCGGGTGCTCATTTCACCCCAAGTTCACTGTGCTGCCATCCCTGCCCTGGACATGAACTCTGACCCTTCCGTGGCTGCTGGAATGCTGCTTGGGCAGTCTTTTATCTGCTTCCCCACAAACATCTCTTTCTGGTTAGGGAACAAGTACAGGTGTTAGCTTCTAGCCCTGGTGCTGTCTCAGGCAATCCTTATCAATAGCTGTTCTTTCTGTAAGGTTCTGGCTGTACGCTGATCAATCAGTGGATTTTGAAGGTAATCCACATGGGTGCTCTTTCCTTAGGAGGCAGGAAGGTGTGGCTGCTCTGAACAGTGCATTTCACAGTAGCTAGCCTTGTATGCGCTGGCCAGGTATGTGCATCCTTGAGGGCCACATTCCTTAAAAATGTGCTGTTTCCATCTGGGGAGAAGTCCCCACTGCCTCCCATTTTATAGCACAGAACCTATGGTTTCCAGGGCTGCCCGTTGACCACAAAGCTGACTGTAGTTTCCTTCCAGTTGTACAGAGCTTACTGCTCAGGGGCAGCTTTGCGTCAAACAGTGAAATAGGTTTCTAAAGGCACTAGACAGAGATGTGATGCTAAACCAGAAGAGTTCCTCTGCAGGTTGGCCTGAGGGATCACTCGCAGCTCTTCTCTCCTTCCTGGCGTAGTGTTAAGAACTGGGTCTATTTGATCCCAGGATAGGGCCTCCCCAGGCTGGCAGTGACGCCAGCCTACGGTAAGTGGGAATGGAAGACGCGGACCTGGACCCTGGGAAAGGGAGCAGCCTGGGGGCCCACATGGCAGAAGCGTCTTTGTGCTCTTCGTCGGGAACACATCTCTATGTGATTTGCTCAGAACCCTGGGTCCTAGCCTTGACCTTCTCTTCCCCTGTATTCAGCTCCACCTACAAGGACTCCAACACCCTGCACCTCCCTACGGAGCGGTTCTCCCCTGTGCGTCGGTTCTCAGATGGGGCTGCCAGCATCCAGGCCTTTAAAGCCCACCTGGAAAAAATGGGCAACAGCAGCAGCATCAAACAATTGCAGCAGGTAATGGAGAGATGTGGACATCTCTGGAGAAGCATGGCAACAGAGACCACTTCTGCCCTCCTGCAGCAGTACTGCCGTTTGACAGGTTCAGACCCACAGCCTCTGCTCTGTGCTTGCTTGTTATGTACAGCGTTCCCCATCATCAGACTCGCTTGCTCCATGAAGGGGCTGTATGCCCCTCCCGTCCCTGAAGTTCACTAGAAGGAATTTCTTCTGGGCGTGGGTATCAGTGGGAAGCACCAGGGAAAGTACTTGTAAGCAGCCCTGGCATTCTTCTTGGAATGGGCGCTGGGTCTTGGAGCTTGCTCGGCATGGCTGCCACCTGGCACGCTCTCTGGTGGGTACAGAATGGTGCTCTCAGAGGAAGGAAGGGTACCTCCAGGCTTCCACAGGCCAGTTTCCTTTCTGCCTTCTGATGACCACACTTTGAGTGGCATGTTCTTTGTACACAGATTTCACACTGGACACTTGCACTTGTGCACAGCCCATCCTTGGTGTTTCCATTGGTTCATGCAGGGCAGAGTGTGAATATATACGTATATTTAGCACATAAATACCTAGGGGACGGGGTGAGCACTCGAGGGCACTGCTCTCGCCTGGCTCTTTCTGCCTTGAGACCTTTGGGCAGATGTGCTCCTGCTGACGTCACTGCATGGGGTGGGTCTGGCTACATCCCATCCGTATGAACTGCTTTCCCTTCAGGAGTGTGAGCAGCTGCGGAAGCTGTACGGGGGGCAGATCGATGAGAGAGCCCTGGAGAAGACCCAGCAGCAGCACATGCTGTACCAGCAGGAGCAGCACCACCAGCTTCTCCAGCAGCAGATTCAAGTAGGCCTCCCTGCGCGTTCCCCGCTGGCTCAGAGTGTGCTCTCAGCATGACTGGTTTGCCTGTGAATTTTGGAGGAGATCATGCAGGGCAAAATGGAGTTGAGTTCTGTTTATGGTTGACATGTTGGGGTAAAGGTAGTCAAACTTTTCCATGAACCACAAAAGCGTAAGTCTCAGGGACAGGTAGTTCTCTGTTTCCTTCCTGAGAATAGCTCACGTTAATATTCAGGCTCACCATCTTCCCCATGTGTTTTAGGATTCCATCTGCCCTCCTCAGCCCTCCCCACCTCTTCAGGCCGCATGTGAAAACCAGCCAGCCCTCCTCACCCACCAGCTGCAGAGGTAAGGCATCGCTTTGTTTCATGCCTAAGCCATTGTCTCTCTAGCTCGGTGTCCTGGGCCTGACTCAGGGGAGATTCTGACTGACTTTAGCTTCCATCTTGGAAGAAACTATTTGAAGAGCAGAGAAACCACTTTAAATCCCAGCAGCCTCCCTGGCGCATCCTGGCTTCCTGTGCCACTTCACTATCTCAGCCACATGAACCAAGTAATGTGACATCTAATACAGGAGGCCAGACACAGGCCCTCAGGCCTCTGCCTCTTTGTCTGGAAAGTCCAGTAAAATAATTCATGGATAGGTGGTAAGGAAGTTGTGGTGGGCGGGTCATGTATGTTTTTCTAGCCTGGAGGCTTATCAGCACTAAAGAAATAGTTTCTGCTGAGGTGTATCCTGTGGCTGAAACTAACTTCAAGGTTCTGGTGGCACCTCAGGGAATTGATTTACCTGGTTTTGTTGTTTTTTAAGGTTAAGGATTCAGCCTTCAAGCCCACCCCCCAACCACCCCAACAACCATCTCTTCAGACAGCCCAGTAGCAGTCCTCCCCCGATGAGTGTGGGCCAGCCCCATGGTGAGTGCAGGTGGCCGGCCTGAGCCGGTGTGCCGCGTGGAACAAATGGATCCCAGTTGTGAATGCCACGCGCTGTTGATTTGAATGGCAGAAGAGCAGCATTTAAGGTGTGGGCTCTGGAGCCAGCCTGCCTTGGTTTGAATCCTTAGTGGTGAAACCTGAGTCAATTCACTTAATTTCAGCTTACCTGGGCTTTCTCAAATGGAAAATACTACTAGTATTTAATGAACAAACATATGCACTTGGAACAGCCTGGCGCTACATAGCTCTTGGTAAAGGTTAACTATTAATATTTTCAATAAAACACCCTCCAACTCTACCAACTAAAAAGCTGCTGCCAGAGCCTTCCTTGTTGCCGGGCCTGTTGGGTTCTCCTTGTACATGGGGACCCTCTCGTGGGTGTTTAGAGGAGGTGAAGACGAGTGCACCCCAACGAGAGGATCTTGGAGACCAACACTGTGAGGAGTTAGTATTCCAAACTGGTGATCTCTTCAGTAGCACCACACAGTCTGGATCCCCTGAGGAGTCTGAACTGGTCTCTATTCTTCCTACTCAGAGCGGGATTCCCTGAGCAGCTACATCGGCAGGAAAGGCAGCATCCTGGGCCCCATCCCAGAGCTGCTAAATCAGCATCTGCCTTTAGCAAGACCCCCAGGCCATTGGTATGCACATTAGAATTTGAGAAACACTGCTCTAAATCAGAGCTACTCAAAGAACAATCCATGGACCAACTGTCTTTTTTTTTTTAATAGATATTTATTGATTTCAGAGAGGAAGGCAAAGGAATTGAGAGAGAGAGATAGAAACATCAATGATGAGAGAGAATCATTGATAGGCTGCCTCCTGCATGCCCCGCACTGGGGATCGAGCCTGCAACCCAGGCATGTGCCCTGACCTCCTGGTTCATAGGTCAGTGCTTAACCACTGAGCAACATTGGCCAGGCAATGGACCAAGTTTCAGGGCAACTTATTAGAAATACAGACCCATGGGCCCCCTCCCCGACCTACTGAATCAGGTTGCTGTGGGTGGGGCCCAGGAGCCTGAACAAGTCCCCCAGATGAGCCTCATGCACAGCGAAGTCTGAGGAGCAGAGCTGTGGGTGTTGTTTGGTCATCTGCAGCCGGCAGGCCACCTGGGCATTTGGTCACTGAGGCTCCTCTCTCTCTAGGTGCTGCATCTCCCTCCCAGTTCCAGGGCTTACCTTCCCGCAGTGCAGTCTTCCAGCAGCAGCCTGAGAACTGCTCTCCTCCTCCCAGCGTGGCGCTCACCTGCCTGGGCATGCAGCAGCCCACCCAGCCACAGCAGGTGGCCATCCAACTGCAGGAGCCTGTCGGCGTGCTCAGCAACATGCCAGGGGCAGCTGCAGGCTCCGTGGGGCGGGGCACCTCCATCAGCCCCAGTGCCAGTCAAATTCAGATGCAGCACCGTGCCAACCTGCTGGCCACCTTCAGCTACGGGCATCGGCCCTTGTCCAAGCAGCTGAGTGCTGACAGTGCAGAAGCCCACAGGTAAGGCTACCTAGGTCACCCCGTGAGCCATCCAGGTGACCCAGGAGGGAGGAGTCTGGTGGTCGTGCTCCTTCCACTCTCTTCGAAATAAGGGCGGTGGTTTTGGGGTGAACTTGAAACCTATTTATTGACCAAATAGGGGCTCAAAATGCTAATGAGATAGTGGAAGAAATTGACAAAGCTACCTTACTGTTTGTCTGCAAGGAAAAAGTGGCCTATTAGACATTGGGAAAAGTGCCCATTTCCCTTGCCTGTTCCCTGAGGGTTCCTTCCCTCTCCATCTGTCATATTCTAAAAGATTGGTGCTTCTTAGGAGCTCTAGTGATGTAGTATAGTTGCTCCCTTCAGCCTAGAGCTGAGCTGTCTCATACACAGTGCCCAAGTCCTGGGCGCCACTGGGTGATGGGTGCAGGGGAGAGGTGCTGCACCCCCTTCCCTGCCATTCCGCAGCTCTCTGTCAGTGTGCTCCCTCCTGACAGAGGCGCCATTCTCCGGGAGTATAGTGCTCTTGTTACATGGATGCCTGGTATTCACTCGCTTTTGTGTCTGCAGCTTGAACGTGAATCGGTTCTCCCCTGCTAACTACGACCAGGCGCATTTACACCCTCATCTGTTTTCGGACCAGTCCCGGGGTTCCCCCAGCAGCTATAGCCCTTCAGCAGGAGTGGGGTTCCCTCCAGCCCACGCCCTGAAAGTTCCTCCACTTGACCAGTTCCCCACCTTCCCTCCCAGTGCACATCAGCAGCCACCTCCCTATCCCACATCAGCACTACAGCAGGCCCTGCTGTCCCCCACGCCGCCAGACTACACGAGACACCAGCAGGTACCCCACATCCTTCAAGGACTGCTCTCCCCCCGGCATTCGCTCGCTGGCCACTCGGACATTCGGCTGCCCCCAGCAGAGTTTGCACAGCTCATTAAAAGGCAGCAGCAGCAGCGACAGCAGCAGCAGCAGGAGTATCAAGAATTGTTTAGGCATATGAACCAGGGGGATGCTGGGAGCCTGGCTCCCAATCTTGTAGGACAGAGTATGACAGAGCACCAGGCTTTACCGTATCAAAATGCTGACTCGTATCACCGCCAGCACACCAGCCCCCAGCATCTTCTGCAGATCAGAGCTCAAGAATGTATCTCCCAGGTTTCCTCAAACAGCCCGCCCCAGGGCTATACTCAGCAGCCGGCACTCCTGCATCCCGAGAGCATGGAGGAGGAGTGCTCCTGCGTGGCGGCCAAGGATGGCTTTCCAGACAGGCAGAGTTCAAGTGCATTGACCAAAGGTTGCCACAACAGCTCTCTACTCTTGAGTACTGGTGGACCTGGGGACCCTGAGTCTTTACTAGGAACTGTGAGCCACGCACAGGAATTGGGGATCCATCCATACCGACATCAGCCAACTGCTGCGTTCAGTAGAAATAAGGTGTCCAGCCGAGGTAAGAGTCCCTCCAAAGTAAAAGTTCTGGGCTAATCTGCCCCAATTCAGTTAACTTAGTAATGTTGTCTTTTTTCAGCTAGTACTCTGTGTTCCTAACAGAAAAAGAATTCCTGAGAAGACCTTTAGGACCTTTTGAGGGAGAAGCATGTAGGAAGTGGGTATTGGTGGGTAAGGAGTCATTTTCAAAATAAGATAGTGGTAGAAAATTAATAATTAGGTAATATAGTCAGTAAGATATATTATCTATTTCCCATATTCATACCATGTTTTTTAGCTTTTAGAATTTCTTGATTTTCTTCCAACTAGCCAACTTTAACTTCTGCAATAGAAAAAGTCAGCCAGTGGTAAGGAAATAGGAGTCAGTATAAATAGCATTGGACCAGAAGTCAAAGCATCTCAGTTCTGGAATCGCCTCTGCCACGAATGCCACGGCCTTGTCACACACACCCTCACCTGTGAAAAAGGCAGGAGGAGCAGTGGCTTTGCCAAGTATTTGGGAAGATTAAAACATGCATATATGTGCTTGTGAGTGTGTGTGTGTGTGTGTGTGTGTGTAGTGTGTGTGTTTGTGAGAGAGACGGGGGGAGGCATTATTACTCCGATCATTTCATTAATAAATGCAGACTTTTACAGCATCTTAAGGGACCATGTCATCTCATTTTGTCTCATTGTATAATGAATGCGTGCATTCATTTTTATTTATTTATTTATTTATTTATTTATTTATTTTTAATATATTTTATTGATTTTTTACAGAGAGGAAGGGAGAGAGATAGAGTGTTAGAAACATCGATGAGAGAGAAACATCGATCAGCTGCCTCCTGCACACCTCCCACTGGGGATGTGCCCGCAACTAAGGTACATGCCCTTGACCGGAATCGAACCTGGGACCCTTCAGTTTGCATGCCGACGCTCTATCCACTAAGCCAAACCAGTTAGGGCCGTGCATTCATTTTTATTCTGAGGCAGATTAATATTACCATCAGTAGGTTATGCTCAGAAAATGTTATTCCGTTAGCATCCTAATATCCTAAACAAAATCTGGACCAATATCCATTCCATCATCACAGATCATGAAAAATGAGTTTGCGCATAAAATATACAATTCTGAAACCAAGCATTTCTTATATCCTTTCCTTCTTGGAGCTGCCTGCTTCTCCTGCTCTGTCTTTTAAAGTCAGCACACAGCTCAGCCCATAGGGGAATTAGGTCCATGGCACATGGCAGGGGGAAGACCTTGCTCTAAATTGTTGTGTGTGAGAAGGTGTGGTGCCCTCAGGTTGGCTCATTATGCACCAATAGAGAGGGACATGTGGTTTCATAAAACACCAGGTAAATCCTGGGCCTCTGAACAGTCTGATGCCATCCCGCCTAGAGGTGCACCCCGGCCGGGCGGCTGCTGTATGTAGGATGGTGGGGGGTTTCCGGCCAGGCCATATGTGGAATGGCTGACACACCTGGGGGTGTTCAGTATTGGGGGGAAATAAGCTAAGGAGAGTGATCATACTCTCAGGTGGAAGAAGGGATTTGACTTTTCTGGGTTCATATTATGGGACAGAACCAAGATCGGAAGAGAAGTCACAACGAATGTTAACTCCCTGGAAGACTGTATAAGAATGTTCTCGCCTCAGCAGCCAGGAGCTTCCTGTCACTGGGAGTGTTCTGGCAGGGCAGGTGGTATGAGGGTGCTGCGGAAAAGCTTCCTGTGTAAGTGAAAGCTGAGCATGCTATAGTTGTAAACGATGAACTTCTCTGTAGGGTTTTCCGTGTGCCAGGCACCAAGGGCTACTCACATATAAATTTATTTAACCCTCCCAACAACTCTATATGGTAATAACGCTTATCACCCCATTTATCAATGAGGCAACTGAGGCACAGATCAGGTACTTTGCCCCAAGGCCATCAACTAGTAGGTGGCATCATCAGCTCGCTGCAGCAGGTGCTTCCTGGCAGGGCCCAGGGGAGAGCAAAGCTGGAGCTAACCGTGTTCACGCCCACGCCCCCACCCTGCATTGCCACATATTAAACACTTTTGAGATTTTTTTGTTCAAAAATACTTTCTAATTTTCTTCATTTTCCCTCTGGTCTGACTCCTCCGTACAGAAAGGCTGGGGGGCTTGGATTCACCTGTGTCCCATGATTGTCAGAGGAACCCTCCCTGGGCTTGCTGATCTGTTTAGTACAGTGGCACTGACTGCGATTGGTACCAGGTGCAGGTGTGGGAGTCCCAAGAGGGGCAGAGTAGTTCCCAGCCAGAGGAATTAGTTCTCAGCCGGAGTAAGCGGCATTTGAATTGGGTTTGATGGGTGAAGATGGCTTTGCCATTTGGATTTGGGGGAGAAGCATGAGGAAAGGCCAGTGGATGAGCGTGTTGCGGGATATCTTGAAGAGTAGTGTACATGAAGGAACCGGCAGAAACTAATGCAGAAGCTTCCTAAAATCCAGAGCGGGGTCCAGGCCCAGCGCAGTGTTCCAGGAGGAAGTGGCGTAGTGCTCCGTTATCCTGCGCGTTTAAATCAACTGCCGTCAGTCACCCCTTCTTCCAAATCTAAGGCCTGAGCTTCAGGCTTGTAATTCTTGCGACAGATCGCTCCGCCTTCTTTCCCTGGTGAGTTCTTCTCATTACCTCTCCCGCCGCCTCCCTACCTTCTCACATCTGCCCATCTCCACCAATATCCCCCACAAATGCCTCTGCCTCTCCTGTTTCTGGGAGAGAGGAGAGCCCAGTGGTGAACGCATTCCCGCAGGTTTCAGCTCAGCACGCCCCTGTCCTCGGTGCCTCGTGGGCAGCTCTGCAAGCATATCCCCCCCCACCACCCCGCCCCGCCCCGCCCCCACCAAGCCCTCTTTTGTCTCACATATTTTTTTTTCCTGATCTTTGGTGTGAGCTTTTCTAGAAGCTGCAGTCTTAGCTCCTGCCTATGGATTATAGGGGTTGTTCTTCCTTCTTTTTACCCACTTACTGTTTTTTTAAAAAATATATTTTATTGATTTTTTACAGAGAGGAAGGGAGAGGGATAGAGAGAAACATTGATGAGAGGGAAACATTGATCAGCTGCCTCCTGCACACCCCTACTGGGGATGTGCCCGCAACCAAGGTACATGCCCTTGACCGGAATTGAACCTGGGACCCTTCATTCCGCAGGCTGACGCTCTACTCACTGAGCCAAACCAGTTAGGGCTTACCCACTTATTCTTTAATGCAGCCACAGACTGTGCCTTTTTTTGCTTGAATTCTAGTCACCTTTTCTGACATCTCCTAGTTTGTGACTTTTGGAACCACATATGCAATGATCTCTAATGAATAAAGCCACAGGTTATTGCTGTGTGCATTGGAATTCAGCATAGTAGGTAACACACTAGAGAAGCTAATGGTCCAAGGAAGCCTGGTCTGCTCCGAAGTTAACACCCCTCGGGAGATGCCTGGCGTGTATTTAAAAACAAATGCTGATCCTGGAAGTCCCCATTGTTCTTGCTGACTCTGAGGACTGACCTCTCCTCCCAGCCTTCATCTGTGTAGTTAGGGATGTTCAGCTAAACATCCCAGAGAAGGAAACTGGGATTGTGTTTGTAACAGGTCTGCTCTGGACTTCCACCTCAGCTACTCATTTCTTTTCACAACCACCTGGGATGCATGTGATGGTTCCTTTGACAACAGGACTGCTGAGGCTCCACAATCTCCCTGCTTCAACCTGACATGATTCCTTCTACCCTTTTAAAGACACGAGAGCTCAGTTTCACATCACCAAGAATCGGCAGACACTCTGCTGTCACTTCTGTCAAGAAAGGGTGGTGACCTCTCCACCACCTGTAGGCCAGGAGGGAAGCTCACACTTGACCTGTTCACCCTTTGCACAGGGGAAATGCTTGCTGTTTCTTTTCCTGATACCTCAGCCTCTGCGTAGTTACACACTCGTCCCCAAATACCTGGAAGAGCAAATTCAGCAAGACTGGAATGACGGGCTGCATACATGGGCTGTGCGTGCTGTGTGGGAGGCAGGGGTGAAAAGCTAACGAGCCTGCCCTCGGGAGCTTAAACCTGCCGGGGGTGGGGGGAGAAAGACAGCTCCCAAACAGGTTCCACATGCAGTGCCACCGAGTGAGCTGTCAGAGGTGCACAGTCAGGCATGTGCCACATGATGGCGTTTCGGTCAGCGGCGGCCTACTTACATGACGGTGGTCCCATTAGATTATAGTGGAGCCGAAAAATCCCTATTGCCCAGTCAGGGCATCGCTGTCATAACGTCTAGCACAGTGCATTACAAATGCAGTATAGTAACATGCCGGGCAGGTGGCAGCCTCGGAGCAGCAGGCTGTACCAGACAGCCCAGGTGTATAGGAGGCTGTGCAATCAAGGTTGGTGTAAGTGCACTTGATGTTCCCACGACAAAATCACCTACTGACAGGCTTCTCAGAATGTATTCCCATATTAAGCAGTGCATGACTAGGATTTTAATAAAGCAGATTGAGGGTGATCTTTCTAAAATAAGTCTGAAATGTAGGTGAACAGGGATCCCTGGGTAGTAAAGGAAGATTAAATGCCCTCCTGTCAGTGTTTGTGGGCACCTGTTTCCTCTGTGCCTGCTTGCTGCCGGTCAGTGTGAAGCCAGGCGCTGCCAGGTCACCGAGCAGGCAGCGGGTGGAAGGTTGGTTTGAATGCCCCATGCTGCCCATAGTCTCCCTAACTGCCCTCCAGAAATAGAATGTAGGCTTATCTTCTATACTTGATTTTTTTTTCTTTCCTTTGCCAATAAATAAACAGTACAGCACTTTACACAATGCGCTTACCAACTTGAACTCAGAGAAAACCACATCCTCTTCTGCCCGGCCAGCTTCGCAGTGTCTGTACACGGCCCCCTCGGATCCCTTAAGGACATGCAGACATGCCATTTCTCTCTTTTCTTACAACCAGTAAGTGAGTCAGGACAGTCAACATGGGAACATGGAAGGTTCAGTAGCCTGTGCAAGCCGCGGGAGCCCTGAGCGGGGCGTGCGCGCTGCGTCCGTGTGTGCTTTCTCCATGTGTAAGCAGGTGCGCGTCTCTCCCCTGTACTCGCAGCTTCACTGGGCAAACACCTGAGAATGCTGCTCTCAGACGGCCTCTTGCCCAGTATCTAGATACTTTGGTGAGCTTGACAGCTCCTCTTGGTGCTGAGTTGGCATAAAGGATGCTAATGCTTTGAGCCTGAATCTCGAGTCTCTTGGTCAGTGGGTCACTCTGTGCGCCTTGCCCCACCCCCAGCTGCTCAGTGGGTCTCTTCCTAGACTATCAGAGGACCTCTAGACGCAGGACTCAGTGCTCTCACTGGAAGTCATACTCTACTGGGTGGTCCTGTGTAAAGTGATAACGACCCTTTCATATGTGATCTCTTCTGAGCCCCAAACAACTGTCATGTGTGAGACAGAGAAGCTGAAATTAAGAGAGAGCAAATGGCCTACCCAGTCTTGTCCATTCTGTTGGTGATGGAGCTAGATCCTGACTTCAAGTTTTCTGATTCCCTAGCCTGGTCTCTCCTTCATGCCTTCCCGCCTTCCATTCTACACCATCCAGGCATCCCTGCCAGGCAGTAGATGCTAGGCCTTCCAGACCATCAACCTGTGGGTTAGATTGAAACTTGAGCAGACAACACCCTGGTTTGTTACCCAACTCAGGTTTCATCTAGTTTTTAACTTATGTTTGTCTCTCCTAAACCAGAAGCTTCTTCTCTGGAAATTAAAGTTTCATTAACTCATTTGTTCACTTATATATGGGGAAATTGTTTCCATAATTGTAGAAGTAGGTTTCTGTGATAAATCAGTTTCTTTGTTTTTGTCAACTGGCTCAATAAGCCCTTGTCCCCTCAGAACTAACGCTCTGAAATGAGTGTGAATAATCCCAGTCTTAACAGCGTCCCTGGCTCTGCACTTACATGCCTGGGGAGTGAGTCCAGTTTTACAGACAGCGCAGCTGAGGCCCACACCTCAGGATCCAGTGAAGGCAGGGCTCTAGCCCATCTTCCGGACCCCAAGGCATGTGCTCGTGAGCTCTGGGCTGGGAGTCAGGAAGGCTCGTCGCCTGCTTCGTCAGGCACCAGTTCTGTCTCAGTGGCACTTGGGTATGTTGGCACCAGACCTGAAGGCTAGGAAGACACAGAAAGGAGGTAAGGGTCCATGCGATCTTCCAAAGGCAGGGCCAACAGGCGGGTGCATGCCTGGGTTTGTAGAAACCTCATTTTCAGGAATAAAAATAAATTCAAAAAAGGGAGTGGGGAGAGGGGAGACTTAGCAAACACTGAGGCAAGCACTGAGGCCTCTGGAAGCGGGGCGGGGGGGGTGATGGGGAGCGCGGGGGGCTGAATATCAAGAAGCAGGGCTTACACATTTCCTCATGTTTGACAAGGACCCTTCCACGATCTTTAAAGGAGAGCTCTGTGTTTGTCTTTGTGGGAATGAGGAGGTGCAACGGGTGAGATTTGCATTCAATTCTATAATCCAGAAAAAAGAACTCCGAGGAATTGAATGGATGGTGCTAGCTATCAAAGACGAGAATACAGGCATTAGAAAATAGTTTGAGCTCTGGCCGGTGTGCTCAGTGGTTAGGGAGTTGGGCCGAGAACCAAAGGGTCAAGGGCGTGTACCTGGGTTGCAGGTTCGATCCCCGGCCCTAGTAGGGGTGCATGCAGGAGGCAAATGATGGATGTGTCTCACATCAATGTTTCTCTCTCCCCCCCCTTCTCTCTCTCTCCCCTCTCTCTCCAACCTCTCTCCCTACTTCCTCCCTCCCCCTCCCTCCCCTTCTACTCTCTAAAAACCAATGAAACAAATGTCCTTGGTGAGGATTAACCAAAAAAAAGAAACTCTTGAAAAGGAAGAAGCAGCTGTCTGTTGCTTCTTGGCAGGACAGACCAGAGAGCCAGTTCCTCGCTCCACAAGCCATTGCTGCACCACTTCCTGTCCGTGGATTTTGCTTGGCCCTGGGGCCAGCACGTGAGCTGTGCCTACTGAGGAATTGGGCTGGTGGGAGGATGGGGAGCTGACCCCACAGAGTGAGTCCTGGTGTAGGCTGCTTCATCTTCCTCTCTGCTGGCTTTCTGCTTTCAGTAATGAGAGAGCTGACTTCTGGATATTCCTCTGACCTCTTTGCTTTCAGAACTTTCCACAGGTTTCTCGCTTGTTCTCACCTTTGGTGATTGAGAAGCTCGCCCTCCTCTCGTTTTTGTCCAGAATCTTTTGTGTTACCATCCACGTGCATGTCAGTCAGCTCCCCTCCCTTCCCATTTTGCCTGAGCCCCTAAGCCCAGGCCTGACCTTGATTGCCATAGGAGACCATTCCAGTATGGAGACCTGGCCCTTCACCCAGCACTTAGCAGGACGTTTCACGTTCATTAGCTGAGTGATTATTGGAATGGTACAGATAGCATTAGGGCCGTTTCCTATTTAAAACTTTTTAAAACCTGGTCTTGCCAGGGTCCAGCTCATCAGGAGCTAGGCCCATACACGCCACAGAGCTTTAACCCAAAGAAAACAACCAAGCAATCAAAACATGTTCCAGCACCAGACCCTTAGGATGGAGCCAAGAGTGCCACCAGGAGGGCCTGTCACCTTCACTGGCCCTGGTGCTGTCCTTGCGCATCCCTGGACACGAAGGAATGTGCCTCCTGACCTCCTCTTCCTTTCCCCGTCCCAGTTCATCGGGTATATGACGCTAATGGGACCGTAACCCGGGTTAAGAGAGCGTTTATGAATGCCAGCCAAGGAGGAAATCATTAAATACCTACTGGGTGGGAACAGGTGTGGAGCCCAGGAGGCTCCCAGCGTGCATAAGGTACAGTTCCTGTCCTCAGAGGACTTACGGACTGAGTGATTAACACAAGTCACAGCTGAACCTGGTCAACATCATCCTGGTTAGTAGTCTTCTAACACCTAAAGGAAGGGAAGGTCAACTCTACTTGAAAGGGAAGGTTTCATAGAGATGCCAACATTTGAGACGGACTAGCTAGGAGGGCAGTTGGTTTGGATGGCAGGGATAGAAGTGGGAGAACCCAGCATTCCAGGGAGGGGAGCAGCGGGAGCAAGTGGGTGCAGTTGTGACGGGTGGGGAGTGTGAGGTGGAGCTGTGTGACTGGACTTGGAGTGTGAGGGAGAGCAGTGTGCTCGCTGGGAGATAGGCCGGGAGGCATGAAAATGCGGTGTCCAGCCGCCCTTAGAAAGAGTCATCTTTGTAGGGTAGTGGCAGAGGGTGGCTAAGAGGCTGTTGTCGTAACACAGGCAAGAGGACTTCGAAGAAAGCAGTGATTGGGAAGAAAGGGGCCGCCCTGGCCACGGCTGCAGAGGTAGGCCCCTTACCCTTCCGTCGCTGTGGAACCAGGAGTGAGGAAGCAGAGAGCTCACCCCCAGATTAGGAAAACAGGCAGAACACAGACCTCTGAAAGGGGAGCTGGCTGTGGGGCGCTGCTAAGCTTGGGATTAGACATGGAAGTGTGAGGATTTGCTAGATGTCCAGGAAGTGGTTGGAACTATGGCTCCGGCCCCTGGAGGAGCATCAGTGGTTCCTAGCACAGAGGCAGTGCCGTCGAAGCCATGAAAATAGATGATATTGCGAAGTGAGTGTGGATCGAGGATAGGAGTGGAGGAGCAATTGAAGGGTTGGGAGCAGCAGTTTGAGAAGCAGAGGAGAGGATGGGGTGTGCACTGAGGGGGAGTCAGCGAAGCGAAGGGCAGAAGGTGCCCACAGAATGGCCCTGCTCCCCGGCGAGAGGTCCTAGAGGCTCCAGGAATGCTCTGAGGTACATCTAGGTTTGAGAGCAGCACTGTCAACAGAAATGAAGAAAAAGAGAAGGTTCCGTGGACTGAAAGTCAGTGTGTGGGTTTTGTGCTCAGGGTGTGAACCCTCCGTAACGAGGCCGTGCTGGCAGTGGGGCTCCGTGGGAAGGCTCCCGCTCCTCGCAGCGCCAGGCCCAGCGGCGAGGAGAGTAGTCGGTGCATGTGGTCCTCAGGCTGCTCATTCCCGTGCTGGGGGAATGCTGGGCCTGCTGACCCTGTTTCGCTCTGTCTCCTCAGAATCTGTCCTAGGGAACTGCATGGAGGGAAGCTCTCCAGGACCAGCCATGGAGCTGCCAGATCATGATGGGCTGGGGTACCCAGCACGCCCCTCGGGCAGTGAGCACCACAGGCCCCGGACGCTGCAAAGACACCACACAATCCAGAACAGCGACGATGCCTATGTAAGTTGGTCCCCAACCGCTGCCAACTCGAAAGCAGAACTTAGTTCTGTGGGCGCACCCCCTCCTCCACTTCCGCCCAGAGGCCACCTCTGCACCAGGGAAGCTGGTCTCTGAATCGCCCCAACAGCCAGCCCTTAATCCAGCAGAATCTGCATTCCAGCTTCCTGCTGAGGAATCAGTAGCTGCCATCTGTTCCCTGGTCTTGGTTATTAAACTTCTCCCCAAACAGGCTAAACTCGGGCCCGGCAGATGAGCCCCAAGGCTCCTGGCTGGCTTGCTGGCCGCCACGAACTCACTCACAAAAGGAGTGCTGTGCTGGTCCTTTTGGGGTGTGGGTAGGCTGGGCTCTCCCAGGCAGCACACGGCAGCACATAGTGCAGGAGCAACTGCCCGCAGCCAAACCCAGTCAGATGTGATTCCAATGAAGTTAAACCGTAGTTCCCCCGTCACTGTAGTCACCTCGGGGGCTTGGAAGCCCTGTGGCTGGAGCCAGTGCTGGACAGTGTAGCGGGACGTCCGCCTCCGTGCTGTTGGACAGCGCTGTCCTGAGTCAGACTCGGCGGTAGTGGTGGTGGTGGTGATAGGCCGAAACCTGGTTTGGGAAGGCCATGTAGGTGTGGGGGTCCTGGCCTCCCCCAACCCCTCCCCTGGGGTGCTGCTGAGTGGGGGTGGGGGGCTCTCTGAGGGCCACTGTGTGTGGCGTCCTTACTCCTTTTGCTGTCGCTCCTACAGGTGCAGCTGGATGACTTGCCCGGGATGAGCCTCGTGGCTGGGAAAGCGCTGAGTTCTGCCCGCATGTCCGATGCCGTCCTCAGCCAGGCCTCGCTCACAGGGAGCCAGCAGCTCCCGGCCCGGGAGGATGAGGGTAAGGAGCTGGCATGTGCGGTGCCATCGGCTCAGTGACTGCTCCCCTCTTCTGCCAGTTCCTGGGACCCAGAGGGTTCTGGACACGATGCCCTTCCCACGCCCCATGCCCCACGCCCTACGCCTACTCCCGAGCGCGAGTGGGTAGAGGAGCGTGTCTCCTGGCTGAGTGCGGGTGCCACATCCCCTTTCTGATGCTGTCAGGACGCACCTTCCACAGCGGCTCTTCTGGTTCTGGCAGTGGGCGCTGTGTGTGACTGGAGTGTGTCTGCCGCTCCTTAGAAGCAGCTGGAGGGGCGGGCGGGGGGGATCATAGCAGACGAAAAGGCCTAGAGTGGACAGGCCTGCAGTCAGTCCTGCCTCGCCTTTACGGGCTGCCCTGCCCCCTCCGTCCTGAGGCAGGAACACTGGGCCTGTGTCCTGGGCTGTGCGGTGAGCCCTCTGTCCTCGGAGAGCAGAGCGCCCGGTGACCAGTGTCTGAGGCACCAGGGTCTCCCCTGACAGAGGAGGCTCTCGCTGAAGGAGCAGTGCTCTGCCTCCCCCACACGGCAGCGGGGACAGGGCTCTGTGGGGACAGGACAGGAGGTTGCAGACGCTGAGCACACCACGTGCTGCTGGGAGCTGGGTTTCGGGCTGGGAGTCAGGTCGCAGGTTCTCAGACCGCCCTCCCTCCCTCCTGCTCCCCTCCCCCCGCCCTCCCCCCGGCTCCCCTCCCCCCCCCCTCCCAGTGCCCTGCAAATCTCACATGTTCTCTCTGGTCCTCAGGATGTGGGGAGAGGCTAGGTCATGAACACCTGAACCTGACTGACGGCCAGCATTTGAGCTCTTGCTACCCATCCACGTGTATAACAGATATCCTGCTCAGCTACAAGCACCCCGAGGTCTCCTTCAGCATGGAGCAGGCAGGCGTGTAACGGGAACCCACGGTGCGTATGGCCCGGCCCCATTTGGTCAGGAGACGCGCGAGCGAGCTCCTGACCTTCACAGCGCCCTTCCTCCCTGAGCGCTGTGCTGGTCCTTTTGGGGTGTGGGTAGGTGCAGACAGGAGAGATGCAGGCCAGAGTTCCATGTTTAATTATGGGGAGAGACATGTGTGTTGTAATTGTAGGGGCTGTAGCAGCTCCACAGAGACCAGGAGCGAGCGAGCATTGAAGGACGGGCGCACCTTGGGCCAGAGTAATGAGGTGGTCCTTGAGCTCAGTCCTGGAAGGTGAAGCCCAGCAAGAAAACACATCTAGCCACAGTGTTTACAGCTGTGCTGCAATGGCAGAATATTCTCAACAGAGAAGTAGGTGGTCAGAGACCCGTGTGAAGGGTGAACTGGCGGGCTGGTCATGCCTCACCGAACACAGCAGGCAATGTGGGCTCTTTAGAAACTGGTAGAAAGGACATGATGACTGTTCGGCCGTCTGGCAAATCCCCATTAGAGCCTCGATATGGCAGACCCCTGAGAAGCTCGAGCTAAAGGGAAGCAGTCCCTGTTTTACTGATCGCGGCCGTTAACCAGTGTCGTGGCTGGGCTGCACCGTGGTTCTGATAGGATGGCAAAACGCCCTTCAGCAGTAATCCCCGGGAAACTGAACAGATGCAGGTTTATTACTTGAAGACCCGGAAATGCCCTTGGCTCAGTGGATAGAGTGTTGGCCTGAGGACTGAAGGGTCCCAGTTCGATTCCAGTCAAGGGCATGTATCTCAGTTGCAGGCTTGATCCCAGCCCTGTTTGGGGTGCATGCGGGAGGCCCCAATCGATGTGTCTCTCTCACATCGATGTTTCTCTCTCTGCCTCTCCCCTGCCCTTCCACTCTCTCTAAAAATCAATTGAAAAATACCCTCAGGTGAGGATTGAAAATAAAAATAATAAAAATAAAAAAGACTGGAAATGACAGGGCACACTTGGGGCCACACCCCAAGGGGTTGTGGGGAGAGAGAGGAAACAGGCCTGGCGCTCTGCTTTTATTGGGGTCCAGCATGGGTCCTGAGGTTTTGCTGACTGCTCTTCACCGGTGAATTTAAAACACACAAGAGCAGGAGTCAAAGCTCAGGAAGAGAAGACAGACCAGGAGCTCAAGTGGTCTTACTAAACCCACCAAGATCTCTAAAACAAAGGGGGCTGGGGAGGGCCTGGCTGCCAGAGTTCTCTCCAGGGGTCTCTGAGGCGGTGCCCGCAGCTGGAGTTTGCTGGGTACTTGTATTACAAAAGGAAAAAAGTCATGCTTACACTACAGTTGAATTTTTTGAAAAGTTCTCAAATGAACATTCGGTCTGTCACACTGATGCCCTGCGTCTGCTCTGTTGCAGGTCCGTGTGCAGCTCGCGATAGAGGGGTAGAGTGTGACTAAACCAACAGCATCCAGCAGCATCCAGCAGCAGCGCGCCTGCCCTCCCTTCTCTCCACCCAGAGCGCTTGCTCCTTCCTCCATTGGCTCTGTCGTGTGCTGCTCCCTGTTTGAATTGGGACTTGCACCTTTTGTTCCAGGGCCTTTTGCCATGTTTGCTTGTATGACCCACTCACCCAGGAAATAAACAGGAAATCACGTTCACACCTTTTGTGAAAGTGTATTTGGTGGATTTCAGTTGGTGGTTTGGTTTGGCTTTGGTTTGGGGTTTTCGTATGTTTCTTTTGGAGGTGGTTTTCTCTTTTTTTACTTTTGCTTCTCTTTCTCTTTTTCATTTTTGAAAGAGAAGAGCAAACAGAGGACAGAGCCTAGGGGACCCAGAGTCCCCCAGCCTCCCCTCCCATCGCCCTCCAGGGCTCCACATTGCTCTGTGCAGGAGCAGCACTAAAGGGTACCACCTCTGGAATCTTAATGGCCGGAGAAGGGGGAGAGCAAAAGGAGAAGCCCAGGCCTGGAACCTGGGGAGACCGTTCCTGCTGGGATCCACCACAAACCAAGCCAAGCTGGTATCAGAATGTCCGCGTGAGGCGGGGAGTGCCTGGCGCTGAGGGGTGCTGGGTCCGTGTGAGCCTCTTTGATGTGTGACTCAGTTCCCCTCTTGTAACCTGGAAGGTTGGTGGCTTCCCATCCTGCTGGCTCCACCCATGGGCTGAAACCCCGCCATGGCCCCTGTGCTTTGTCAGCTTGTGCTCGCTGTAAAAAGGGTTGATTCCACACACACTCCCTTCGGCCTCTATCACAGGGCCTGACCAGGAGCTGCTCAGGCCCTGCCTCGCTGACCTGCTCCTTTATCTGGGCATCCTCACCCCCTTCATTCTTGACCATGTAGGAATTGTTTTGGTAAATGTTGATATTGTTATTATTATTATTAATAAAAAAACACAAAAGGAACGTTTGTTTAAGAGAAATGTGTAACCAGATCCTGTCCTGTTTGAATTGGCCTTGCACTTTGGCTCACAGTGTTTCAGTTAGCGCCATCGTGAGCAGCTTCCTGTGCGGGACTGTCCCCAGAGGGCACATGGCCGCAGCTACTGTTTGTGTCACTGCCTTCCTTCCTCACGTTAGAAACCAAAGTCTCAGGTGCTGGCTGGGCTGATCCTCGCAGCAAGAAAGAGATGTTAAATGTTCGGACTCCTGGTCCCTTTTTTCTGGAAAAGGAGAGTAGGGTCCCCATCCCCTCCTACTCTTTCACCCTGAATTTGCACAGAAGAAAGCGGGTGCCTGGCATGGCCATCCAGGGTTCCAACAGGATCTGTGCCTCTGGTCCTCACTGGCCCTGCCGCTCCCTCCCGGCCCTCCCTCCTGTACTCCGCAGTGCCAGCGCCTTTCTCGGGATGGATCCCTTGTACCCCTGGTCCCGTCACCCTCCACCTCCTCACCAGAAGGAGGCCACCAGGAGGCCCCAACAGCTACCATTTGGCTCCTGGGCTCCTGGAACTCCAGTGCCCGACTGCCCCCCCATCCTGTGTGCAGAACTGGATTGACCAAGAGCGGACCCACCCTCCAGATGGAAGCCAGTGAGCCTGCCCATCGTGCCATCTTGCAAACTAGACTTTCAGAAATCATTGCTTTGTATTGTAACCAGTATGCACAGTATATGTTGAATGTATATTAATATACTTTCTTAATTCTGTTCTTGGAAAACGTTAGAAGTATTTTTTCCTTTCTCATTTATGTTGAACTAAAAAAGGATTTAAAAAATCTCCAGACCCCAGTTGCAGTAAGACCGTTAGCCCCTTTTTGTGGGCGCTCACAGCTTAGTGACTTAATGGGGCAGCAGGGGATTGTGAAAATAAAACTAATTACCAGCTTGTGTGGACATGTTGTTTGCCTTATGGTTCAGAGTCTAGTGGGGAGAAGCAGCGGGCGGTGGGGGCAGAGAATCTGCCATGTAGGGCGGAGCTGAGCGTGGACACTTAGCCTGCTCCGCACTGCCTGCACCCAACGTGGCCTCTGCCCCTGAAGGGCGCGCTTGGATTTGCTGAATTGGGTGGAAAACATTCCTTGAGAAGTACTTTCAGCCGAAGGGCCTCAAAAGCTGGGGCCTCCAGGCCAGGCTGTTACGACGTGGCCCAGTCAGTCCAGGGTTAGGGCAGCTTGAGGACTTGCCCTGCCATCCCCCTTCCACACCTGCACTCGCAAGAGCAGGCAGCACTCCGGCAAGGCAGACCAGGAAGTCGCAGTGGGACCGCCTGGAACAGAAAGAGCCTTCTCGAGAGGGTCTTCCCGAAACGACGGAGCCTGGCCACACCCCCGAGGAAAGCTGGGCAGGTGTCTGAAACCAGGCACTTCCTCAGATGCCTTCCAGCATCTCACAAACTGTTTTAAATCCTCATCCAAGGACATGGTTCTTCTATTGATTAATTTAGAGAGAGAAGAAGAGAAAGGGAGAGAGAAAAACATCCATGTGAGAGAGAAACGTCAGCTGCTTCCTATAGGTGCCCGGACCCAGGATCCAGCCCACAACCTGGACATGTGCCCTGACTGGGACTCAAATCTGCAACCTTTCGGTGCATGGGATGATGCTCCAACGACTGAGCCACACATGCCAGGGCCTGTCACCACCTTTTGAGCCAGCCCTCCCTCCTGCTGGTCCCCAGATGAAGTCTGTCACCACCATCCCGAGGCAGCAGGGCGCGAGAGAATCTTGCATTTGGCTGGTTACAATGCCCTGCCCTGGGGTCTAAACTGGGCCTCTGTCACCAAAAGCTGCAACAAAATTGCCAAATAGAAACAATTGGCAGGGGCGCTCCTCTCCCCTGCTCAGGCCCCATCCTGACCCCTGCGTGCTCTCAGGTTAGCCGTTCAGAGGGTTCATGATCCAGGCTGAGTGCTCAGAGTTTCTTGAGTGCCCCCCACCCAAGGCCTGTTCCTTCAGATGACCCTTTGTTGTCCTGTGACCCTTCATTCAGTGCGCCAATGTCATCCAGTGAGCAAATGTTTGCTGAGTGTCTGTTACGTGCCAGACCTAGCAGGGGACAGAGTCCTCTCAGCGTAGACTGACCAGTATAACGTTGGGACATAAATTGTGAAATGAGCAAAATCCACTCCTGGAGTTGGCTAACGGCAGCACCCCCACATGAGTCAGGGGGTCCAGGGCCAGCCACTGGGGACCCATGTCCGAAGCAGTCCCTCTAAGATCACTGAGGTGGGGGGAAGAGCGTGGTAGCACAAAAAGGGCCTACACTGATGGGCCCTGCGCCCACTAAACAGCGAATCTGAGCCACTTGGTGCCTCTGACAAAGGCTGGTCCCCAAATCTGAATCTGAGATGCACCCAGCCTGTCATCAGCAGCGTTTCCTCTTGGCCTCTACCCAGAAAGATTCCTTTCTCTTCGAAGTATCAGCCACGCAGGGCGTGGAGTGGTTTAAGCCAATACCTACCATGAAATGGAACAGGCGCGCTAGTGAGTGCGTTTGTCAGAGCATCTCCCGCCCAGGCCGCCAAGTGCTTGAGCCTGCCGGGGGCGGGCATCCTGAGAGGGCCCGGGCTGTGGGCGGTGGGCCTGGTGGCCATCAGGCAACCGTCAGAGCTAGAAGCCAGGCCTAAGTCCCAGTCCTGCCAGCACCGCATCCTCATGGCTGGAAGGACGCTCCTGACAGCTCTGCTGGCCTCCCAGGCACTAACAGGCCGCTCAGGTCATCAGGAAGGCCACGAGGGACAATGCGAATGCCGGAGACTGGGTTCAGCCATAATAACTGTTTCAGAAACAAACCAAAGAGGAGATAAAGCAGTGACAAGTAGCTTCAAGTCCAACCTGACGCTTCTGAGAGCCCCCATATACTGGCTGGGATGAGTTCTACCCCCAGAAAGAAAGTAACCCCTCTTGGCCTCAGACACATCCCTGCGAGCTGACCCAGCAGGGGGCTGCTCTCCCTCCCGCTCTCTAAACAGGCAGAGAGCCGGGCTGGCCCCAGGAAATGTCCACTGAGGCTCCCACAGGCCTCTGGGACTGGGTCAGCCCGGAACAGAGATCCCACAGCTCAGCGTCTGCCAGTCAGGACCACACAGAGAAAGTGGATCCCTGCCTTCGCCCACTCCTGCTGCCTGAAGCCAAGGTCAGCTCTGGTCTGAGCATGTGTGGTCAGTGGGAGGGATTCTGGGGCACAGAAAGGTGCCAGGGACCTTTCAGTTTTGCTACATGTGTTCAAATTTGGTGCTTAAAACAACAAAATGTATGGTCTTCCAGGACAGTTCTGCAGGTCACAGGGCCATGGGGTCACACGAGGCTAAAATCACGGTGTCTGCTGACCTGTATTTCTTCTGGAGACTCCAGGGGACATGGTCCTTTGCCTCTGCAGCCTCCAATGCCACCCGCACTCCTTGGCTCCTGGCCCTGTCCAGCAGTCACTTCACTCACCTCTGCTTCACCCTCTTGCCTGCTTCTCTGACTCCACCTCTCCTGCCTCCCACAAGTATATTTCAGGGGATTTGGGATGGCACTGGGCCCACCTGGATAATCCGAGATAACCACACCATCTTTAGGTCCTTATAATCACATCTGCAAAGTCCTTTTGTCATGTAAGGGAACAGTCACAGGTTCCAAGGAGCAGGACATGGGGGACCATTGTTCTGCCTGCCAGACATGCTACCCTTGCTATGTAAGACGCTGATCTGTAAGGTTCTGTAACTGGCCCAGCGGCATGCAGAGAGTAAGTGGCAGAGCTGGGACTCAAGCCCAAGGCTGCCGGGCTCCAAAGCTTTCTTCTCAGAGGCGAAAGACATGAGACTGGCTACAGTGGGAACGGCCCAGAGCCCTTCCGCGCCAGGATCTGGCATTTGGAAGAGGAGGGCACATTTCTGCCTGGGGTTCCAAGTCCGGAGACCTGGGCTCTAGGTCCTGTCCTTCTTCCAACTCCCTGGGAGACCAGAGACATCAGGCAAATTCCATTCACTGCCTTCAGTTTCCTTTTCTCCAAGGTGCTGGAGAGGCTGGAGCAGCTGATCTCCAAGTGCCTTTCAGTGTGGACAGTCAGAGGTCCTGTGACTCAGGGCCTGTCCGTGGCCTGGTGCGGAGGTGCTGGGCCTTCGGAGAGAAGCCTCACAAAACGGCGCTGCACACCAGCAAGCACAGCACTTCATCTGTCAGGCTCCTGGGCCCCACAAGCCTGTCCCCATTTTGCTGATCGGAGACGGAGGCTCAGGGAGATCACAAAACTGCCTCCCCTGGCGCCTCCAGGACTTTGCAAGTTGGAGGCAAGAGGAAATGAGAAAGCAGTTCTGCTGCTGGACCCGAGGTCTTTCCTCCCACACCAGTGGTCCCAGGGGCCGCCATCCGTTCTCACCTGTGTGTGACCCATGTAAATATGAACCACGCAAAGATCCATGTTTTCCATTTACGTGACTGTCCTTTATTCTGAGATTGTGCTCTATTTTGGTGTTAAAAATCTTTTCTTGCCCTAGCCAGTTTGACTAGAGTGTTGGCCTGCAGACTGAAGGGCCCCGGGTTCGATTCTGGTCAAGGGCACATGCCCGGGTTGCAGGCTTGATCCCCAGTAGGGGGCGTGCAGGAGGCAGCTGATCAATGATTCTCTCTCATCATTGTTTCTATCTCTCTCTCCCTCTCCCTTCCGCTCTGAAATCAATAAAAATGTTTTTTTAAAAAGTATTTTCTGTTCTGAAGTGCTGGTCATGGTAGATGGCAGGGTTTGGGGGCGCAGTCGGTAGGATTTTTACATGACAGCATTAAAAGTCGGCAACTCTATTGTTGGTCTCTAGGATTTGTTTGGAAATACTAGAGGTCTCTGAAACCTCCAAGCCTGGGGCCACTGAGCACTTCCCCCCTCTCCCCAGGCAGCTCTGAGCACCCCACGTTCTCTTGCTTAGGCCTGGGAGGTCTCCAAGGGCTGGGAGAGAGGGGTGCAGAAGCTGCAGCTGAGAGGGGGGAGTCTGTGGGGGAGGGGCGGGAGGGGTTGCAGGCGCATCTCCCTGGAATCACAGGGCCTTCCTGCTGTTCCTGACCAGCTTGGGACCTTCTTCCTTCCCTCCTCTCCCCTGCTGCGCAGGCACAATGGACAATAGTGGGAAACCGTGGACCAGACCCTGGAGACCTGTAAGCCTGCAGCCACCCCCTCCCACTCCCTCCTGAATCCTTGATCCCTGGCCCTGCAGGGCCCCCCGCCCCCCCCTCCCCCAGTTTCCTGTTTGCCCACTCTGTTTGCCCAGCCCCAGGGACAGAGCTGATCCTTGAACTCTAAGTTCCAGATTCCCGCTGGGACCTGTGAGCATTGGCAAGGCCTGGGCTGGGCTTATCAGCCTCCAGCCCAGATCTGCTGGAGGCATAAATAGGCCCCGGGCAAGCTGCTGCTCAGATGCTGAGCACTCACCCCAGGTACGTCCGCTGCCTCCTCCAGTCCCTCTGGCTCCCCAGCTCTGAGCTTGGGCTCTGGGATCTTGGCTCCAGGCTCTGCCAGGTGCTGGGCTCTGGATACCTGAGGCTGCTCCGCCTGGAGAGTAGGGCACAGACACAGGCCCTGCAGCCAAAGGTGCCCATTCAGCCAGGCCCCTCTCCTCCTCCAGGTCGCCCAAGATGAAGGCTGTGGTGCTCACCTTGGCCGTGCTCTTCCTCACAGGTAAGTGCCCCCAACCTAGAACCAACACTAGGAGGGCCTCTCCCTAACCCCCGTGGTCTACCCTTCTGGGCACAGGGAGCAGACCTCCCAAGATGCCTCTCTCCTGCCTCAAGCTGGCCTTTCCGCTCAGATCCCAGCCCAGAACTGGCCTGACTGAGGTGTCTTCCTCCACCCCAGGGAGCCAGGCTGGGCATGCCTTGCAGCAGGACGACTCCCAGTCACAATGGGACCGAGTGAAGGATTTAGCCGCCCTGTATATGGACTCATTCAAAGACAGTGGCAGAGAGTACGTGGCCCAGATTGAAGCCTCCGCCCTGGCAAAACAGATGAAGTAAGGACCCCAGGTGGGCTCTGGGTGGCGCAGGGGCTGCTGGTCCTGAGGGGCGGATGCCAGGAAGATGTAGCCACACTGGCTGCATCCCAGCTGCTACCTGATGGGCCCCATACCTGGATGGAGAAACAGGAATGGGATCTCCAAGCAGGGTCACAGCCTCCTAGCAGGGGGGGCGGGGGGGGCAGACCAGTGCCCCCGTCAGTGAGCCCAGCATCACGTTCTGCCTGTAGGAGCAGCTGCCCCTTCCTTACCTTCCTCCAGTCCCTCTTCCGCTCGCCAAGCGGCAGGGAGGGCGGTCTTCGGAGACAGAGGAGAACGGTCTTGAAGTATAGAGATGAGGCCTTTAAATGGTCCAGCTTTGGGGACAGACAAGACTGATCTCCAAACCCAGCACTGTCTCCCACTAGCTCTTCAGTCTGTGGACTGGGCGGGGGGGGGGGGGGGGGCGGTAGAAGAGGGAGGGGTGCTTGGGTGAGACACTGCCTGGGAGAAGCCAGGCCCAGGCCTGACACATCGCTACCCTACAAGCAGGGACAGGTTTGCCCAGGTCTCACCACAGGTAAGCTGGGCGCTGGGTTTGCAGCTCCGAGGTGTCCAGGGTGCCTGGGAGGTCCCCCCTGACACCTGCTCCCCCTTCTTCCCCCAGCCTGAAACTCCTGGACAACTTGGACACCCTGAGCGCCACGGTCACCAAGCTGCGCGAGCAACTCAGCCCGGTGACCCAGGAGTTCTGGGACAACCTGGAGAAGGAGACGGCGGTGCTGACCCAGGAGATGAACAAGGACCTGGAGCTGGTGAAAGAGAAGATGAAGCCCTACCTGGACGACATCCGCCAGAAGATGGAGCCGCTGGGCCAGGACCTGCGCGAGGGAGCGCGGGAGCGGCTGCAGCAGCTGCACGAGAAGCTGGGCCCGCTAGGCGAGCAGGTGCGGGACCGCGCGCGCACGCACGTGGAGTCGCTGCGCCAGGTCCTGGAGCCCTACAGCGACAAGCTGCGCCAGCGCCTGGCCGCGCGGCTGCAGGCGCTGCGGGACCGCGGAGTGGGGCTGGCCGAGCTGCGGGACAAGGCGGGCGAGCAGCTGCGCGCACTGCGCGAGAAGACGGAGCCGGCACTGGAGGACCTGCGCTCGGGGCTGCTGCCGCTGTGGGAGAACCTCAAGGTCGGCTTCTTGCTCGGCATTGACCAGCTCTCCCAGGAGCTGACCGCCCAGTGAGGCGCCGCCGCTCCCCCGGCCCCGTCCTCGGTCCCTTCCCATCGCTCGGTTTCTTAGAATAAACGTTTACAAAGCGGGACGCATATGTTGGGTTTGATGCTTTTTGAAGCTTCAAGGATGATTTTTAAACAATAAAAAGTTCTCCAAATGGTTCTCTCTTGGGAGAAGGGAAGGGGTGCGGGCCTCGGAGCGCACGGCTGGGAGCCCTGCGGGGCGGTGGGAGCTCCGCGCTGGACCTGCTCCCCGGAGCGGGTGTAGGTAGTAGGCGTCCCTTCCTAAGGAGGACCAAGCAGAAAGGAACAGGAGCAGGCAAAGCGACAGATAATCCAATGCCAAGTGCTTGAAGGAGCCCAGATAAGACTGCAGTCGCGGGTCTGCAGGAGGGGGGGCGGAGGACGGGAGGCGGGGCTGTTTTGCTGGGAGAAGCGGTTCCAGTCCCCAGAGGCCCCCCCACCCTTGGGCAGAGACAGGAGCCTCCCCCAGCCTCGGGCTCTGCTGGGTGTGTGGTGCACCTCAGGGAGCACTTGAAGAATCTGGGCAGATTCAAACCAAGAGCGTGGTCCTTGTTCCTGCCTCCTTTATTAATGAAACAGCATTTAAGCACTTCCCTTTTGTTTTTTCACAAGGGCAGCTGCCCTCCCTCACTCCCACCCTATCCAGAAGCAGCCACTGTGTCCTCGGCACAGCTGTGAAGCCAGCCAGCCCACCGAGGGGGCTCCAAACCCTGCCACCCCCTTTCTGCCCGCTCTGGCCTGAGTCAGAAAAACAACCACACCGCTGCAGAGAGTTAGCACATTTTTATTTTCAGATGCTTTCATGCCACTGTCTTACCGCACCCCTCTCAAAGTCCTGGCTAGACAGCCATTAAACCCACGTCTGGAGGAGGGACTGGAGCTTGGAGATGGGAGGCCACTCCCCAGGTTGAAGAGGAGGGTGGCAGAGGTTGCCCTTTTCAGACCCATTTGCCTCTGGGCGTCCATGGCTATTTAACAAAACACGTGTATGGCCAGCACTGAGTTTGTCTGGATACACACGTCCGCACGTCCACATGTGTGCGGCCCTGTTCACACCAGCCTCTTCACAGCCAAAGATCGGGGCAGCACCTTCAGGCAGCCTTCCCACTTCCTCCCCACAGGGCTTCCCTGACCCCGGACAGGCCAGTGGAGGATTCCCCTCCTCCCGCTTCAGTTTGTCTTAAGGACTCTTGGATAAAGGAGCAGGCTTTTTAGTTCCTAACCATCTTGGTTCCTAACCACCTACACCAGCAGGTATCAGCCCAGGTGAGAACATTGCCCACATGTGGTGCTAGGGTCACAGGCCCAGCTGGACCGGAGAGAAGCCCCGGCAGATTTCCAGGGGGGCAGATGCCTCCAAGTGGGTCCAGGTGTACAGGCCCCGCCCAGCTTGGTCAGGGAGCCTTCACAGCTGGCATAGGAGGAGGGAAGGCTTCTTTCTGTGTCTGCTGAGCAGAATGTGGGTGGCTGACCTGGGCTTGAGGTCTGGCTCTGCCATTGAGCAAGCTGACTGTGACATGGGCAAGCAAGTCCTTCACTTTTCTCAGCCTCATCTTCACTGGAAGAATGGGAGACCGCTCAAGTAGAATGTGGTTCTAGAACTCTCAGATGAGAGCATCTAAGCAAAGCACCATCTGTGGGTGACCTTGGGTTTCTTCTTAGGTCCCAGGACACTGGCCCTCTCCCTCCAATCCTGGTCCCAAGGGGGCAATCAGCTCAAACTGTAGCCACAATGACAGCCATTTACCTTTGATGTGCCAGGTGCTAAGCACTGTCTCATTTCATTCATTCATTCATTCATTCATTCAACAAACCTACAATGGAGGGGGCATTGTTGTGCCCCTTTCACAGATACGGAACTGAGGCTGATATACCTTGGTGGAGCCAAGGTCAGAGCCTAGTTGTATCTTACCCCACAGCTCCCCCAGGGGCCTCCTCCCCTCAGGTGTGGCTGAGAGGGCTAGTGGCCCAGGTGGTACAAGTCAGTAGCTCCGTAACTTGGGTGAATAGACAGTATCGACTCTCATGAGGACATACAAGTGTAGGCACAGTGCCTGGCAAGAGCACACATTCAAGGCATGTTGTACAGCATTTGGCAGTTTTATCGAAGTATTGTAAAACTAGCATCCTGTTTGTGCCTCCACACAAACCCGTCGAGGCAGGCAGGGTTATTCCTTCCTTACAGGTAAGAAACTCGGGCCCAGACATGAAGAGGTGGGAAGGCACCGGCCCTAGGCCTGCTCGGTCCAGCGCCGCCTGCAGAGCAGCCCACCCATGCCCAGTCGAGACATGACATGGCACATGTGGGACGCCCCACTCACAGCAGCTTTATTGGGAAGACAGCATGCCTGGGGCCAGGTCTGGGGGTGGGAGGGGAGGACACTGAGAATGCTGCCCCTTTCAAACGAACTTCAGGGGCAGCCCTGGAGGCTGCAGGACCCAAGGAACCAGCAGGATGGATGGGCAGGCAGGCTTGGGGCTTTGAGGTCTCAGGTGGCCTAAACGGCTGGAGCTGGGGTGGTCTCGGGGGCCAGGTCCCAGAAGCTGGAGAACTTGTCCGTGATGGAGCTCCAGTAGCCCTTCAGGGAGCTGAAGCCGTCTGTCATCCAGTCCCTGCACGGAGACAGGCGGGAGAGCAGCGGAGTGAAGACAGTGCATCTGCAGCAGCGGCCACCATGGGGCCCCAACGCCTCCCAACTGCCTCTCCCTCCTCAACCTCGCCCAGCGACACCCCTGAGACCTCAGGAAGAGTCCCCGACAGCTCCACTCTGGCAGAAGGTGGTGATGGGACCCTAGCTCAAGTCCTTTGCTTGCCTCTCCAGGCTGGGCACATGTTGTGGCCCAATGATGGGGCACGGGAGTGCAGGTGGGACCTGTCATTCTATTCTAGGCAAATGCTGCCCCTAGAGTTATACAGCCTGGTGGCTCAGAGTGGCGGGGCGGGGGGGGGGGGGGGGGGGTGGTGGCGAGGAAAGGCCTCTCATTTGGAAAGTCATCGTAGGGTTGGTTTATCAGCTATGTGATCTGGGCAGGTCACAACCTCTCTGAGCCACGATTTTCTCATCAGTGAAATGGAGACAATAATCCCCACTGCACAGGCAGTTCTGAGTACTGAAATGTCTGTGGGGCTTCTGCCCAGGGACACCCCAGTGCTGGGCAGCGCAGGTGGAGGGGAGAGGATGGGGGCAGGGCAGGTGGTAGAGGAGGGACAGACTTCTGCTCCTGTGGGGCCACGGGCTCGGAGCAAGACTGAAACACACACACACCCTGGGCTGAAATGGGGTGTGTGTGTGGGGCGGGGGCCGGGGGAGGACATCCCAGCCAAACTGCTAGCCAGGCTGTCAGAAAAGGACAGGGAAGTGAGGCCTTCCTTAAAGCCACACAGGACAGCTGAAGGAGAAAGGCAGCGGCAGAGGGAGAGGGGCCAGGAGGAGAGGGCCTGTCCTCTCTCCTCACAGCCACAGGCCTGTTGCGTAGACCAGGCAGGAGGCTGAGAGCACAGGTCCTGGGTGGGGCAGGTGGGAGCCGGGCGGGCGTACCTGGCCTGCTGGGTCACCTGGAGCTCCTGCACGCTGGTCAGGGCATCCTGGGCCGTCCTGCTCGCCTGCTGCACGTAGTCCTGCATGAATGCCAGGAGGGAGGCCTCATCCTGCTCCGCTGCTCCTGCGAGGACAGTGGCCGAGTGGGGTGAATCAGCGTTGGGAGCCCTGGCTCCTGCCCAGCCACCCATCAGCCCCCAGATCACCAAGCCACCTCCCCAGGGCCCTCTGGCAGACACCTGCCCCACTGGTCCCCAGCGCTAGTCCCCACAAGCGGCTTACGGGCAGAGGCCAGGAGCGTCAGGAGGGCAGCAACGAGGAGGGCCCGGGGCTGCATGATGCCTTTGTCCCTGCAGGGAAGGTCTGGTGAGGCGAGTTCTAGGCCTGCAGGGGTGTGGCTCAGTGCACCAAGCTGGCTCCAGCCAGGTGGAGAGCCTGCTCCCACGCGAACATGCTAACACGGGAGGCAAGGATTCCCGAAGCAGACACAGCCCGAGGAGGGAGGCGTGGGGTGGAACAGAAAACCCACCAGACCCGGAATCAGGACACCTGGGTTCTGGTCCGTCTCTGCCACTAACACGCTGTGTGACCTTGGGTGGACTCTGCCCTGTCCGAGCCTCTGACTTCTGTCTGGGACAGGACTGGGGTGTCCAGTCCCAAACATGCGGACAAGGGAAGTGTGCAGACCTAGAGCCAGCTCCAGCCCCAGCTCTGGGCAGGTGACTTCGTCCCCATAGGCCTCAGTTTCCCCCAGCGTGCAATCGGAGGTGGGGCCTCCATTAAGCCCTCAGTCTTCCTGGGCTCCTCTCAGACTTTGCTGGCTGGGCAACGGGGACCCTCTTCTGCCCTTCTCATCCTGCTCTCCTGTCCACACCCCCACACACCCCCGCGCCCAGGACATTACCTGGAGCAGCTGCTGCTGGGAAGGAATTGAACAGGCAGAGCAGAGGGTTCTGACCTGTTTTATATTCTCCCCAGGACAGAGGGTGCCCAGGATCTGGTGAGCTGGGCAAAGGTCATCTGCTGATCAGTCTAGACCAGGGCCTAAGGCAGGGCGGCCAGATGAAGCCAGGCCTGCTGGGAGAATTGGGAAATCTCTAGAAGGACGTGGGTGCCCATGCCACTCTCCTGGTACCCCTATAGCCCAGATAGGTTCAGGAACTTGGGGTGTACGAGCCTGGAAAGACCCCATTCCTTCCGAGCAGCCTGGCTCCCCTGGAAGAGGCTAGTGAGAGGAGAGGGGCTTAGGGATAAGCCAGGGGCCTCTGGGTCCACCTTTGCCCTTCACACTTGGTCCCTCCCTTCCCCACCCCTAAGCCCTGATAACAGCCCAGACTGGGGGGTGGGGTGGGAGTGAGAGGGCAATGGGCTTGGGAACAACTCAGAGCATTGGGATGGGGTGTCTGGAGGGGGTCACAGAGGCCTGAGCGAGGCTTGTGTGTGGAGGTGACAGCTGAGTTCAAACAGCCCCCTCCCCGGCATCTCCGACTCTGGCTTCAATCCCAGTGCTGCTTACCCAGAAGCCTCCCTGTGTTGGCCCAGGGCAGGGGGTGGTGGGAGAAGGGCCAAGGCCACTCTGGCCTCTGAGCCCAAGGCCTTTGTACCACCCCGCCTCCCTGCTACTCGCCTTGCTCTCTAGACCCAGTGATAACATTCCCGGGAGAGCAGCTGGGCTCCTGGCTGGGCCTTCCCCACGTGGTGGCCGCTGGGATCAATTCCAGTGCCGAGCACCTCTCGCCACAGGTTCCTCAGCTTGGAAATGGCAGCACTGGCTGCTGGGCACCTGGTGGAAAGCAAGGCTGGGAGAGGCCAGTCTGGGTGGGCAGAGGGCACCGAGATGCTCTGCAGGGTCAGCTGGCTGTCCAAGAGACAGGCAGGCTGGGGGAAGTGTCCCCAGGGCCCACAGCAGGAGCCATGGCCTGGATGGCAAGATCAGGGGACTTGGAGTTCTAGCTGCTAAGACTTTGGATCCAAGAAATCCTAGGTTTAAATATGCCTCTGGCATTTACTCATATGGCCCAGGACCAGAGGTCTAACATTTCAGAGCCTCACTTTTCTCCCCTGTGAAATGGGGATAGAATACTGGTGAAGAGCCCAGGAGAAGGTACAAAGTGCTGATCCACTAAGGGGGCTCCTTGATCTCTCTCCTTTCCTCCCAACACGTTGCCCTCCTGACACCACATTCAGAGGCAGGGCGCTTCCGAGGGAGACTGGGCTTCTGGCAGGCAGCCGTCCTGTCAGGAAGTAACTACCGTAGTCCCACAGCGTGGAATCAGAGCCTGAGAAAGTGGCCTGGCCCTACCCGCAAAATTCTTTATCCATGGCTGAGGCTTGGAATGTTCCTATTAGACACTCATTCCTCTGGCTTAGACCTTGTTTTCTGTCAAAATTTAATTATTCAGATTCCCATGTAGTAGACATGATTAACCTCATTTTATAGGTAAGCACCCTAAAGGGGTGGAGATATACCCAAGTGCACAGCCCCTCAGTAGCACTGGGAAACAACCTGGTCTTCAAACACCCTCGCTGGTACCAAGTAGTGGAGAGGTGAGCTCCTTGAGGTTTATCAATCACTCATCCTCAATTCATCGCAGGTCTCTTTCTGAGCACAGATGTTGGTGATGGAGTTGGGGATGGGGTGGGAGAAAGGTGATTAGAATGTCACTGAGCCCTAGCTGGTTTGGCTCAGTGGATAGAGCATCAACCCCTGGACGGAAGGGTCCCAGGTTTGATTGCAGTCAAGGGCACATACCTGGGTTGCAGGCTTGATCCCTAGCCCTGGTCAGGGCATGTGCAGGAGGCAACCAATCCATGTGTCTCTCTCACATCGATGTTTCTCTCTCTGTCTCTCCCCCTCCCTTCCACTCTCTCTAAAAAAATAAAATAAAAATAAGTCAATGGAAAAATATCCTCAGATGAGAATTAACAAACAAACAAACAAACAAACAAAAGATTTGGGCATTGGGGAGGTAGCAGGCAATTTTGCCCACCTTCCTCTTCTGCTCTGGCCTATTCCTCATCCCAAGAGGTGAGAGCCACAGCAGAAACCAGAGTCCAGGTGGGGCTGAGGCACCACACCTCAGCGCAGGGTGTGCTCAGATGGAATGGCTGCATCCTTCAGCCCTGCTTCCTCCCATTCCACCTCCATGTGGGAGGGGTGTGAGGAGTCTGTTCCCTGTCCTGCATGGCAGTGCCTGCTGAGCCCAGGCAGGTGAGAAGCTGCGGGCAGAGCAAACCAGCAGGTGGTGCCGAGCTGGGTGCAGAAGCAGGTGCATGGGCCCATGCAGCTGGTCACTGCATGCCCTGACCCCTGGGACCCATCTCCTCCTAAGGGCTTGGTACCTGTGAGCGCTTGTGCCTGCCTAGCAGCTCCAAGCCTGGGTCTCTGTAGGGGAGGGGCTGTCTCAGTGGGCAGGGCAGGGTGCTCTCAGGCCCCTCTCTCCTTTTCCCTCTCCCTCCCTCCTACCTGGCTCCCCTGGATTAAAGAGACTACTTTGGCCTACAGACCAGCTCTGGGGAGTATCCAGGGCGTGTGTGCATGTGTGTGTGCGTGCATGTGTGTGCGTGTGTGTGTGTGCGCACGCGCGATGGGGGCCAGGGAAGAGTGTTGGGCTGACTCTCTCTGCTTCCACTTGTGTCCAGGAGCCCCCGTGATCCTTGCCCTGCCACTAGGCTGGCCTGGCAGCCTTGATTCCGCCCACCAGCAGAGGCCCTGGCTCACCTCGCCTCTCCACACCGGAAGTCCCTCCTACCCTCTCCCCAGATCCTGCCTATTACAACAGGAATTGACCCCCTTAGTTCTCCCTGAGACAAAGGTCAACATGGAGCACATGTGGGGACACATGTCCATGTAACTTGCCTGTCCCTGACTGGGCCTGGGGGGGTCCCCTCCTGACTCCTCTCTCTGGGCTGACCCCTGGTTTGACCCCAGTGGGTGGACAGAAGGGTGGCTATCGGTGATGCTAGACTATCAGCCTGGTCACCGCACAAGCCTTTAGGTCTTTCTGTTGTACATCAAGGAGACTGAGCTCAGAGAGGAATGAGACTCGCCCAACATCACACAGTCCCCAGACTCACAGCGCCAGGGCCAAAGAGAACCCGAGGCCTGCAGAGGCAGACTCTGTGCTACCCATCAGCACTTGCAGCCTCTAAGCCTGCCCCTAGCACTAAGCCATTCACAGCCAAAGAAATATGCCTGCAGTGGGCAATACATGCACCTTTAATGGCGTGCCACCCACCACACGCCAGGAGACATGTCTGTGGGTGCAGGTGCCAGGCTGTGCCAGCCTTTTGCTCCAGGCTTGAGCTGTGTGTCCACAAACTGCTCATCTACGTGCATACTTATGTGTGCCTGTACACGTCCTGCAGCCGCTCTCAGACACACTCACTCAGCGCAGACTCCACAGAGAGGAGGCGGATGCACTCTGAGCCTGCCACATGCTGCTGCTGGGACTGCAAGTCCAGGTCAAACTGCAGCTGAGGTGTCCTTCGTGACTCACTGCCCTCCTCCTCTCTGGGCCGGGAGGAAGGGTTGGGACAGGGCACTGAGCACCAGCTCTGGCCCACCCACCTCAACCGTGCCTGCCTCCAGAGCAGCAGGGAGTCAGTCTTTCAGGGGCAACACACGGCTGCTGCATGATGGGCACTGACCATGCACCAGGCCTTGTTCCCAGCATCACACAGATTCTCTCAGGGAATCCTCAGCCCAAGAGGCAGCTGAGGCTCAGGGGGGTTAAAAGACTTGCCCAAGTTCACACAGACAGTAAGTGGGGAGCCCAGATGTATAACCAGGAGGTCTGACCCCAGAATCTGAATCCTTAACAACTACTGCAGGACAGCCCCGGCTGCTCCGGGAGAGCCCTGACGCTGGCGTGGGGCGTGGGGTCAGCAGAAGGGCTGTGAGCAGCAGGCCTTTAGCTGTCTTCCCCCGGAGACATCAGGCCACTCTGGTATGGGAAGAATGGAGGTGGCAGGTCAGGGGGCGCACAGCGGGGTCTGTTCTGACGGCAGTTAGCCAGGAGTACGCGGCACCCAGCCCAGGGAGCCAACTGTGCCGTATGACAGACGTCGGCTCCTGGTCCCGGAGGGCGGGTGTCTGTGTGAGACCTCATTTGGAGAGAACGTTAGGAGTCCAAGTAGAAGACCTCTTGATGTCCCCCAGCGCCCTCATAAAGGCCCCCTGAGAGCCTCAGGTCCTGAGATTCACCAGAAGCTGGCCACTTCTGTCCAGGGAGTGCGGCAGGGCAGGTGAACAGGACCCAGCCTTGGGCTGCCCTACCTGTCACCTGCATCGTAACCCCTGGCGACCTGCAGAGGGCCAAGTCTCACTGCCATGCTCACTGGAGGGGTGAGCATTCTTTGGTCCAAATCAGGAAAACAATGTTTTTAACATCAGCAGCTTTTTAGTGCTTAGTCTGTGCCAGGCACTGCATCGCTTACTTCACAAGAAACATCTCGTTTAATAGACCCGACAACCCCTTTTCAAGGAGACACAGGCTCAGCGCTAGGCCAAGTTGAATCACTAGACCAAGGTGACACAGCTTGGCAGCAAGGGACAGGAGGCAAACTTACAATTAATCCCTCCATACAGGGGCCAGCCCAAGGCTCTCCAGGCCTGTCCAAATTGGCACACTTGACCAGGACCTGGATATTAGCTCGCTGCCCTGATTGTGGCCCTGGGAGTCCCAGTCTAGAGTCCGGTGCTTTGAGATGGAGTCAGATTGGGGAGTTTGGAGGTGGGGGTGCTCTCACCCCTGGGGTAGACAGAGGAGATGTGAACTTTGTCCCCCAAGCCTGGCACTGGCCCCGAGCTGCCAGCTGGGCCTTGGGGACACCTGCCCTGGACTCAGGCATTTCTGGGCCTCACTCTCCGCAGCTCACACTCCCTCTTCCCTTCGTACTGGGTGGGGCACAAGCAGAGAACAGCTGCTTCTGATTGTTGCCCAAGCTCCAGTCTGCTGTCAGCTTCCACGTCATCTTAGGGTCACAAAAGTCCAAGAGGCCTCCTGGGAATGTGTCACCTTCCAGCGTGGAGTCCCACTGGGAGGGGCCGTGGGAGGGTGGCCTGGGGTTTAAATGTCTGGCTGGCCCCGGCTTGTCAGTTCGGAGAGTGGAGGAAAGCCACCTGAGAGCCTCTCTTCTTGCTCTGATTCCAGGAAGGGTCCAGTGAGGTGGGAGGCTCTGCAGCCAGCGAGCAGCCCAGGATGTACCTGAAGGCAGTGGTGCTGACGCTGGCCCTGGTGGCTGTCACCGGTGAGTAGCAGCTGCCTTTGGATGCCCGGCAGGGTAAAGAGTCGGAGGCCCAGGCGAGGGGACAGTCCAGTGCCTGTCAGCCCTGGCCAGACACGAGGGCTGCCCAGCAGCCACCTGGCTCAGGGAGAGCTGGCGCATTCACAGCTGCAGCCCACTGGCCTTGGTGCCATACAATTTCACACGCCCACCGCCACCCGGCTGCAGCGCAGGTGAATGGGGAGGGACAAGGAACGAGTCTGGTCTCATGAGCTGCTCTGCTTCCTGCCCAGGTACTCGGGCTGAGGTCAATGCCGACCAGGTGGCCACCGTGGTGTGGAACTACTTCAGGCAGCTGGGCGACAATGCTAAGGAGGCGGTCGAGCATCTCCAGAAGTCTGAGCTCACCCAGCAGCTCAAGTAAGTGGGCCACGCAATGCCTGGGTCAGGGCTGAGCTGGGCGGCAGACCTGGGGCCACTGCCTGCCACCGACTCCTGTGACCCTGAGGCCTCCCGGGCTGGAACCCACATGTGCAATCAGGCCAGCTGCGCGGAGAAACCCCTCAGGTGTCTTCCTGCCTGAACTGCAGAGTGTGGCAAATGCCACCGCTCAGCACTGAGGCTCATGGGAGCAGGCGGAGTAGGCAGCACGGAGGAGTTCCGCCGTGCTGGGTTCTAACACAGTCCAAGAGGAAGGGCGCTGGGGGCTCTGAGGGTGGGCACATGCAAGGAAACCAGCCCCTGTGCCACTAGAAGGCCCTGGAAGAATCCAGAACCTAACATCTGAGAGAACGGGGTCTTCCCAGCCCCCCCCCCCCCCCCCCGGAAAGGCCCTCCATGGAGCTGAAAGCAGTGCGCTCCAGGCACCCGCAGCTGCGACCAGCCGACCAGACCAGCCGACCAGCCAGAGGGAGCGTCAGACACACACTCAGGGCAGCAGCCTGGCCTGCCAGCCCTTCGCTCAAGTCGGGACCCACCCGGGGACAGGGCGGGAAAGGCGGGGCGAGGCCGGCCCCCGCTCCCCCGTCCTAGGCAGGGTGTGTAGGGTGAGTGCCAGGTCGGGAAACAAGGTGGGGCGACGCCCAAGCTAACCCGCCCCGCGCCTCCGGGCAGCTCCCTCTTCCAGGACCGAGTGGACGACGTGAACGCCTACGCGAGCGACCTGCAGAAGAAGCTGGTGCCCTTCGCCACGGGGCTGGGTGAGCGCCTGACCAAGGACTCGGAGCAGCTGAAGGAGCAGATCCAGAAGGAGCTGGAGGAGCTGCGGGCGCGGCTGCAGCCGCACGCCCAGGACGTGAGCCAGCGGATCGAGGACAGCGCGCGGGAGCTGCAGCAGCGCCTGGGGCCCTACGCCGAGCAGCTGCGCACCCAGGTCCGCACACAGGCCGAGCAGCTGCGCAGCCAGCTGAGCCCCTACGCGCAGCGCATGGAGACGCTGCTGCGCGACCAGAAGGACAACCTGCAGGCCTCGCTGGCGCCCGTGGCCGACGAGCTCCAGGCCCTGATCGACCGGAACGTGGAGGAGCTCAAGGGGCGCCTCACGCCCTACGCCGACGACCTCAAGCTCAAGATCGACCAGAACGTGGAGGAGCTGCGCCGCAGCCTGACGCCCTTCGCGCAGGACGCCCAGGAGAAGCTCAACCACCAGCTGGAGGGCCTGGCCTTCCAGATGAAGAAGAACGCGGAGCTGCTGAAGACCAAGCTCTCGGCCGACGCGGAGCAGCTGCGCCGCAGCCTGGCGCCCCTGGCCGAGGACGTGCGCGGCAAGCTGGGGGGCGGCGCGGCGGGGCTGCAGCAGTCGCTGGCGCAGCTGGGCAGCCAGCTGGACCGGAAGGTGGAGGAGTTCCGCCGCAGCGTGGAGCCCCACGGCGATGCCTTCAACAAGATCCTGGCGCAGCAGGTGGAGGAGCTCAAGCAGAAGCTGGGCCCCCAGTCGGGGGACGTGCAAGGCCACCTGATCTTTCTGGAGAAGGATCTGAGGGACAAGGTGAACTCCTTCTTCAGCTCTCTGCAGAAGGAGGGCCAGGACCAGCCCCTGCAGGAGGGCCAGGACCAGCCCCTGCAGAAGGAGGGCCAGGACCAGCCCCTGCAGAAGGAGGGCCAGGACCAGCCCCTGCAGAAGGAGGGCCAGGACCAGCCCCTGGCGCGCCCCCTCCCCGAGCAGACCCAGGAGCAGGCGCCCCTGGGGGGCTGAGCTGCCCTTGGTGCCCACGGCCCGCCCTGGACACCTGCCCCGCCCCGCCACCTGTCTGTCGGTCTGTCCCAAAGCAATTCCCTTACGAGTTTGAGGACACGTGTCCTGTGGAAAATGACGCTACCTCTCGCTACTCAATAAAACTGCTAAGAAACTATCCCAGCCTGGGTGCCGCGTGACTGCTTGTGTTGCTGGGACAGGGTGTCTGGCCTACAGCTGGCAAAGCTTAGCAGAGCAGCAGGGGAGACTGGGGGACTCCAGGGCAGGGGAGATGAGACTGGCGGCGAGGGCAGGGGTGCTGAGATGAGTGTGCTGAAGACAAAATAGGCAATCCACTCTCTCCACTTCACTCACAAATATTTAGTGCCCCCAGTGTGCCCGACACTGTTCTAGGCATCTGCAGCCTGAGTCTGTCGCTGCCTCGCCCCCAGGGGCTGCTGAGGTGAGCAGGACTGCCCCTGACCTGGAGAGCTCCCGGCACAGTGGAGAGACGGCCCTCCTGCCTTAGTTCTCCTGTGCCTTTCACTCGACTTGTGTGAATTTTGGTTTCGTCCACCCCAGCCCCACTCCCATTGTAAAACAGACATACTTACTTCAGAGACTTCTGGACGACACACCCTGGTGTCCAGAGTTGAGGAGCGAGGCCTAGAGACACGGGTGGGTCCCGGAAGGTGGGGTGAAGCAGGTGCCCAGGTGCCTCCTGCCCAGCGACCTGCCTAGGGGCGGGGCTGCCAGCCGCTGGGTGGACAGGGGAAGAGGAGCCAGGCCCCAGGCAGCCTCTGGAGTGATCTCTCCCTCCCCGCTCAGAGCCTCAGAGAAGAGCCAGTCCAAGCCTTTGTCCCAAATGACTTACATCCTGGCTGCTCCCTCTGACCCAGGTCTGCAAGTCCATCCTGACAGCCTTTCCTTCCTAGGGTGGGGTACAGGCTTTCCTCAAAGACACCCAGACTCGCACTGAGGACAGGGCTCTAGGGAGAGTGTCTGGGGGTCTCCTCTTTCCATCCCCCCTTCCTCCCAAGGTGCTCTCAGGATGGTGGCCCCAATGGCGTGGTCTGGCCCAGCCTGCCCGGCTCTGGCCCTGGGGCTAGCCTGAGCATCTGCCTATTGGAAGCATTCCGCATGGGAATCAGGCAAACCCGGTTTGGAAGCCTGGCTTTGCCGTCGACTGCTGGGTGGTTTGACCTCCTTTGGAGGATGGGGATGATGATGCTTAGCTCACAGAGTTGCTGTGAGGGTTTGGAGGGGCGGTGCATGTTAGGCACTTAGCACACTATTGGGCAGAGTAAACGTGCAATAACTGCATCCGTGGTGAAGCCGCCACTGCTGTAGCAAATAGATGCTCAAGAAATGTGCTTTCCTCTCCCTGCTCACTCCTGACCGCAGATGCCGCTCACATGCCCTACAGCATGAGGCCGCCAGCCTGGCCAAGCGAAGACCGTGGGGCCTCCCTAGCTCTGGCTGCTGGCACTCCCACACTCTGGGTCAGTAAGGCTGCTGCTGCCACCTGCACACCCCATGCACTAGGAAGGCAGGGACTCACTGTGAAAACACCTGGGCGACCCACCAGGCACCTGGAGGTTTGCTGGTTGGCTTTAGGGAAGGGCCAAAAAGAACAAGGCGCTCAAAGGAAGTAGGACAGCCCTGGTAGGAGGCTCAGTTGGCTGGAGTGTCATCTGGTGCACCAAAAGGTTGCGCGTTTGATTCCCGATCAGGGCACATACCTAGGTTGTGGGTTCAATCCCCAGTAGGGGCAAATACTGGGAGGCAATTGATTGCTGTTTCTCACATTGATGTTTCTCTCTCTCTCTCTCTCTCTCTCTCTCTCTCTCTCTCTCTCTCTCTCAAAATCAATAAGAACATATGCTCAGATGAGGATTTAAAAAGAAAGAGGAAGTGGGACAGAGGGCGAGCAGGTTTTTGAGTGGGTCTGGAAGCGTCAGAGATGTTCTGAGACCTCACCAAAGGGCCGCGCCTGAGCACTGGGCCTCAGGGTCCCACAGCTTGTCCTTATAGGAGCCTGAGATCATTCCCCCCACACCCCCAGAGCCAGTGCACTGGGCGAGGGCTGCCTTCTCTTTCCTACACCAAGACTTCTGCCTGGCCGCCAGTCTCCTGGTTCTGAGCTGGCAGGTGTCTGCTGGCAGTGGCATCACTTTGGGCTGCCCAGCCTCTGCACCTCCCTGGTTTCTTTGGGGAATCTCCTCACAGGCGTCTGAATGAATGTCACCGTCCGCCTCCCGGGGGAGACGCTAGGACTGCCAGCCTCCTGCCTCCTGCCTTCTTTCTCTGGGATGTGGCCGGGGCCCAGGCTCGCCCATCGGGCGGAGGCCCAGGCTCGAGTAAGGAGCTGCTGTCAGGCTGACCAGAGAGGGGATTCTGTCTGGGTGGGCAGAGCAGTGGCAGCAGCCAGTGTGCCGAGGCCAGAGGCTCCGCCCAGGGCCAGGCTGCCGGGCTGCCGGGCTGCTGGGCTCTCCTGGCTCAATGGTGGCAGCAGTTTCCCCGCAGGTCTGGCTTTGTGGAGTGATCCTGGCCACGTTTCTCCCTTAGCTTCTCTTATTCTTGTCTATTTTCCAAACCAAGTACTCCAGCTTTTCTCTACATTTCCAGAAATACATGAATAAATAATTTTTAAAATATATACTAGTATATTTTTATTGATTTCAGAGAGGAAGGGAGAGGGCAAGAGAGAAACATCAATGGTGAGAGAGAATCATTGATTGGCTGTGTCCTGCAGGGGACACTGGGGATCGAGCCCGCAACCTGGACATGTGCCCTTGACTGGAATCAAACCCAGGACCCTTCACTACGCAGGCCAACGCTCTATCCACTGAGCCACACCGGCTAGGGTGATAAAGTATTTTTTTGGAATGATGTCCGGAAGGTTGTTTGGCTGTCCAGTCTAATTAGCATATTACACGTTTATTATTATAGATTTCTTCATCACTCCAAACAGAAACTATGTATCCATTAAATGGTTCTCCATAACCATTCCTGGACTCCAGCCCCTGTAAATCTCTAATCTATTTTCTGTCTCTATGAGTTTACCTCTTCTAGACAGTTCAGGTAAGTGGAATCATAGTATATTTGGCTTCTTTCACTTTGCATGTTTTTAAAGTTTATCCATGTTGCAACATGTATTAGAATTTCCTTCCTTTTTAAGGCAGAATAATATTCCACTGTAGGTACATACCACATTCTGTTTATCCATTTATCTGCCCATGGACACTTGGGTTACTTCTGCCTTTTAGCTACTGTGAGTAATGCTGCTATGCATATTGGTATAGAAACATTGCTTCAGGTGCCTGCTTTCAATTCTTCTATGTATATACCCAGAAGTGGAATTGCTGGATTGCATGGTAATTCTGTTTAATTTTTTGAGGAACCACAATATTGTTTTTTACACCAGCTGCACCATTTTACATTCTCACCAGCAGCACACAAGGGTTCATTTTTCCCATCATCTGTAACACTTGTTATTTTTTATGTTTTTTAAAAAAATAATAGTCATAGCCCTAGCCTGTTTTGCTCAGTGGCTAGAGCATCAGCCTACAGACTGAAGCGTCCCAGGTTCGATTCTGGTCAAGAGCACATGCCTGGGTTGTGGGCTTGATCCCCAGTAGGGGTGTGCAGGAGGCAGCCAATCCCTTCCTCTCTAGAATCAATAAAAATATATTTCAAAAAGAAGTAATAGTCATTCTCAGGGGACATATATAATATTTTCAACAATAAAGATTTTTTAAAAATAGTCATTCTAATAGTATTACTTTATTTTTCATTTATTTATTACTTTATTTTTTTAACCCTCACCTGAGGACATTTTTTCCATGGATTGTTTAGAAAGAATGGAAGGGAGGGAGGGAGAGGGGAAGAGAAAGAGAGAGAGAGAGAAACATCGATGTGAGAGAGATACATCAATTGATTGCCTCCTGCCCACACCCCAATTGGGGCTAGGGATTGAACCTGCAACCCAGGTACATGCCCTTGACTGGAAATCAAACCTGAGACCCTTCAGTGTGTGTGGTAACACTCTAACCACTGAACACACTGGCCAGGACAGTTCAATTTAATTTTTTTCCATCATCATTTATTCCTTCTATGACCTCTTCCACCCACCTACCCACAATCACCACACTGTTGTCTATGTCCATGAGTTCTCCCTCTCTCTCTTTTTTGCTCAACACACCCCCTACCCCAAACCAACAGAGCTGTCTGCCTGCTCTCTCTGAGTCTGTCTCTATTTTGCTTGGTAGTTCAGTTTATTCATTACATTCCACATACGAGTGAAATCCACTTGTCTTTCTCTAAAACTATAAATGAATGAATAAAACTAAGTAACCACTAGAGTTTCTCCAAGATCCAGTCATTGCCCCCGGCAAGACTGAAGCACTTGCGCACAGGAGAACCACACTCACCAAGCGCCCGGGAAGGGCTTGTGGCTCTGGGACCGCCCATACCGATATCTCCCAGAGCTCAGCACAATTTCAGCCTGGAGCTCCGGGCTACCTCTGGCTCCTCAGGTAACCTGGAGATAATGAACTCTGCCCTGGGCATAGGTCAATGCCCCAAAGAGAGTCTCAGCCAGTACCCGTGTGGGCCAGGCTGAACTGCTAGCCACACCCCTGCAGCCATCCCAAAGGTTCAAGGTCACAGTCATCTGAGAACATCAGAACCTCTGACGTCTGTGGTGTATGGAATGGCCCTGACCAGGGAGAGGAGAGAGCACAACAGGGTGGAAGGGGGAAGTCTGTTTAATTTTTTGAGGAACCACAAAAAATTGTACCCATAGGGCCTTGCTGCTGTTTGGGGGTTGGTCCCAGCTGGTCCCAGCAGCTCCTGCATTGGGATGCTGTGTCCTCCTGGAGTTGTCATAGAACAATATGTGTTCCCAGAAACTCTCTGGAGAGAAAAACAGCAAGGGTGGGGTTACCTAAGTACTGCTGTGTCTGAGAGCAGAAGTGTGGGACCCCGGCTATCTCACTGTGTGGTGACAAGCTGCTAATTCTGGGGAAGCACAATTAAAGACCCCAAAATTGCCCATCTCAGAGGAGTGAGGATTTGAGCTGCTGGTCTTGAGAAGGTAGATTGGTGATACTGGGACTAAGGAGCTAGGGCCTAGAAACACAAAATTACAGGACATTGGGAGTGGACGGATCCATCTTGTCTCTCAGTCCCATTTTTTTAAATATGTTTTTATTTATTCTTATAGAGGAAAGGAGATGGAGAGAGAGAGAAACATCACTGGGAGAGAGAAACATTGATTGGCTGTCTCCCATACGCATCTTCACTGGGGATCTAGCCCCCAACCTGGGCCCTAACCAAGAATTGAACCCGCAACCTTATGGTGAATGGGACAACGCTTAACCAACTGAGCCACAGCAGCCAGGGTTCTCAGTCCAATTATTTTGCCATCACCTCCAAGAAATGATCATAACTCTACACTAACAGCCTCTTGAGGTCAGGCACCCCATGTGTTCATTCATCATTGTATTTACATATCAACCATCTTGCAGAGTAAGGTAACCAGCCTGCAAGATGGCTCCAAGATTGACCCTCATCTGTAGTATTCACACCCTGGTGTGTCCCTGTCGTATTGAAGAGGGCTGACATTTGTGATCAATAGGCCATTGTGGAAGGCATGGCACGTGACTTCCAAGGATGGGTCCAAAAGGGCATTGTGGTTTCCACCTGGTTTTCTCTTGGATCGTTGATGCTGAGGAAAGGCAAGCACCATCTGTGAGGACACGCAAGCAGCCCTGTGGAGTCGTCCACACGAGGAACTGCGGTCCCTCCTCAATAACCCGCCCCAATTGGCCAGCCATATGGTGAGACACCTTGGAAACAGATTCTCCAGCTTTGGTCAAGCTTTCAGACAACTAAAACCCAGTCAACATCCTATCTGCGACCTCATTACAGACTCAGAACCAGAACCAGTAGCCAAACCACTGGCTCAGAGACATTGTTAGAGATCACATGACACTGAGTTTCAGAGTGGTTTCTTATACAGCAATAGCTAACCAATACACAGCCTCTCACACACCAAATGGTCACCGCTCCATTGATGAGTGAATGAATCCTCCTTAGCATTCAACATTCCCACTGACAGACAACTCACCATCTCTCCAAATAATTGATTCTATCTTTGGACAATTCTGTTAAATATTATTAAAATTAAACTGGGTCTTTCTCAATACAGCTTTGGTCTTATTTTTACTACTCTTTTGAGCCACGGAATAGTTATAATTAGTTTTATATGCGTTCTGCCTAAAGGAAACCTACCCAGAGACTCCGTGCATGGAACCCCAAACTTATGGACAAAATTGAGCCTGGGAGGTGCCACGCTTCACAGCTGCCTCGGGATGTAGAATTTGGTGGTTTCTGAGAGGGTAGAGGTCTTGTGTATCTTGTTTATTCCTGTATAGTCAGTGCCTAGCACAACGACGAGAACTTAGTAGATGCTCAGTAAATATTTCTTTAAGAACTAAATGAATTTGACATCTTTTTTCCTGCTCTGTTGTGCAGTACATGCATGTTCGTCTTTGCCAGGCAAGGCTGAATTGTTTTCCACGATGATTACACCACGTTGTCTTCATCTCTCTCAATAGTAGGACCTTCCTGGACAGGTTTTCTAATTTTCTTATTTTTCCTCTCACTTCTTCGCCCTTTATTCAGTTTTTTTTTTTTTTAACTTTTGAAAACATGTTTTTAATTCGCAAGAGCTTAAAAAAATTCTGTGAATGTTCTTTTACAGAATCCTGTCCTTATCTCATGAGTGTATGTAATCCTTTAATTCTCTGATGATACTAATGGTATTTGTAAGTGTTCTTCCTGTATAGTCTCAGTCTTCTTCAAGTTTCTTTTAAAATGCATTTGCTTGTCTTGGTCTCTAGCTTTCATGTTAGGATCTTTTATCAAATGACAGGTAATCTTTGCTTGTCTGCTTAACTGTAAGAGTGTGGATTTTAAAGCCCATTTGAAGTTCCAAGGACATGAGTGCTTGTTGACTATGCACTTCAGTGTGGGGTGGTCCCCTGGAATGTTTACTTGGGAAACACCTGGTGTAAAAATATTTAGGTCTCTCCTTTTCAGCTGGTCACGTTTCCCCAGAAAGTTCCTCCCACCCTGCTGCCTGGAGGGGAAGGTCTGGGTTCCAGTGTTCTCGAGGCCCAGTGTGGGAAGCAGGATGGGACTCCGAATCTAGAGGGCACTCTGATTTAATTCCTCTGTTTCTAGCACAGCACCTCTGTTCTCTGCTTGCCTAGCATCCTCCTTCCATGGGTCTTCTGTCTTTCCCTTCTCAGAGAATAAACCTCCAGTCTTCTGCCAAGGTGAGAAAGAGCAGCTAAAGCAGCACCTGCTTTTTATTTATTTATTTTTAAATATATTTCTTTATTGATTTCAGACAGGAAGTGAGTGGGAGAGAGAGAGAGAGAGAGAAACATCAATGATGGGAGAGAATCATTGATCAGCTGCCTCCTGCACGCCCCCTACTGGGGATCGAGCCCACAACTCAGGCATGTGCCCTTGGCTGGAATCAAACCTGGGACCCTTCAGTCTGCAGGCTGATGCTCTATCCACTGAGCCAAACCGGCTAGGCGGTACCTGCTTTTTAAATAGTTTCAGCCAACGTTTCATATTGTACAACAGCCTCCTCATCCACCTCTTCCTTCAGCGGCAGCTGGTGCTCCAGTCCAGGGCTGTTATAGGCGGCGGCCCAGCTGTGCCCTGCACAGCTCCGATGGCGCCTTTCCCACGCTGCAGATGTTATGGGATTGTGTATTGCTGACAAGTTTCCGCAGTGTTTTAAGGAAGAGGAGGCTAATTCTAACTCACGCACAGGGGTGACATGGGCAAGCACCCGATTCGCCATGGCTCCTTACCCTTTTGCAAGGTCAGTGCAGTCGATCAGATTGGAGCCCCTGTGTGCTCACAGCCAGCGATGAGCTTCTTCGGGCCTGCTCAGTTCACTGTACCTTCTGCCTGCTTTCCAGCTTTCCAAATGGTGTTGTGGTCTTTCTCCCATTCTTCTTGTCCTAGGTGTCTACATCTTCTCTAAAAAGACCTTTCCACTAAGTTTGAGAGAGGTCTCAGGAAAAGGTGAAATGAGATCCATGCACTCAACTTGTCTTGTGTATCTGGAGAAGACGCGGCCTTGTGGTGCCTTTCGTTTCAGGAGCCCAAGCACCAGCTCTGACCACCTGGAGGTCTTCGGGGCATAGCAAGGGGTTGTGAATAGTAATGAACCTGTCAAAAAATATTCTTGCATTTTAAAATTTGTGTTAAGTAAACAACCATGGAATTCATGCATCTAGTTATAAAGATGTTCATTGCAATACTGCTTGTAATTTTGAAAAATTAAAAACAAACCAGTGTGCCCTGGCCAAGGAACTCAGTTTGTTATAGTGTCGTCCCAAGATGACAAGGTTGTGGGTTTGATCCCTCGGGCAGGGCACATACAAGAATCAACCAATGAATGCACAAATAAATGGAACAACGAATTGATGTTTCTCTCTCTCTCTCCCTCTCTCTCCCTCTTCTTCTCCTTCTCCCTCTCCCTCTATCTCTCCCTTCTCTCTCTCTCTCAAATCAATAAATAGCTCGACTTGTGTGGCTCAGTGGTTGACCATCAACCTATGAACCAGGAGAGCACATGTTTGGATTGCGGGCTTGATACCCAGTGTGGGGCGTACAGGAGGCAGCCAATCAATGATTCTCTCTCATCATCGATGTTTCTATCTCTCTCTCCCTCTTCCTTCCTCTCTGAAATCAATAAAAATATTTTTAAAAAGTAAATAAAATCAATAAATAAAAACAAATAGCCTGGCTGGTGTGGCTCAGTGGTTGAGCATGGTTCTATTCCGGGTCAGGGCACATGCCTGGGCTTTGGATTCAATGCCCAGTAGGGGCATGCAGGAGGCAGCCAATTGATGATGTTTCTCTTATTGATATTTCTATCTCTCCATCTCTCTCCCTTCCTCTCTCTCTAAAAATCAATAAAAACATATAAAAACCCAGACAACCAAATAAGCAAAATACAATGTACAACATATTGTTAAATTATGGTATGTCCATATTAATCTCCATTAACAATCATATTGTGAATGAACAGTTATTGACATAGATGTATACATATGATGTACTCCTCAAATGATAAATTGGGTTACTAAACAGCTTGATCACATAAAATAAATTTGTAAAAAATTATGTAAAAATATTTATGTAAATATATGCCTAGAAAAAAATATGGAAGAATATACAAATGCTAATGGTGGAAAAATATGTAATCATATATATTTTGCTTATCTGTATTTTATACTTTTTGTACATTGTACTCTTTTAAATATTAACAAAATTAAAAGCTATTTATTAATGTTAGTTAATATTTTAATAGACAGGACTTTCTGCTCAAAAATGGCAGGCACTCTTAATTCTATCCACAGATCTTGTCACCAGAAGCTTAGATATGTGGGCTGTTCACCCTGATCTTAAGCAAGATTGCCACCCCTCAGTCACCTTCACAGTTCAAAGACCCCTGTATGCAAGGTCTCAGAGCAATATCTATTTTGCCACTCCCTCTTTGGAAAAGCTCTATTTTCCATGTGAGTCTGGTGCACTTTCTGTATCTGATGATGATGATTATGTGACTGGCTGAATGTCCCCTTTGTGGGCTTCCAGAAAACCCAAAGCCAGTGTGAAAGTCACTGCCCACAGCTTTGCCTTCCCACTGCCTGGCTTGTGTCCTTCTGGCCTTGTGCTTTGCCAGGCCCTCATGTTCTGCTATTCTTTTTATTTTCACTGGTTCTGGGAGTCTCCTCTCTCCTTCTCTCTCCCTCACCCTCCCTCTCATCATCATTTCCATTTTCACTGACGGTAGCCTCCCATCTTTGGGGACGAGGAACGGTATATGTAAACAAAATTCAAACAAACAATCCAAAGCCTTATCTTTGTTGGCACAACATCACTATGTTGACTTAGAGTGTGCTCAGTCCATTTGTGGTGTTGACTCCTTTTCAAGGTATCCAGTCCACGTCACTGGTCCCCCGAGCAGTTGCATCACCGGCAGGTGTTGGTGACACAAACATCCAGCCAGGGGCGTTTCTCAGACAGGCAGGGTCATGACCTGTGGAGGGTAAACAAGCCTTAGCGACAGGCTAACGACCTAAAGACCCGGTGCTATGGCCACAGCTTGAGTGGGTCCTACCTCTGGAGAGGGTCCCATTTACCGTGGGATGGGAGAGGAGGGGGAGGTGGACTCCATTCCCCATGATGACTTGGCAGTGGCCCCTGGGCTTGGCTGTCCTTCCCTGGCTGGCCCTGAGCTACCGTTCCTGCATTTCAACAGCCCTTTCTCCCAAACCATGAAGCACTTGGGGTGAGGGGAATAGAACCCGGCTTCCTACTGCGCAGTGCGGGTCCCTGGCTTCTCCCAGGAAGAAGGGTAGAGACTCTGTTTTGGTCCCGGGCGCAGGGATCCATCAGACACACGCAGGACTGGCCCAGGGCGAGAGCCGGCGCAAGTTACTGCATCTCCCGAGGCTCAGTCTCTCTGGAAGTAAAATGACGATGACAACACCTGCCTTGGAGGATTGACTTGAGCATCACAGATAATAAGAGCAACACCGGGAACACGTGGCACCAGTGGAGGGTATTGTTATCATGGCTCTGCTCTCCCTCCCAGAGGGACCCCTCGGGAGCTGCAGACACTGGGTGTCCCTGGGCGCGCTGGGGTTAGTGTGCAGAGCCCCTCTCCAGGGCTGGGCGAGGCTGGTGCCCTGCCAGGTCCCCAGCAGTTTGGGTTCAGTGTCAACGGTATTTTTGTTTGTTTGTTTTGATTTTTAGGGAGAGTGGAAGAGAGAGGGAAAGACAGAGAGAAACATCGACGTCAGAGAAACAACGATGGGTTGTCTCCTACACGAGCCCCAACCAGGGTACCGGCCGGGGAGGAGCCGGCAACCAAGGCCTGTGCCCTTGACCGGAGTCGAACCCAGGACCCTTTGGTCTGCAGGCCGACACTCTATCCACTGAGCCAAACCGGCGAGAGCAAGGGTATTTTTGATGCAATGCTAACTTCTCTTCTAAAGCCATCATGCCTCACTTCTCCGTCACCCCTGGCTGTAGCCCATACAGAATGCTGTCTGCCAAGGGGAGCTCCCGGTCTACCTCTCACACTGTCCTTTGATTACCCTCCCTACTCGACACCTCGAAATCCGGTTTCCTCCCCACTTTCTCCGGCCCTCTGGAACCAGCTCCTCTGCCTCGGCCTGGCCCAGAGCGCTCCCTTCGTCCCCCCTTCACTGGACCCTGGCCTTGCCCCATGCCGCTCCCTGGTTCCTCCCGCAGCCCTGGGGAGCTTATCCTCAGGCAGGCGCAGACCCAGACAACCTGGGCTATAAAATCCAGCGAGCTCGCCACCCTTGCAAGCTCCTCCCGCTGTGTCCACTAGTCAGCACCTCCTAGGAAGGCCGCAGCCAGGCGTGGCTGCAGGAGTGCTGCGGGAAGGGAAGTCTGGGCCACAGCACGCGTGCAAGGTCCAGCGCCTCTCCCTACCAGGAGCGACTCGGTGCTGGACGATTAGGTTAGTTTTACTAAGAAAGATGGCAGTTTCTTAACATGCGTCGAACAGTGTCCCAGGCTTTTGGTAAGACTTTTGGAGTCTATTTGTTTACAAAGGGAAGTAACATCTCTTTGTAATGAAGAGACTGGAGTCATCACCTTGCCAAGTGATGGAATCTAGGATCACTAATAGAGGGCAACTGGACGTGGCACCTGTCCCGCGGTGCTATTAGATGAAGTCTCTGCTGCCCCTTTATTTTCACCGGAAATATTTTACACATAACCTGAACATCACTGAGCCTTCAGACCGAGGTCCCAGTTCATGTGAAACACCGAAGATAAAAGAAACAAGGTAAATGACATTACAGAGGAACAATCAGAGAAGTTATGGGACATTATACAAGACAAGTGGTTTGATCTTTTTAAAAAGTTAATGTCATTTTAAAAAAAAAAATAGGAACATTGTACTAGAGTTGAAAGAGTACCTAATAACCAGGGCAATGCATAAACCTTTACTGGATCTTGATAGAAAAAATAATGAAACAATACTGAAAAGGTTTTAAAAGAATAAATGGAGACTTAGGAGCGTGGACTGCATATCCAGTGGTGTTATGGAATTACTGTTGCTTTTCCTAGGTATGGCGAGAGTATTGTGGTTTTGTAGAAGAGTGCCCTTAATTTTTAGGATATGAAACTGAAGTTATTGAGAGGAAAAGTGTACACTACCCACAACTTCAAACATATAAAACACATATACACAGAGAGGAAGCAAACATGGGAAATAGCCCTGCCCTGTGGCTCAGGCGGTTGGAGCATTGTCCCGTGAACCAAAACGTTGCAGGTTTAATCCCCAGTCGGGGCGCATATAGGAAGCAACCAATTGATATTTCTCTTTCAAATCTATGTTTCTCTCTTTTCCCCTTCCTCTCTCTCTAAAATCAATAAAAACATATCCTCAGGTGAGAATTTTTTTAAAAGGCAAAATATTAACAATTACTAAACCTAGATGGTGAGACAAGAGTGATCATTGTACTGGTCTTGCAACTTTTCTGTACGTGTGAACATTTTCATAGTAAATTAGGAGATAAAAGGAGCTGATGTGAAGGCTTGGGTCCATGGGTCACTTTAGGAAAGACAATCTCGACCACAAAGAACCCCCAAAAGTGTTCCTTTATTTCTACTTCCTTGGGTTAGTTGAATTTTTCTCAAGAGAATGCTCCAGTCACTTTCCTGGAGGGTAAAGTCTAACTGGCCAACATTTTGGCCAATGGGAAAGATGGTGTGTGGAGGGGGCTGTCTTATAATTTAATATATAAAGTTTTACTTAAATCACCTTTTTTTTGAGTGCAAGAATGGTGGCCCCCAGCAATACCAGAGACCCATTTCTAAAGTTTTTTTTATTTTTTGCTAATCCTCACCCCAGGATAATTATTCCATTGATTTTTAGAGAGAGTGCAGGGGAGGGTGAGAGGAGGAAGAGGGAGAGGGAGAGAAAAACATTGATGTGAGAGACACACATTGATTGGTGGCCTCCTGCATATACCCCAACTGGGGCCAGGGATCGAAACTGCAACCCAGGTACCCTTGATGGGGAATTGAACCCACAACCCTTCAATGCATGGTCCGATGCTCTAACCTGAGCCACACCGGCTGAGGCCAGAGACCCATTTTTTATCCAGAGAATAAACTTCTGGTTTTCTGGGGCTTTGGGGGAAGGACAGTAATCTAGCTGGTGGAGTGGGAGAGGACATCTGCTTCTCAAACAATTGACACATTTTTATCCCCACCTTTATCTCCCAGAAGAGTCTGTTGCTGCTAATGTCTGAGCTTTTGGGGTGTTCACTAGTACAAATCAGGGGTTTTATTGGCTTCTCCATTGCTGCTTCAAAATTCATCTTCTCGAGTGTGTCCAGTTACTACGGGGTGAAAGCCTTCCAGCTTCCAAATGCCTTTTGTCCCCTCTTCTGTTCTCTTTGTGCGTTTAGGTTTTTTAATAAACTGCATTTTGATGTCATCTTACTGGGATTTCAGAAAAGAGCAGCGGCTAATGCATGCAATCACCTACCACTCTTCACTAGGAGGCATTCTGGTGTTCTTTAGTCTTTTTTCTATTTACTCCTTTGAAAGCTAACCATTTTTTGTATCTTTTCAGGGGTTACCCTTAAATTTTTAATATTATTGCTTGGCTGAACAAAGTCTAAAGATAATCAAAATTCCTGTCTTCTTCCCGAATAATGCAAACCCTGTAGAATGCTTTGACTTTAATCTCTCCTTTCCTATTTCCCATGCTACTTCGGTCTAATATCTTAGTTCCTCATTGTTAACACTTCCCCCAAAGTAGTCTCTTCATCAATATATATTTATTGAGGCCCCCTACCATGTGACAAGCAATGTTTTAAGCACAGGAAATGTGGCAGTGAATAAGACAGTGAATAAATGACATATAAAAATACTAGAGGCCCTATGCATGAAATTTGTGCAAGAGTAAGCCTTCCTTCCCCCAGCTGCTGGCACCAAGCTTCCTTCTGGCCACCGGCAGGCACCTGGACCCGAGCTTCCCTTGCAACCCCAGCTTTGTCTGGAAGGTCATCAGGAAGACGTCTGGTCTAATTAGCATATTATGCTTTTATTATTATAGATTTTACATTGGGCTGAATTATATGAAATTGCCAACATGTGACCAAGTTTTAGTTATAGAAAAGATAATCTCATGTGATTTAAATATATGTATATTTGAATATGTATACACACATATTTATAAATACATATAAAATTACTAATGCATTTTCAATTTACCTAAACATTTACTAATTTTATTGTTTGTTGCTTTCAAACAACAAACAATATTTGTACCTACTTCTCTCTAGGCTCTGTTTCCTTTTCAGATCCTTCATAGTTCTTTCATTGAGGATCTGTGAATGATACACTCTCTCAGTCTTTCTTTAAAAGTAACTTGTTACTATTGAATAATAGTTTACCTGAATATAATTCTTGGTTTGCCATTAACTTACCTTCGGCCTGTTGAAGACATAGTAGGTGTACAGCTAATAAATGCGGATCTTTTTCAATAGATGGAGTCACACATATGTTGATATATATGCAATTTGATATGTATGCTATTTTGTTGTATTGACAGCAAGCTTCAAAACTTCATATGTCCCCTCGCCTGAAAAAAAAAAAAAAAAAACTTCATATGTCAAATTTGCTGAAGGTGTTAACATCATAGATATTTTTACGCTTAGAAATGTCGAATTTTGTGCCAAAAAAAGAGCATTTGCGGAAAGTTTTAATTCATTACTATATTTTGAAGAAAAAGTTACCGTATACTTTGGGAAGCTTATGGTGAACATGCTCCATCTCAAGATACTTGTGAATGCTGGTTTAAATGCTTTAAAAGTGATGATTTCGATGTAAAAGACAAAGAATGTCCAGGTCAACCCAAAAAGTTTGAAGACCAACAATTACAAGCATTATTAGATGAAGATGCGTGTCAAACTCAAAAACAACTTGCAGAAAGATTAAATGTTGCTCAGCAAACAATTTCTGATCATTTACAAGCAATGGGAAAGATTTTAAAGGAAGGAAAATGGGTGCCACATCAACTGAACGAAAGACAAATGAAAAACTGAAAAGTCATCAGTAAAATGTTGCTTCAACGGCACGAAAGAAAGTCTTTATTGCATCGAATTGTGACTGGCGATGAAACGTGGATTTATTTTGAGAATGCCAAATGCACAAAATCATGAGTTGATCCAGGTCAACCATCAACATTGACTGCAAGGCCAAATCGCTTCAGAAAGAAGACAATTCTCTGTGTTGGGTGGGGTCAGGAAGGTGTGTTGTATTATGAGCTTCTAAAACCACATGAAACCATTAATACTGATCGCTACCAACAACAAATAATCAATTTGAATCACGCTTTGATCATAAAATGACCAGAATGTGCCAGAAGACACGGCAAAGTAATTTTGCTTCGTGATGATGCACCATCATGTACTTCAAAACCAGTTAAAGACTCGTTAAAAGATCTTGCCTGGGAAGTATTAACCCACCTGCCGTATTCACCAGCCCTTGCTTCTTCAGATTACCACTTATTCGGATCGATGGCACATGCACTTTCTGAGCAGCACTTCAAATGTACAAAGAAGTGGAAAATTTGGTCTCTGAATGGTTTGCCTCAAAACAAGAAAAGTTCTATTGGGACAGTATCTACAAATTACCTGAAAGATGGGGAAAATGTGTAGCTAGCGATGGACACTACTTTGAATAAAGCACTTTGATATTTCTCTTGAAATTATCGTGCTTTCTTTGATTTCAAAATCCACCTTTATTAACCGGTACACCTAGTAGTCCTGATAAGTCAGCTGTCAGTTTAACTATTTTCATTTGTAGATAATTAGTCTTCTCATTTATGATACTCTGTCTTGGATGTTCTGCAGATTAATGATGAGGTGTCTGATCTGGATTTGTTTTATTTATTTATTTATTTATTTATTTAAAAATATATATTTATTGGAGGGACAAGATGGCTACCGGCAAGAAGGTAGGGAGGGAGAGTGTGTGAGAGAGTGAAGAAGCGATAGAGGAGTATGTGGACGTGTGTGGTGTGTGTGTGTGAGAGAGAGCTAGGGACAGTTAGATGCTGCAGGTCTTCCAAGGGGCTGCCAAACAAGGCAGTCTTAGATGGCGAAACCCCCGCTGCCACCACAAACACTCTGGGAGGACACCGCTGGCAAGAGGCCACGCCATCTTGAAGAACAGAACTGCTTGAGACTAGGATCCTAGCCTCGCTACTACCCAACCTGGTCTCAGTCACAAACCGGGGCCCTAAAGCCACTCAGGTAAAAGACCTGCGACCACAGCTGCAGACCCACAGACACCAAGACCCCAGGAACCCCGGCTGCAGATTTATGTGAGTCACAGAGCCAATCCCCCTCCCCACTGACCTGTGGCAGTGGCATAGGAACTGCCAGACCCTATCCGCACAATCAGGCCTCCTGCCCACACACAGAGTGGTGGCTCTACCTGAACTTGAGCCTGGGTATGTGGACACAGGAAGTTTGTTTCCCGTGACCAGACCCCACGCCCACACAGGAAGGCTGTGCTGAACTTGAGCCTAGATGCAGGAACTTGGGAGCTTGTTTCCAGCAGCACATACCTGCACAACCAGACCCCACACCCACACAGGAAGGCTGTGCTGAATTTGAGCCTGGGTGCACAAACTCAGAGAGTTTGTTTCCCACAACCAGACCCCGCGCCCACACAGGGAGGCTGCGCTGAATTTGAGCCTGGGTGTGTGAACACGGGGAATTTGTTTCCTGGAGTGTACACCCATGTCACCAGACCCCACACCCACATAGGAAGGTTGCGCTGAATTTGAGCCTGAGTGCGTGAACATGGGGAGTTTGTTTCCCTCAGCGTGCACTCCCGTAACCAGACGCCACGCCCACACAGGGTGCCAGTGCCACCTGACTTTGATTCAGGGCAAGCGCACACAGAAGCCTGTTTTCCGCAGTATAGGAGTGGACCTCCTGCCGACACAGTGTGACTGTGCAATCTGGTCCCCCAAGCAGACCAGGGACCCTGATTCTCTGCGCAAGAGGCAGCACTGAGCACCAGTGACTTGACTTTGTTTCTAATCACACGCACCTGGGTTCCCTGAGTCCCAGTGCATCCACACTAAGAGCCTGTGACTCCAATTCTTGGCCCATGCACACACAGGGACCCCTGATTCTCGGTGCGAGGCTGCACCAAGCAACAGAGACTCTGATACTTGATTCTCAATGTGGGCACAAGGGATCCCTGACTCTTGGCACGCGCTAGGGGACTCTGATTTTCAGCACATGCCAGTGGGGTCTCTGTTTCAGTGCAGCACAGGTGGGTTCCCTGATTCTAGGTGCGCACACGAGGCCACACTAAGCACTGGTGACTCTGATCTGGGGTGAGCGTGGCTCCCACTAACCCACAGAAGTCACACAACTTGGTGTTGGAACTCTTCAGTGACACATGGGGGGTGTGAAGCTCCCACTGCTCATGGCCCAGGCCTCCGCAACTCAACATTTGAACCTTCTGGTGATAGTTGGAAGGGGGAGACAACAAAACAATTCCCAGAGGAAAGAAAATGAGGAATCGCCAAGAAAGGAAATAAGTGAAACAGAAGCATGCAACATGACAGAAAAAGAATTCAGAGTAATGGTCGTACAGTTTGTACACTGGATGGATGAGAAAATCAACAACCTATGCAAAAATCAGGAAGAAATCAAAAGTGATATAGCTACAATCAAAAACACCATGGAAGGTTTCAACAGTAGACTAGAAGAAGCAGAGGACCAAATTAGTGAGTTAGAAGATAAGGTAGAGAAACAAGCCCAATCTGAACAGCACCTGGAGAAAAAAAATTAAAAAACAGGAGGAGAGTCTAAAGGAGCTTTGTGAAAATGCAAAACGAAGTAACATCTATACATATAAATAGGTAGTATGCTAATTTGTCCATGACGGTGTCCCTTTAACGACCAATTTGCATATTGATGCACTCACAGCAGGGGGCGGGCAGCCAGAGCCAAGTTCCCAGGGGTCTGAGGAGACTGCCTAACAGGAGCCTGGACTGCAAAGAAGGAAAAGGAAGCGGCCACGGGGAGCTCTTCCAATCCCCCTGCACGAACACCCTACCTCAGCCCCTGGGGGAACAGGGAGAAGGTGCAGCCTCAGGAATAGCTGCAGCCTGCACCTCCGACTCCCAATCTCTGCCCCCACCACCCCCACCAGGGGTGCCCACAACAATAGCACGCCGGCGACCACCCGTCAGAGCCCCGGGGGACCCGGGGCCCGTGGCCCACCACTGCCAGGCCCCCTTTGCTAGGGCCAGGCACGCCTCTCCTCCCTACAACTCCAGACCTGGGTGGAAGCAGGCCTGAGCGGCACCCCAGGGTCAGACCCTTCCCCCCCCCCCCCGAAAGCAGCAGTGCCGTATCCGGAGAGGAAGCGTGCTGAACCTCGCTGGGGGCGCGGCTAAACCCACCCTCCTAGCCTGCCTGGTTCCACCCTGGCCCGGCCCCCACCCCGCTCTAGGAGATTGGAGCCCCACCCTGAGCAGCCACGTACAATTTAAAAAATGGTGCCAAGCGGGAAGGTTTGACAGTTACTCCCCCTTCGGCCTCGCCGCCCCCCTAGTGCCCCACTGACTCCCTGCCCACCCCCCCCCCCCCAGCACCTCCAGGGATGACCACTGCTACAGGGCTGCTGGCCAGAGCCTGCCCCTCTGAGGCCTGTGGAACCCTCTGTAAAACTTCCATAGCTACAGTCCCAGGAAACAACCATGCCCTCCTCTCCTAATCAGCACCTGCTACCTGTGAGGGTACTCATGAGCTTAAAAAATAATAATCCCTTCCTGTTTAGACATCACTTACTTGATGAAACATTTCTAGGTTTATTAGCTCAGAACCTCCTCATGACAACCCAATGAGGTAGGTGGAGAAGAGATTATAATTCCCATGGTATATGTGTATGTATTCAGAAATGAAGCTCAGAGAGGAAAAGTGTCAAGCCCACTGGTTTCCAAGGTGCAGCACATGACCCAGGGTGATGGGGGGGCAATTTGATTTTAAGTGGGGGCAATTTGAGAATGAGTTAACAGTGACTTTTTTTGCATTTCTTATGATTCTAGGGGGCCTCATCTACAGTGTATCCTACATAATAAAAAGCTAATATGCAAATGACCGAATGGTGGAATAAGCGGTCGCTATGATGTGCGCTGACCACCAGGGGGCAGACACTCAACACAGGAGCTACCCCCTGGTGGTCAGTGCACTCCAACAGGGGGAGCATTGCTCAGCCAGAAGCTGGGCTCTTGGCTGGCAAGCACAGGGGCAGTGGTGGGAGCCTCTCCCGACTCCGTGGCAATGCTAAAAATGTCCGACTGACAGCTTAGGCCCACTAAACCATCAGTCAGACATCCCCCCTGGGCTCCCGGACTGCAAGAGGGCACAGGCCAGGCTGAGGGACCCCGCCACCGCCCCTCTGCCAAGTGCATAAATTTTGTGCACTAGGCCTTTAGTACATATAATAGGGCTGCCAGAAGAACAAGAGCAGCAAGGATTAGTAAATCTATTTGAAGAAATAATGACAGAAAACTTCCCTGATATGGGGAAGGAAAAAGTTACACAAGTACAGAGAGTCTCAAGCAAGATGAATCCCAAAAGACCCACACCAAGACACATCATAATTACAATGGCAAATGTTAACAACAAAGAGAGAATCTTAAAGGCTGCAAGAGAGTTTCCTACAAAGAATCCCCCATCAGATTATCAAATGATTTCTCAACAGAAACACATAAAGCTAGAAGGGAATGGAAGGAGGTATACAAAGTGATGCAAAGCAAAGGACTGAATCCAAGATACTCTATCCAGCAAGACTATTAATCAAAAGTACAGGAGCTTCGCAGACAAAAAAAAAAAAAAAAAGGCTAAGGGAGTTTATCACCACCAAGCCAGCAATGCAAGAAATGCTAAAGGGAATGCTGTAAAAAAAAGAAGAAATAGAAAAGGAGGAAGGAACACAGGCATAAAATACTGAAATGGCTACAAACAAGCATCTATAAATAATAACATTAAACGTAAATGGATTAAATGCTCCAATCAAAAGACATCAAGTGAATGAATGGATAAGAAAACATGACCCATATATATGCTGTCTATAGGAGACCCACCTCAGAACAAGTGACTCACACAGATTGAAAGTGAAGGGATGAAAAAATATCTATCAGGCAAATGGAAATGAAAAAAATAAAGCTGGGGTAGCAATACTTATATCTGACAAAATAGACCTCAAAGTGAAGACCATAAAAAGAGACAAGAAAGGCCACTTCATAATTCTAAAGGGATCAATACAATAAGAGGATATAACTCTGGTAAACATTTATGCACCCAAAGCAGAAACACCCAAATATATATAAAAAAAAAAAAACTTCTGGAAGATATCAGGGGTGGGATTGACAGCAACACAATCATAGTAGGAGACTTTAATACCCCATTAACATCACTGGATAAATCCTCCAGACAAAAAATTAGCAAAGAAATATCAATCCTAAATGACTCACTAGATCAGATGGACTTAATCGACATCTTTAGAACATTCCACCCCAAAAGTACAGAATATACATTCTTCTCAAGTGCACATGGGACATTTTCAAAGATAGACCACATATTGGGACACAGGCAAAGTCTTTCCAAATTCAAGAGGATTGAAATCATATCAAGCATCTTCTCAGATCACAAGGGCATAAAATTAGAAATCAACTACAGTAAAAACAATCACAAAAATTCAAACACTTGGAGGCTGGATAGCATAATACTAAACAATGAGTGGGTTACCAAAGAGATCAAATAAGAAATAAAACACATCCTGCAAACAAATGACAATGAAAACACAACAATCCAAAATCTATGGGACACAATGAAAGCAGTCCTGAGAGGGAAGTTCATAGCATTACAGGCCTACCTCAAAAAACAAGAAACACTGATAATAAACCATCTAACTCTGCAACTGGAAGAATTGGAAAGAGAGTAACAAGAAAAGCTCAGTGTGAGCAGAAGGAAGGAAATAATAAAGATCAGAGCAGAAATACATGACATAGAGATAAAAAAAAAAACACACACACACACACACAATACAAGAGATCAATGAAACCAAGAGCTGGTTCTTTGAAAGGATAAACAAGATTGATGAACTTCTAGCCAGGCTCACCAAGAAGCAAAGAGAGAGGACCCAAATAAACAAAATCAGAAATGAAAGAGGTGAAATAACAACCAACCCCACAGAAATACAAAGAATCATAAAAAAATACTATGAGGAACTCTACACCAACAAACTGGTCAACCCAGAAGAAATGGACATATTCCTTTAAAAATATGACCTTCCAAAACTCAACTAGGAGGAATAAAAAAATCTAAATAGGCCGATAACTATGGAGGAAATTGAAGCAGTAATCAAAAAACTTCCAACAAACGAAAGCCCTGAACCAGATGGCTTCACAGGGGAGTTTTATCAAACATTCCAAGAACTAAACCTATCCTCCTCAGACTATTCCAAAAAATTCAAGAGGAAGGCACACTTCCAAGCTCTTCCTATGAAGCCAGAATTACCCTAATCCCAAAACCAGATAAAGATAATACAAAGAAAGAGAATTACAGGCTAATATCCCTCATGAACATAGATGCCAAAATCCTCATCAAAATTCTAGCAAATCGAATCCAGCATTACATTAGAAAGATCATACACCATGACCAAGTGGGATTTATTCTGGGGATGCAATGATGGTACAATATCTGCAAATCAATAAATGTGATATACCACATAAACAAACTGAGAGATAAAAACCATATAATCATATCCATCGATGAAGAAAACACATTTGACAAAATCCAACACCCTTTCTTGATAAAAACACTATTCTCAGCAAGGTGGGAATAGAAGGATCATACCTCAACATAATAAAAGCCATATATGACAAACCCATAGTCAACATCATACTCAATGGGCAAAAACTAAAACCATTTCCACTAAGAACAGGAAGAAGACAGGGATGCCCACTCTAAATACTCCTGTTCAACATAGTACTAGAAGTACTAGCCATAGCGATCAGATAAGAAGAAATAAAAGGCATCCAAATTGGAAAAGAGGAAGTAAAACTGTCCTTATTTGCAGATGACATGATATTGTACATAGAAAACCCCAAAGACTCAATAAAAAAACAAGTATACTTAATAAATGAATTCGGCAATGTAGCAGGATACAAAATTAACACCTGGAAGTTGATGGCTTTTCTATACACCAATAATGCACTCACAGAAGGAGAAATTTAAAAAGAAATCCCATTTACCATTGCAACAAAAAATTAACATACCTAGAAATAAACTTAACCAAGGAGATAAAGGACCTGTACTCAGAAAATTTCAGAACACTGAAAAGAGAGATAAAGGAAGACATGAACAAATGGAAGAACATACCATGTTCATGGATTGGTAGAATCAACATCATTAAAATGTCCATACTACCCAAAGCAATCTATAAATTCAATGCAATCCCCATTAAAATATCAATGGCATACTTCAAAGACCTAGAACAAATTCTCCAAAAATTCACCTAGAATTAAAAAAAAGACCCCAAATAGCTGCAGCAATCTTGAGAAAGAAGAACAATGTTGGAGGGATCTCAATACCAGATATCAAGCTATACTACAAAGCGATTGTTCTCAAAACTGCCTGGTACTGGCACAAGAACAGACATATAGACTAATGGAACAGAATAGAGAACCCAGAAATTGACCCAACCCAATATTTGACAAAGGAGGCAAGAGCATACAATGGAGTCAAAACAGTCTCTTTAATAAATGGTGCTAGGAAATTTGGTCAGATACATGCAAAAAAATGAAACTATATCACCAACTTATACCATACACAAAAACAAACTCAAAATGAATAAAGGGCTTGAATATAAGACAGGAAACCATAAAAATCCTACAAGACTCCATATGCAGCAAAATTGCAGACATATGTCATAGCAATATCTTTACAGACACAGATCCTACAGCAAGAGAGACTAAGGAGAAAATAAACAAATGGGACTACATCAAAATAAAAAGCTTCTGCACAGCAAAAGAAACCATCAACAAAACAAGAAAGTCCACTGCTTGGGAGAACATATATATCAATATTATCTCCAATAAGGGTTTAATCTCCAACATTTACAGGGAACTCACGCAACTTAACAAAAGGAAGATAAACAATCCAATCAAAAAATGGGCAAAGGATCTAAATAGACACTTTTCGAAAGAGGACATTCAGAAAGCCAAGAGACATATGAAAACATGCTCAAAGTCACTAATCATCTGAGAGATGCAAATCAAAACAACAATAAGGTACCACCTCACACCTGTCAGAATGGCTAGCATCAACAAATCAACAAATGACAAGTGCTGGAGAGGATGCGGAGAAAAAGGAACCCTCCTTCAGTGCTGGTGGGAATGCAGACTGGTGCAGCCATTGTGGAAAACAAAAATTTAAAAATGGAACTGCCATTTGACCCAGTAATACCACTTCTAGGAATATATCCTAAGAAAACAGAAACACCAATCAGAAAGGATATATGCACCCCTATGTTCATAGCAGCACAATTTACAATAGCTAAGATTTGGAAACAGCCTAAGTGCCCATCAGCAGATGAGTGGATTAGAAAACCGTGGTACATCTACACAATGGAATACTGCACTGCTATAAAAAAGAAGGAATTCTTACCATTTGCAGCAGCATGGATAGAACTGGAGAGCATTATGCTAAGTGAAATAAGCAGTCCGTGAAAGAAAAATACCACATGATCTCACTCATTTATGGATAATAAAAAACATTATAAACTGATGAACAACAATAGATACAGAGGCAGAGAAGCATCAAACAGACTGGCAAATTACAGCGGGAAGGCTAGGGAGGGGATGTGGGGAGGTAAGAGATCAATCGAAGGACTTGTATGCATGCATATAAGCACAACCAATGGACAGAAGACACTGGGGGGATGGGGTGAGGGCATGTGCCGGCGGGTAGGGAAAACCGGGGAAGGTCAATGGGGGAAAAAAAGGAGACATATGTACTACTATTTGTAATACTTTAAACAATAAAAAATACACCCTGAAAAAAAAAGAACAAGGACACTTTTAAAAATGATGTTTTATTTTATTTTAAAGAGAGAGGAGGAGAGGAAGAGGTAGATAGAAACACTGATGAGAGAGAAACAACATCGATCAGCTGCCTCCTACAGCCTCCCTACTGGGGTTCAAGCCTGCAAATCAGGCATGAGCCTTGACTTGGAATAAAACCTGTGACTTCTTGGTGCATGGGTCAATGGTCAACCACTGAACCACAATGGCTGGGCAATAGGACACTTTTCCATCAACACAATATCATTATCACGCCTATGAAAATCAAGATAATTCTTTAATATCATCTAATATGTACTACATATTTGTGGAGAGAGGCTACAGTGTTTGGACAGGTTATGGACCGAACCTGTGGTCCCATGTGGCTAAGTGATATAAGCTGGGGGAGGTGCAGCAATTAAACAAAGCTTGATCAGGTGCATGTAATTAAGTGGATTCAAAACCCATGAGAACGTTGTAAACATCTTGACCACACCCTTACTTTGCCTGGTGGAATCTGGCTATAAAATAAAGACTCGGCTTGCAGGCCGTGGCACTGCCTCTCCATCAGAGAGGGCAGCATCCCACCCAGCCCCAGCTTTCTTCTCTTGTCTGTCTTTTCTAATCCTTCACCGCCCCCTCTCAGGCTCACCGAACCTGGCCATGCCGGCTCGGCACACATATTCAAGTTGCCCTAATTTTCCCCCAATGCCTTTATAGCTGTTTTCTTTTAAAATTCAGGATCTAATATTTTTCAACAGGTTGTTATATCTCTGTCATCTCTTTTCAGTTAGAACAGTACTCTCCAGTCCTTGACGCTGACTTCTTTGGAAGAGTACAAGGAAGCTGTCTTATAAAATGTTCTGGATTTGACTGTTTCCTTATCATTAGATCCAGGTTAAACATTTCTGACTTGTCTTTGGACTGGACATCAAATTCCCTAAAAGTTTATACTTACAGAAGAAATCAGCTTAACATGTAGATGGAGTTATATATTTTTAAATCACCATTTTTAGAGAGAGGAAGGGAGAAAGAGAGAGATAGAAACATCAGTGAGAGAGGAACATCATTGATCGGCTGCCTCCTGCACACGCCCTACTGGGGATCGAGCCCACAGCCCAGGCCTGTGCCCTCACTGGGAATGGAACTGTCACCTCCTGGTTCATAGGTTGATGCTCCACCACGGAGCCATGCCGGCCAGGCGCTATGAAGTATTTTGAACCATATTATTTCCTCATGAACCTGTTGGTGCTTTCATTTTGTTCAGTCTTTCTCTGTCGCTTAGTGTCATGGTATTCACAAACAGCTGCATGTTTAGAAGAGAGTTACCTCCCCACACCCGCCCCCCCGCTTTTTTTAATCCAAGAACTGCTGATATAATCTGACATAGAGTAAAAAGAATCTTAAAATGTATATCTGTAAAGATTAAAAGGCACCTTATTCTAGAACGAAAAGGTAGCAGCAGCTTTGCTATAACAACATGAATTAAACAAGTACATGGATCTCAAATAAGAACTCAATATGCACCAAATGAGAATTGCTCATAGACAGTCTTTTTCTTGTGCCTGTTCTTTAAAGAAACATTAGTGACTCCTCACTCCAAATAGTAAGTAAAACTTTTTGCAAATTGTTCTCCTTCAGTCTCACCTGCCAATAACTCAAGTGTGAATGGTGATGCAGCCATCTTACTCAGTGTGGCAGCAGGTCCCAGATTCCATCTCAGAACATACCAGCAACAATGGTAGAACAAAGAGACCTTGGAAGAGGCAATGTTCAAAAGATGAGGGCTGAGACATTCTTAAAGTTGAAGATATGAGCTGAATCCTCAGTTGCAGGAAACATCCTGAGTGTTGAGTAGGCTATACTAAAACAAATCCAGCCCAGCTGGCATGGCGTTGACCAAAACCAGGAGGTCATGGTTCGATTCATGATCAGGGCACTTTTTTTCCAATTGACCTTCTCCCAGCCTCCCCTACCCCCGGCACATGCCCTCACCCCCCTCCCAGTGTCTTGCATCCATTAGTTATGCTTATATGCATGCATACAAGTCCTTCGGTTGACTTCTTACCCCACCTCCCAACCCTCCCCAGCCTTCCGCTGTAGTTTGACAGTCTGTTCAAATGCTTCTCTGCCTCTGTATCTATTGTTGTTCATCAGTTTAAAATGTTTTTTATTATCCATAAATGAGTGAGATCATGTGGTATTTTTCTTTCACGGACTGCTTATTTCACTTAGCATAATGCTCTCCAGTTCTATCCATGCTGCCGCAAATGGTAAGAATTCCTTCTTTTTTATAGCAGTGCAGTATTCCATTGTGTAGATGTACCATGGTTTTCTAATCCACTCATCTGCTGATGGGCACTTAGGCTGTTTCCAAATCTTAGCTATTGTAAATTGTGCTGCTATGAACATAGGGGTGCATATATCCTTTCTGATTGGTGTTTCTGTTTTCTTAGGATATATTCCTAGAAGTGGTATTACTGGGTCAAATGGCAGTTCCATTTTTAAATTTTTGTTTTCCACAATGGCTGCACCAGTCTGCATTCCCACCAGCACTGAAGGAGGGTTCCTTTTTCTCCGCATCCTCTCCAGCACTTGTCATTTGTTGATTTGTTGATGCTAGCCATTCTGACAGGTGTGAGGTGGTACCTTATTGTTGTTTTGATTTGCATCTCTCAGATGATTAGTGACTTTGAGCATGTTTTCATATGTCTCTTGGCTTTCTGAATGTCCTCTTTCGAAAAGTGTCTATTTAGATCCTTTGCCCATTTTTTGATTGGATTGTTTATCTTCCTTTTGTTAAGTTGCGTGAGTTCCCTGTAAATGTTGGAGATTAAACCCTTATTGGAGATAATATTGATATATATGTTCTCCCAAGCAGTGGACTTTCTTGTTTTGTTGATGGTTTCTTTTGCTGTGCAGAAGCTTTTTATTTTGATGTAGTCCCATTTGTTTATTTTCTCCTTAGTCTCTCTTGCTGTAGGATCTGTGTCTGTAAAGATATTGCTATGACATATGTCTGCAATTTTGCTGCATATGGAGTCTTGTAGGATTTTTATGGTTTCCTGTCTTATATTCAAGCCCTTTATTCATTTTGAGTTTGTTTTTGTGTATGGTATAAGTTGGTGATATAGTTTCATTTTTTTGCATGTATCTGACCAAATTTCCTAGCACCATTTATTAAAGAGACTGTTTTGACTCCATTGTATGCTCTTGCCTCCTTTGTCAAATATTGGGTTGGGTCAATTTCTGGGTTCTCTATTCTGTTCCATTAGTCTATATGTCTGTTCTTGTGCCAGTACCAGGCAGTTTTGAGAACCGTGGCTTGGTAATATAGCTTGATGTCTGGTATTGTGATCTTTCCAACTTTGTTCTTCTTTCTCAGGATAGCTGTGGATATTCAGGGTTTTTTGTTTTGTTTTGTTTTTTATTCCAGATGAATTTTTGTAGAGTTTGTTCTAGATCTTTGAAATATGCCATTGGTATTTTAATAGGTATTACATTGAATATATAGATTGCTTTAGGTAGTATGGACATTTTAATGATGTTGATTCTACCAATCCATGAACATGGTATGTTCTTCCATTTGTTTATGTCTTCCTCTATCCCTTTTTTCAATGTCCTGTCGTTTTCTGAGAGCAGGTCTTTTACGTCCTTAGTTTAGTCCTAGGTATCTTAATTTTTTTGGTGCAATGGTAAATGAGATTTTTTTTTTCATTTCTCTTTCTGTGAGTTTATTATTGGTGTATAAAAAGGCCATAGATTTCTGGGTGTTAATTTTGTATCCTGCTACATTGCTGAATTCATTTATTAGGTCTAGTAGTTTTTTGATGGAGTCTTTGGGGTTTTCTATGTATAATATCATGTCATCTGCGAATAAGGACAATTTACTTCTTCTTTTCCAATTTGGATGCCTTTTATTTCTTCTTGTCTGATCGCTATGGCTAGTACTTCTAGTACTATGTCGAACAGGAGTGGTGAAAGTGGGCATCCTCGTCTTGTTTCTGTTCTTAGGAGAAATGAGTTTAGTTTTTGCCCATTGAGTATGATGTTGGCTGTAGGATTGTCATATATGGCTTTTATTATGTTGAGGTATGATCCCTCTTTTCCCACCTTGCTGAGGGTTTTTATCAAGAAAGGGTGTTGGATTTTGTCAAATGCTTTTTCTACATCAATTGATATGATTATGTGATTTTTGCCTCTCAGTTTGTTTATGTCATGTATCACATTTATTGATTTGCTCATATTGTACCATCCTTGCATCCCCGGAATAAATCCCACTTGCTCCTGGTGTATGAGCTTTCTAATGTAATGCTAGATCCGATTTGTTAGAATTTTGTTGAGGATTTTAGCATCTATGTTCATCAAGGATATTGGCTTGTAATTCTCTTTTTTTGTGGTATCTTTATCTGATTTTGGGATTAGGGTAATTCTGGCTTCATAGGAAGAGCTTGGAAGTGTGCCTTCCTCTTGAATTTTTTGAAATAGTCTGAGGAGGATAGGATTTCATTCTTCTTTGAATGCGTGGTAGAACTCCCCTGTGAAGCTGTCTGGACCAGGGCTTTTGTTTGCTAGAAGATTTTTTATCGCTGTTTCAATTTCTTCGGTAGTTATTGGCATATTCAGGTTTTTTTTATTCTTTTTGGTTGAGTTTTGGGAGCTTGTATTTTTCTAACAATATGTCCATTTAATCTAGGTTGTCCATTTTGTTAAAATAGAGTTGTTCATAGTATTTTTTCATAATCATTTGTATTTCTTTGGGATCGGTTGTTACTTCAACTCTTTCATTTCTGATTTTGTTTATTTGGGTCCTTTCTCTTTGCTTCTTGGTGAGCTTGGCTGGAGGTTCATCAATCTTGTTTATCCTATCAAAGAATCAGCTCTTGGTTTTTCTCACCCTTTGTATTATTTTTTTTGTTTGTTTCTATGTCGTTTATCCCCGCTCTGATCTTTATTATTTCCTTCCTTCTGCTTATGCTGGGCTTTTCTAACTCTTTGAGTTGTAGGATTAGATAATTTATTACCATTGTTTCTTGTTTTTTGAGGTAGGCCTGTAGAGCTATGAGTTTCCCTCTCAAGACCTCTTTCACTGTGTCCCATAGATTTTGGATTGTTGTGTTTTCATTGTCGTTTGTTGCCATGATGCTTTTTATTTCTTCTTTGATCTCTCTGGTAACCCAGTCATTGTTTAATAGCATGCTATTTAGCCTCCAGGTGTTTGATTTTTTATTGTTTTTATTGTAGCTGATTTCTAGTTTTATGCCATTGTGATCTGAGAAGATGCTTGATATGATTTCTATCTTCTTGAATTTGAAGAGACTTTGCCTGTGTCCCAACATATGGTCTATCTTTGAAAATGACCCATGTGCACTTGAGAAGAATGTATCTTCTGTGGCTTTGGAGTGAAATGTTCTGAAGATATCAATTAATTCCATCTGATCTAGTGTGTCATTTAGGATTGATATTTCTTTGCTCATTTTTTGTTTAGAGGATTTGTCCAGTGGTGTTAGCGGGGTATTAAAGTCCCCTACTATGACTGTATTGCTGTCAATCTCTCCCTTGATATACTCCAGAAGTGTTTTTTATGTATTTGGGTGCTCCTGTATTGGGTGCGTATATGTTTACCAGAGTTATTCCTTCTTGTTGGATTGCTCCCTTTAGTATTATGAAGTGGCCTTCCTTATCTCTTGTTATGTCCTTCACTTTGAGATCTAATTTATCAGATATAAGTATTGCTACCCCAGCTTTTTTTCTTCATTTCCATCCACCTGAAATACCTTTGTCCATCCCTTCACCATCAGTCTGTGTGAGTCCTTTTTTCTGAGGGTGTTTTCTGTAGACAGCAGATATATGGGTCATGTTTTCTTATCCACTCAGCTATCCTATGTCTTTTGATTACATTTAAAGTTATTATTTATAGGTACTTGTTTGTCACCATTTTTATTTTTTATGCCTTTGTTCCTTCTTTGCTTCCTATTTCTTCTTTTTACAACAGACCCTTTAGCATTTCTTGCATTGCTGGTTTGGTGGTGATAAACTCCCTTAGTCCTTTTTTTGTCTGTGAAGCTCCTGATTTCACCCTCAATTTTGATTGATAGCCTTGCTGGGTACAGTATTCTTGGATTCAGACCCTTCCTTTGCATGAGTTTGTATATTTCATTCCATCCCCTTCTGGTCTTATGTGTTTCTGTTGAGAAATCAGTCACTAGTCTGATGGGGAATCCTTTGTAGGTAACTTTCTGTCTCTCTCTGGCTGCTTTTAAGATTCTTACTTTGTCATTGGTGTTTGCCAATTTAATTATAATGTGCCTTGGCGTCGGTCTATGGGGTTCATTTTGTTCGGGACTCTGTGAGTTTCTTGGACTTATGTGAGTTCTTTCTTCCCTATATCAGGGAAGTTTTCTGTCATTATTTCTTCAAACAGGGTTTCTATTCCTTGTTCAGTTTCCTCTCTTTCTGGCACCCCTATTATGCGGATGTTTTTTCGTTTAGTGTTGTCCCAAAGTTCTCTTAGGCTCTCCTCTTGTTTTTTAAGCTTTTTTTTCTAGATGCTGCTCTGCTTGGGTATTTTTTCCTACCTTGTCTTCTAGCTCACTGATGCAGTCCTCTACTTCTTCTAGTCTACTGTTGATGCTTTCTATTGAGTTCTTTATTGCAGTGATGTCATTTTTCATTTCTTCTTGGTTCTTCTTCATTTCCTCTTGGTTCTTACACATATTGTTGAATTTGTCTTCCAACCTTTTCAGCGATCTTATGACCATTTCTCTGAATTCTTTCTCTGACATATTGCTTGCCTCCATTTCATTTACTTCCTTTTCTGGTGATGCCTCCTTTTCTTTCTTTCTTTTCTTTTTTTAAATTTAATAAATCTTTATTGTTCAGATTATTACAATTGTTCCTCTTTTTCCCCCCATAGCTCCCCTCCACCTAGTTCCCATCCCACCCTCTGCCCTTACCCCCACCCCCACTGTCCTCATCCATAGGTGTACGATTTTTGTCCAGTCTCTTCCTGCACCCCCCGCACCCCTTCCCCCCTGAGAATTGTCAGTCCACTCCCTTTCTATGCCCCTCATTCTATTATATTCACCAGTTTATTCTGTTCATCAGATTTTTTTTATTCACTTGATTTTTAGATTCACTTGTTGATAGATTTGTATTTATTGTTCATAATTTTTAGCTTTACCTTTTTCTTCTTCTTCCTCTTCTTAAAGAATACCTTTCAGCATTTCATATAATACTGGTTTGGTGGTGATGAACTCCTTTAGCTTTTTCTTATCTGTGAAGCTCTTTATCTGCCCTTCAATTCTGAATGATAGCTTTGCTGGGTAGAGTAATCTTGGTTATAGGTTCTTGCTATTCATCACTTTGAATATTTCTTGCCACTCCCATCTGTCCTGCATAGTTTCTGTTGAGAAATTAGCTGACAGTCGTATGGGTGCTCCCTTGTAGGTAACTAACTGTTTTTCTCTTGCTGCTTTTAATATTCTCTCTTTGTCTTTTGCTCTTGGCATTTTAATTATGATGTGTCTTGGTGTGGTCCTCTTTGGATTCCTTTTGTTTGGGGTTCTCTGCACTTCCTGGACTTGTAAGTCTATTTCTTTCACCAGGTTGGGGAAGTTTTCTGTCATTATTTCTTCAAATAGGTTTTCAGTATCTTGCTCTCTCTCTTCTTCTGGCACCCACATAATTCGGATGTTGGTACGCTTGAAGTTGTCCCAGAGGCTCCTTACCCTATCTTCATATTTTTGGATTTTTTTTTTTTTTTTTGCTTTTCCGGTTGAGTATTTTTTGCTTCTTTCTATTTCAAATCTTTGACTTGATTCTTACGATCCTCTAGTCTGCTGTTAGATCTCTGTATAATATTTTTTATTTCAGTCAGTGTATGCTTAATTTCTCGTTGGTTCTTTTTCATATCCTTGAGGGTCTCACTAAATTTATCGGTGGTTTCTAGAAAATTCTTGAAAAACTTTATAACCATGGTTTTGAACTCTATATCCAGTCATTTGCTTTCCTCTATTTCTTTCATTTGTGACCTGTTTCTTTGTCTCTGCATTTTGGTTGCTTCCCTGAGTTGATAGAGTAGCTTTGTGTGCTAGGTGTCCTATAGTGCCCAGTGGCTCAGCCTCCCCAGTTACCTGAGGTGGACACTCTTGGTGCACCCCTTTGAGGGCTGTGTGAACAGTCTTATTGTAGTTAAGCCTTGATTGTTGTTGGTATCACTGGGAGGAATTGAAACTCCAGGCCAATTGGCTGTGAGGATCAGCTGTGTCTACACTGGGAGAACTTCTGTGCTGGAGACACCCTTATGGGAGAAGACTTGCAAAAGCCTCTGTGCTCAGCTTGAATGGGGTGGAGTCTTAGGGCAGAGCAGACATCATTGGTTTCCCATCAGCCCTGCCCTAATATGCCCCTGTGTCTCAGTGTCCCATGGTAATCGCTGCAAGCACCTCTGAGAGAAAGCCGCCCTTGAGTTCTGCCCACTGCCGGACAGTCCAGTTTCTCCCTGAATGAGTTTGGGTCCCCAGAGTCTCGCCCAGAACTGGAGTTCAGTGCAGTTGGGAGTTTTTGTCTCCCTCCCGCTTGAGAAAGCCAGCCATGTACTCAGTTGCCCGCCCTCTCCACGTGCGCACCTCGGTACCTCTGCCTTCCGCAGTTCCTCTGAGTCTCAGTGTGCTTTTCTCTTTCCTGACAGTCCAGTTTCACCCCGTATGAGTCTGGGTCCCCAGAGTCTTGCCGGGAACTGGAGTTCAGTGCAGTCGGGAGCTTTTGTCTCCCTCCCGCTTGAGAAAGCTAGCCGCGTACTTAGTTGCCAGTCCTCTCCACGTGCTCATCTCAGTACCTCTGCCTCCTGAAGCTCCTCTGAGTCTCAGTGTGCTTTTCTCTTTTTTTCTAGTTGTAGAATTTCCACTCAGCCAGCCTTGCTGTGGTTCTGGATGTCTGTTTTGTCTTTTAGTTGTAGTTTTGAAATTGTTGTGCGAGGCAACAGTTTAGGTGTTTACGTATGCTGCCATCTTGGTTTCTCCCCTCCTTTTCTTTCATATGTGGGCTGTTCTTTGTCTCCCCATGATCTCTCCTCTCTGGATGTTTGGTTATGTAGCTCTCTCTCTCCTGCATTGACTTAAAGGCACAAAATACAACACAACAAGGCACAATGCACAAGGGACTGAACACAAATGTATTCACAATATTAATAACTCCAAATAAAGGTGACCACCAGAGAAAAGAGAATTAGGGGATTAAAAAAAAAAAAGAGTGCAAAAATGATATTGAGAAAAGGGGAAAAAGTAAGACAGAAAAGAAAATAAAAAAGAAGGGGGAAAAAACTATTTATAATGGGAGAAAACTCCAACAACTAATCAAAAAAAAATCACACCAAATGCAAACAACAGCCAGATATGAATTCAAACTACAAACAACAGCTAATAACAAGTGAGGAGAGGAAAAACAGAAGCAACAAAAAGAGAAATAATCAATCAATCAAACAAACAAACAAAAAACCAATCTAGCCCTGACTGGTTTGGCTCAGTGGATAGAGTGTTGGCCTGCACACTGAAGGGTCCCAGGTTCAATTCCGATCAAGGGCATGTACCTTGGTTGTGGGCACATCCCCAGTAGGGAGTGTGTAGGAGGCAGCTGATGGATGTTTCTCTCTCATCAATGTTTCTAACTCTCTATCCCTCTCCCTTGCGCTCTATAAAAAGTCAATAAAATATATATATATTTAAAAAACTGATCTAATCAACAACCAAACTAACAACAACAATAGTACAGAGAGAAAGAAGGGCAAAACAAAACAAAATAAAACAAAAAACATAAATAAATTTTTAAAAAAGGGAAGAGAGAAAAAATTTGGATAGTGAAGAAAGAGAAGAGAGACATGTGTATGGATTTGGAGCAGGGGATCGGAAATTATATATATAAGTAGGATGAATTTTTAACAGGGGATAAAAAGAAGCAATAGGGAAAATCTAAAGCAGGAATAGGGTAAGAGAAACAGGACAACAAAAGGGGGAAAGTGAGGAAGAGAGTGTTGGCACAAAAGTAAAGTTGAGATAGAGTAAAATGATACTAAAGGAAAAATGAAAATAGGATATAGAACACTAATCCCAAAATAAAATAAAATAAAATAAAATAAAGAGAAAATAAAATGAAACTTTAAAAAAAGGTAAAATAATAGTAGTAATAATACTGATATAACTAAAAATATAATAATTAAAAAGTAAAATCAAGTGAGAAAAAAATAAAAAAATTTAGTTTCTTAAGTAAAAGATAAAAAATAAAAATGTGCAGTAGTGAAGGTCATTCACTTCCTGTACTGTTCTGTTTGGCACGCCTGTTTCCTGCCAGATAGTCAGGACAGTATTGAAGTTCCCTGCATTTCACAGTTCCTCTGTGTCATAATCCACAATCTTGTTTTCAAGCAGGCAGTATTTCTTTGTTATTCTGTCTGCCTATGGTTTCATTTATACAAGAGTCAGTTTGTGATTCAATCCCTGGGTGGCAGTGTTTCTGTATTGACATCTGGGGCTATAAGTCCTCTCTACCCAGTATTTAGAATTTGTTTTCCCTGCTTCACTTAATACTGGTTTGGGGGTATGGACTGCCCCAGAGCTGGTTTTCTGATCGTTTCTCCCTGCTCTGATCCCCAGGTTCCAAAAAAACAACTTTCTCCTGCAGTCTCTGAGACTGTTTTTAATTGGGTGATCCTATGTCCTGGGCTTAGCAATCAAAAACAAGGATTTAAAGAGAAAAAAGAGCCAGAGTAAGTGCGCGAACTCTCAACTTTTTTGTCCTGGCACTGTGCGCGACTCTGCATATGTCTCTGTGCCTGTCTTTTTCCCTTGGCACAGTGCAGCTGGTTTACTGGTACAGCTTCAGGCTGCCTTTTTGTGCCCAGCCCAGCTTTGGGTTGATTTGTAGAGTTGCCTTCTGTCAGCAGTGCTGTGGACCCCCTTCCACATTCGCAGACTACGCTGGCCCCAACGTCTGCAGATTTTGTGGGGTGCAGACTTCCTCTGAACCTCTAGATCCCACTGTGCACATTTCTCCCTTCAGCCTGGATCACAGACCTCACCTTTCTCTGGGAAAAATCTGACCTTTCTGTAAGAAGGTGCAGAGCTCGTCCGAGTCCACATATTCGCGCTGCTTGAGACCTAGTGTTCATGGGTTTGTAGCTGGTCCCTGGGTGTTGTGGTTGCAGGGTCCTGGGAGGTATCCGATTCTTCCTGATTGAAGGTAAGGCTAGGCTTCTGATCACAGCCACTCTTCCCTTCAAGATGGCATGGTCTCTGTGGCAGAGCCAGTTGCTCCAGGAGAGATTTCAGTAGCAGTGGAGGCTGCCCGGTCCGGCAGTCCCCAATAGTCCCTTAGAATATAGCTCTCACTCACTCACAAATAGACACTCCCCCTACATCCACACACTCTCCTTTTGTTCTCTCACTCACACACTATCTTGCAGTTTGCCTTCCCATCGGCAGCCATCTTTGATCCCCTCAAAAGTGCCCTTATTCTTAAGAGATATATGCTGAAGTATTTAGGGTGAAATGTCATGCTCTCTACAATTATTTCAAATGGTTCCACACACAAAGCACATAACACATACACATATACAAATACCTCCAACCAACTCAAACATTTAAAAAATGATCACTAGAGTATAGAGTGGATTCCTGGTTAAGATGGCAGTGTAGGTTAATGGGGTACTCATGCCCTCCCACAAACACATCCAAAATACAACTAAACTACAGAACCATTATTCAGAACCACCTAAAATCTAGCTGAACGAAGTCCTACAACTAAGGAATTAAAAAAGAAGCCACATTGAGACTGGTAGGAGGAGCAGAGACTTGGAAAGGGCTGGTTCTGACTAGTGAATAAAAATTGCAAGGATATCTCCACAGCAGAAGTCCCCCTGAGGAACAAGGAGTTCCAAACCCATACCAGGACCCTCAGCCCAGGGTTCCAGCACCAGGAAGAGAAGTCCCCATAACTTCTGGCTGTAAAAACCAGAGGGGATTGAGACTGAGTGAGACGGAGGCTGCTGGAGCCCAGGCATTCATTTTAAAGGGCCAATGCATGGACTAACTTGGATTCACTCTCTGACCTCCTGTGCTAGGGCAGCAACTTGAAAGGCACCAGGGACATCCAGGGAGAAACTGAAGGGGCAGCATTCTCCCAGATGAGGTGCTGGCAGAGGCCATTGTTCCTTTTTGAGCCATCCTCCCACAGAGCCAGCAGGCAGGTGCCATATTTGAGTCGCCATCAACCTACCTAACACTGTTCCCCGCTGCCCTGGTGATTCCCTGAGACCCTGCCCCACCCAACTTGTGAGCCCACCAAAGCTGTTTCCAGTGGCTTTTCCATATGAATGGCCTGTCTTGATTCTTGCTCCAGACTTTCCTAAAATCTCTCAAACAAGCAGCAGTGGCCCTGGGCAGAGCACAAGCATTGGCTGACCTTGGTTCAAACCCCCCTGGAGGCCCCCCTGGAGTGCACTTGGTGGACAGCTTCAGACCACATCTAAGCACCACCCAACCATCTTACAAGCCACACACATTTGAGGGGTGAACTCAGCAGGCACCAGAGCCCCACTGAAATATGTACAGGGGTGGGCCCCTGTACAGCTGATCCTCCACAGTGGTTGCAGCAAGTCCTTGCAACTGATGGGCTTTGGTGAGGCTGCCAAAATGAGGAGACAAAGAAATATATTCCAAATGAAAGAACAGAACAAAACTTTAGAAAAAGAACTAAACAAAGTGGAGACAAGCAATTTACTAGATGCAAAGTTCAAAACACTGGTTATGCCTGGCTGGTGTTGGCTCAGTGGTTGAGCATTGACCTATAAACCAGGAGGTCATGGTTTGATTTCTGGTCAGGGTACATGTCCAGGTTGTGGGCTTGATCCACAGTAGGGGGCGTACAGAAGGCAGCCAATCACTGATTCTCTCTTATCATTGTTTCTATCTCTCCCTCTCTGAAATCAATAAAAATATATTTAAAAAACAACAACAGTGGTTATAAGGATGCTCAATAAACTTAGTGAGAACCTCAACAGCATGAAAAAGGATGTGGAAACCATAAAGAAGAACCAGTCAGAAATGAAGGATACACTAACTGAAGTAAAGAATAATTTACAGGAACTAAATAGAGTAGATAAAGCCAAGAATCAAATCAGCGATTTGGAATATAAGGAAGCAAAAAACACCTAATCAGAACAGCGGATTCAAAGAATCCCCAAAAATGAGGATAATGTAAGGAGCTTCTGGAATACCTTAGTGTACCAACATTTGCATCATGGGGGTGACAGAAGGAGAAGAGAGAGAGCAAGAAATTGAAAACCTTAATATATATATATATATGTATATATTATTGATTTCAGAGAGGAAGGGAGAGGGAGAGATAGAAACATCAATGATGAGAGAGAATCATTGATCGGCTGTCTCCTGCACACCCTATACTGGAGATTGAGCCTGCAACTCGGGCATGTGCCCTGATGGGGGAGTCTAATCATGATTCATAGGTCGACACTCAACACTGAGCCACACCAGCCAGGCTGAAAACCCATTTGAAAAAATGACAGAAAATGTCCCTAACCTGGTGAAGAAAATAGACATAGAAATCCAGGAAGTGCAGAGAATACCCAATAAGATGAACCCAAAGAGGCCCACACCAAAACCCTTTATAATTAAAATGCCAAAAGTTAAAGACAAAGAGAGAATATTAAAAGCAGCAAGAGAAAAGCAGTTAGTTAGCTACAAGGGAGTGCCCATATGATTGTCAGCTGATTTCTCAACAGAAACTTTGCAGGCCAGAAGGGAGTAGCAAGAAATATTCCAAGTGATGAATAGCAAGAACCTACAACCAAGATTACTCTACTCAGCAAAGCTATCATTTAGAATCGAAGGGCATATAAAGAACTTCCCAGATAAGTAAAAGCTAAAGGAGTTCATCACCACCAAACCAGTATCACATGAAATGTTGAAGGGTCTTCTTGAAGAAGAAGGAAGAGGAGGAGGAGGAGGAGGAGGCAACTTATCAAAATATGAACAATAAAATGGCAATAAATATATATCTATCAACAATTGAATCTAAAAAACACACACAATAAATGAACAAGCAGAACAGAAACAGACTCAGATACAGAGAACATTTTGATGGGAGGGGGGTTTGGGGGTAGGAGTGAAAAGGTGAAGGGATTAAGAAGTACAAATTGGTAGTAACAGAACAGTCAGAGGGATCAAGTCTGCAACCTGGGCTTGTGCCCTGACTGGGAATTGAACCATGACCTCCTGGTTCATAGGTCGATGCTCAACCACTGAGCCACACCAGCCAGACTGAAAGGCTTTAATGTAGAAAATTAAAGGTTTATAAAACTGTTGGAAGTGCTGGAGGAGTGATATCTCAGTTTGTACTTGGAGTGATCCTCAAAAGCTCACCTATAAGTGGCTACAAATGAGAAGCTCACATAATTATCATAGCCATGTGCCCCCAACCTAATTGTAAAGAAGACTGTGATTAATATGGATTTAGTCTGTGTCCCGAGCAGAGAAGGGTGAAAACAGTGGAGGGCATTCAGAGTGATATTGGAGCTGCTCAGCACAGCCTCCTGTTGTCCCCCGCCCCCCCGCCCCCACACATATCCATTCTTTTCTTCTCCCTGAGAAAGACAGCTCTTTTCAAGCTGGGAAATAGTCATCCAGCATAAAGACTACATTATTTTCCAGCCTCCTTTCCAGCTATGTGTAGCCATATGACTACGTTCTGGCCAATGGGATGTCAGTAAAGTGATAAGAAAAATTTCTGGGATGTGCCTTTAAAGGGAGTGAACATGCCCTTCTTTTCCTCCTTCCTGCTGGCTGCGAGGTGGACTTGATGGCTGGAACTGCAGCAGCTGAACCTCAGACATGAGACTCTTGTTAAAGACAATAGCACAACACAAGATGGCTTATGTTTCCATCAGAAATAAAATTTCATTATGTTTAGGCTCTTCTGTCCCACTCACCCCACCCCCTTTTGTCATTGTACCTGAGCCTAATACTATGTAACACAAACTAAATCGGGGGGGGGGGGAGGGGTAGAATATAAGTTCACTGAGGAATAGAATATTTCACAGAGGAACAGCATGTACAAAGGCTTGGAGTTCCTGCGGTGGTGTGCTCAGGGAATGCCAGGGGTTTTGTGTGGCAGGAGATGAGATGTAACTGGGTTGGGATGAGCCACAGCAGAGGATGGACCGAACAGGCAGGACGGTGGCAGACAGAGCCGCTGGAGGCTGAGTGTGATTAAGGTGAGAGACAAGGGGAGTGTGATGCTATTGGAGGTAGAAATAGGGAGAGGGGATCCATTCAAGACACATTTAGGAGCAAAACTCAGGAGTTTATAAATGTCGGTTTAAGTATATGGAGTGGGCAAGTCATCAGAGGAAGGCCTGGGCTTTCTGGTTCCCCTCCTCAGAGGCCCTATGGGTGAAGGCCAGCCTTTCCCCCCAAGGAGAAGCCTAGTCTTGCCCCAATTCTTTGGGCCCAGAGTCCCTGGCCCAGGTTCTGCCTCTCACCACCTCCTCTTCTCCCCCCTGACTTCCTGCTTGTTCCAGGATTATTTCACGAAGGGGAGGTGGGAGGTCTTTGCCCTGTGAATGCTGACTCTCCCATCTGCCCAGGAGCCTATAGGGGAGCTGCCAAGGCTGCTAGGGTCAGGTTGGCATCTGGCCACTGCCCTGTCTGGCTGGGCACAGTGCCTCTGGGCAGTTGAGTAAGAGTGGGCTGCAGCAGACAAACAAGTTTGTATCTCTCACTGGGCCAGCCAGCTGTGAGTGGGGAGGTTGAAGGTCATGGAGTTTGGGGTGAGCTGGGTGAGGAGTGGGCCACTCCTTGTAAATGTTCCAAGAAGCCCTAAGACACTGGGACAGGCCCCGAGATGGGGGCATTTTTAACCCTGTGGGTGCCAGGAAAGGGCAGGAGGTGAGCACTGGGAGGCCGCTGAGGTCATCTTTCTTTGAACTGCCACGTGATATTTACTCAAAGGAATTGCTGCCAGAGGCCCAGGTCCTGGAGTATAAAGCGGAATGTCTGCTCTCTGTGCCCAGAACTGAGCAGGTGAGCCGCTGGGGCAGAGGGCAGAGGGACAGGGGACAGAGTCCCCTGGAGGACTGCAGGGTCTCAGCTGAGCTGGAAGGGAGGGAGCACCACTGGAGCACCACGTGGCAGAGCTGCTTCTTCTCCTGGGCATGCCTCTGCTCCCGAGCCATCCACGGGAGGCAGGAAGAAGGGGGTGAGGGTGCGGCAGCCCTGCCTAGGAAGGCTCCTGGGGCCTGGCGGGGGAGGGGAGACCTTTACAAAGCAGTTTGAGCTCACACTCCGTGAGCTCTTTCCCTCCCCTGGGAAAGACACCCTTCTCTTCCCAGCCACACTCACCTGCCTCTGTCCCCACGCACCCACTATAGTCCTCACAGCTCTGAGCTCCCTACGCCCCAGGGAAGTGTTCACAGACTTGGGGCAGGCTGCCCTGGGACTGGACACCTGGGCAGGGCCCCTGGGAGATGTCCCTGTCTTTGCCTCCTCACCATAACCGGGCCTCCCCGGCCTTCCTTCTCAGGACAGGCGATGGCCCGCGTGGCTGCAGCCCTGGCCTGGGCGCTGGCGCTCCTCTCAGGTGGGTCTCCCCTGGCAGGCGGGTGAGGAGGTGAGGTGGAGTCTGGCCGGAGGCCCGCGCTCACCCCAGCCTTTCCACAGCGTTTCCCACCGCCCACGCGCGGAAAGGCCTTTGGGACGACTCCGGGCAGAGCAGCCGGGACAAGGGCAGGGTGGAGCAGACCCAGCAGCAGAAGCTGGCCCGGGAGTCCGCGTGAGTGCCCGGGCAAAGAGCTCGGGGAAGGGAGGAGACAGGCCGTGGGATTATGGCTGCCTCTGATTCCCCAACCCGCGGTCGGCTCCTGCTCCGGAGCAGAGGAAGCAAGCTGCCAGCTCAGCCCCATCCTGGCCTTCCTGGCTGTGTGCGCCCTGGCCGGCGGCCCCCACCCCCCTCTGACCTGGTTATAGCTGTTGCCCCTCGCCCCCCGAGGCGTGGAAGCTGGAGGGGAGAGAGTCCCCAGAGTAAGAGGACTGAGTCCAGGAGCCTCTGTGCCCCCTCTGGCGGTGCTGGTCTGGATCTGCCAGGGCAGTGCCTGTGTGAGGAGGGGCGGGTTCGAGGCTAGGATAGCGCCCTTGGTTTCCCCATTAGATCAGTGAGCGATACCTCTGGGCAAAGCCGAGGATGGGGCCAGCAGTCTGCCGCCTGATGTCTGACCTCTTCCCCAGGAGCCTGAAAGGCAGCCTTGAGCAAGACCTCCACAACATGGACAAGCTCCTGGAAAAGCTGGGCCCTCTGAGTGGGCAGGGGAGCGCCCCTTCCGGGCTCCCACCCGACCCTGAGGGCCTGCGGCGGCAGCTGCAGGAGGAGCTGAAGGAGGTGAGCACACGCCTGGAGCCCTACATGGCGGAGGCGCACGAACGCCTGGGCTGGAACCTGGAGGGGCTGCGGCGGCGCTTGGAGCCCTACACCAGAGGCCTGATGGAGCAGGTGGCCCTGCGTGTGGAGGAGCTGCAGGAGCAGCTGCGCGTGGTCGGCGAGGATACCAAGGCCCAGCTGCTTGGCGGCGTGGCCGAGGCGCGGGACCTGCTGCAGGAGCTGCAGAGCAGCCTGGTGCACCACACCGGCCGCGTCAAGCAGCTGTTCCACCCGTATGCCGAGCGCCTGCTGAGCGGAATCGGGCAGCACGTGCAGGAGCTACACCGCAGCGTGGCCCCGCACGCCGTGGCCAGCCCCGCGCGCCTCAGCCGCTGCGTGCAGCTGCTCTCGCACAAGCTCACGCTCAAGGCCCAGGCCCTGCACACGGGCATCCAACAGAACCTGGACCACCTGCACGAAGAGCTCAGCGCCTTTGCCGGCGCGGGCGGCACGGAGGAAGGGGCCCACCCAGACCCCCAGGTGCTGTCCCAGGAGGTGCGCCAGCGCCTGCAGGCTTTCCGCCACGACACTTTCCTGCAGATCGCCGCCTTCACCCGCGCCATTGACCAGGAGACGGAGGAGGTCCAGCAGCAGCTGGCGCCACCCCCGCCCAGCCACAGTGCCTTCGCCCTTGAGTTCCTCCCTGCGGACGGAGGCAAGGCCCGGAGCAGGCTGCAGGCCCGTCTCGACGACCTGTGGGAAGACATAAACTACAGCCTTCGTGACCATGATCTGGGCCATGGAGGGGAGCCCTGAGGGCCTATTTGCCCGGGCCCACTTCCCAGCTTCTTGTTCGGGGAGCCCCAAGCATGGGTCAGTCCTTGATAGTGGCCTACTGGGCAGAGGGTGGAGGGCCCTGCAGGATGGGTGAGGCCACCGAAGGGCTGTTGTCCCTTGCCTACCCAGCCTCCTGCGAGTCCCCAACCCGGACGCATTACACTCACCAGGATTTGCGAACCTGGCTTCCCGTGCTCATTTGGGAATCCTCCCGAGTTGCTCCATTCGGTGCTGGCGGGAGTGGGAAGGAAGAAAGGCGCTCTATGCGGGTATTAAGTGCAAGCCCGTGGCCATGGGCTGGAAGCCTAGTCTCTTCAGGCCCAGGCTTGGCTGTGACCACTCTGGCCCCCTGGTAGCCGCGTCTGCCGCTGGTCCCAGAGAGCAGCTCCTTTCCCCAGGGCTGCTATGACAGCTTCTGTTGGGGGAGAGCAGGGAGAAAGGAGGAGAATGTGACTGTGTGTGGATCCCTGCACCCTCCCATGCTGGTGGGAACAAATGGTGGGAGTTGTAATGGGAGGGAGCAGGGCCCATATTTTCTTACATAGCTCTGCATTTAAACAGCCGGCCAAGCCTCCAAACTGTGGGGGCTTCCTAAACCCTCTGGGGGGTATACTAGGTGCCCTCCCCATCTCTGACACTCAGACTGAAGTCTAGACTTCTGACTCCATTGAAATAGATGCTTATAATGGAAGCTGGTCTGCCTGGTGTGACTCTCATTTGGGCCATGGCTGAAAGCAGTGCCCTCACCACTATCCCCAAATCACACCCGTCAGCCACTCCAGGACCCTGCTGTACTTTCTCAGGAACACCCTTTCAGTGCGAGTCTGCCAGAGGGGCCTGGGCCTGGCTGTGCGCTGCTTTAGGGGAGAGCTGTGCTTGCCTGGGGGTGGGCATGGGTGAGCGACCTTTCTCTGCATCTGCATGATTCGTGGGCCTGCTCAGGACAGGACAGGACAGTGTGCCTCACCTGTAGGCTCCTGAGGTGGCCTCTCCCTTTTGTTCCTGCTGTTCCAGATTTTGAATGGCCCCTTTTTATGACACTGACCCTCTTTTGGGAACCCCAAACTCTTAAACCCCCCAGTCCCCACATACAGATTCACTTGGAGGCAATGAAGCTCCTCATAGGTCCTCTGAGAACCCTGAAGCTGGGGGTAGGTGAAGTGGGGGGTAGTGGGCAGGGTAAGCACACCCCTTCCAGCACCCTTTCTGTCCAGCTCAGCCTGCCCTGCACCTCCTCACTTCCTCCTAACACAGACCCCACATGAAGCTGGCTGCATCATGCCCGCAGACTAGATCTCTACCCAGATATCTGGATTTAGCAACAGAACTGAGAGCGGTACCCAGGGAGAGGAGCTGCTGGAAAGGAAAGTTTACCCCCCTCCCTCCAAATAAAAGGTCTTTTTGTTGTTAGGAAACTGGGAGGGGAAGTCCGAGGGGGCAGATGTGGTAGGGATGAAGGTGTGGAAGTAAAACTGAGGGTTGTGTATTTGTGGCTGGAATCTGGGCAGGTGTTTATGAGGACAGAAATAGGGAGTGAGAAAAACAGAAAAGGACTGAGGGACTAGAGCCGCAGCAGCATCTGGCCCAACAGTGGATCGAAGGAAGCCCAGGATGTCGGCAACAGGCCTGATAGTTAGAACCCTGTGGATGGAGACACTGTGAAGGAACAAAGCACTGCCCTGGCTCTGGGAGATGTCCAGGGAGAAGTGACACCTGAATTGAGGTAGAGGCAAAGCCTGGATCCGGCTATGGAAGTTTGGATCATATAACCCTGGCAACAGGGAAACCCTGTACTGCTCTCTAAGGGCCCAGAGTTGCCTGGCCAGGGTGGCTCAGCTGCTTGGGCATAGGCTGGTGCGCTGAAAGGCTGCTTTTGCCAGCTGGATCCCTGGTGGGCGTGCAGGAGGCAGCCCATCAATATTCACTCTCACATCCTCACATTGATGTTTCTCTTCCCTCTCCCTCTCTTGTGAAGGCCTGGGGTAGAGGGTGGGGTTGGCTGGAGGGGGTTAGTGGGGGAAAAAGGGTGGGGTTGGCTAGAGGGGGTTAGTGGGGGAAAAAGGGTGACATATGTAATACTTTTCAACAATAAATAATTATTTAAAAAAATAAATTAAAAATAAAAAACTAAAAAATATACATCAGATAAGCCCAAATTACCTGTACTCTTAAAAAATGCCAATGTCATAAGACACAAAGACAGACTGAGGGACTTCCAGGTTGAAGGAAACCAGAGACTTGAGAACTAGGGGCAATGCCTGGTCCTGAATCAGATTCTGGATTGGAGAAAGAGTTGCCATGGAGAATATCAGAGGGACAAGACTTGGAATTTGAATACAGATTGTATCTATCTATCTATATAAAAGCCTAAGCAAACGTTAGGACCAGTCAACCGAATGACAGGTCGACTGGTTGCTATGATGTACACTGACCACCAGGAGGCAGATGCTCAACGCAGGAGCTACCCCCTGGTGGTCAGTGCACTCTCATAGCCAACCTCCGTGGTCCCTCCCCCTGGCCAGCCTGCCCCGATTGGCCCTGATCTCCAGTCAGGCTGAGGGACCGGACCCGTGCACAAATTCATGCAATGAGCCTCTAGTATTAGATAATAGTACTGTACCAATGTTAAATATCCTGTATTTGGTAATCATAGTTTGGATATGTAAGAAAAGATTCTTTTTCTCCCAGCATGTGTGTAGGGCAGTGGTCGGCAAACTCATTAGTCAACAGAGCCACAGTTTGCCGACCACTGGTGTAGGGGATATATGCTGAAGTATTCAAAGGTATAGATATCATTGTCTGCAATTTACTCTTTTTTTTAAAAAATATATTTTATTGATTTTTTACAGAGAGGAAGGAAGAGGGATAGAGAGTTAGAAACATCGATGAGAAACATCGATCAGCTTCCTCCTGCACGCCCCCCACTGGGGATGTGCCCCCAACCAAGGTACATGCCCTTGACCGGAACTGAATCCGGGACCCTTGAGTCTGCAGGCTGACGCTCTATCCACTGAGCCAAACCGGTTTTGGCTAATTTACTCTTTTTAAAATGTTTTTTTTTTTTATTGATTTAAGAGGGGGAGAGAGAGAGAGAGAGAGAAATGTCAATGATGAGAGAGAATCATGGATTGGCTGCCTCCTGCAGGCCCCACACTGGGGATCGAGCCCACAACCTGAGCATGTGCCCTTGACTGGAATCAAACCTGGGACCCTTCAGCCAATGCTCTATGCATTGAGCCAAACCAGCTAGGGCGCAACTTACTCTTAAAATAATAATAATTGCGTGTGTGTAGTGACAAATGTGGCAAAAGTGTTAATAATTAGTGGTTTAAAAAATAATTACTGGATTTGGATAGAGACTAAAAAATAACGCATTTAAAAATCTAAAAAAAAAAAGGGGGGGGTGGGGCCCAGGGTCGGCCGCCTCTCTAAGGAAGGGCGGGGCGGCCGCGGAAGTGCCGCCGGAAGGGGCGGGGCCACGGGAGGCGAGGAGGCCGGAAGCTGCGGGCGGCGCTCCGTGTGGTTGCGATGTCGGCAGGCGGGACCGTGGAGCCGGGACCCCTGGGGGCTGCGGCAGCTCCCTCGCCCGCCTCGGCCCCGGCGCGGGTGTTCCGGCCCTTCAGCGCCGAGGACGAGGGCCAGCAGCCCACGGAGATCGAGTCGCTGTGCATGAACTGCTACCGCGACGTGAGCCGCGCGCGGGCGGGAGGGCCGCCGGGAGGCGGGGCGGGCGCCCTGGGGCACGGCCGCGTTGGGGACCCGGAATGAGGCCCCTTCGGGGTCACTGGATGGGGAGCTGGGGTTCACTGGTTCTTTCCTTGGCTTTCTGCTTCCCCAGGGCGTGACGCGCCTGCTGCTCACCACGATCCCCTTCTTCAGAGAAGTGATCGTCAGCTCCTTCTCCTGCGAGCACTGCGGCTGGAACAACACGGAGGTCCAGTCGGCGGGCAGGATCCAGGACCAGGGGGTGCGCTACACTCTGACGGTCAGGGCGGCGGAGGTGAGAGCAGCCCAGAGCCGCCCCGCAGAGCCCAGCGCAGGGCGGGCAGTGAGCCAGCGCTCTGGCCAGGCCGCGGGCCCGGAGTAAATCTTTACCCTGCGTGTCCAAGCCTCACTTTCTCCTTACAAAGTGGGGCTGGCGCTGTCAGCTGACCAGGTGGGACTTGTGAAAGTGCTTTGTACATTGGGTGAGAAGGCACCACGTGAGCAGGAGTTAGGCAGGGAATTCTCCCTACGTGGGCAGCCGGGCTAGTTGGACCCCTGAGAGGAGCGAGCAAGAAGCCGCTGGGCCGGGGTCTGATGGAGGGCAGCCTGGCCTTCCCTGAGGGGAGGGGGGGCACTGCTGACCTCTGACCTCTCTGGCCTGCACCTGCTTTTTTCTGACCAGGACATGAACAGAGAAGTAGTGAAGACGGACTCTGCCACCACAAGGATTCCAGAGTTAGATTTTGAAATTCCTGCCTTCAGCCAAAAGGGAGGTAAGTTCAAGATCAGGGTATTTGGGCTGTTTATGCTTAGCTGGAATCCTACTCATTTTCTTGTAAAACCCCGGGCCAGGTCTAGTGGCTGTGTATGGGTTTCGTAATCATTGGGATCTTCATTGACTTAACATAAGCAGAACACTTAGATAAAACAGTTTGAGATAGTGTTTACTTACAGAGTTTTGTCATCACTGTTATTAGAGCTGGATGGAACTTTGTTCCTAGCCTCATTTTACAGATGAATTCAAGGCCCAAAGAGGTCACATGAATTGCCCAGGGTCATACAGGCACTTGAGAGCAGAGCCAAGACTCCCCTGTCCTTTGTTCTTATTCACCAGCTTTGACCACTGTTGAAGGATTGATCAGCCGTGCTATCTCTGGCCTGGAGCAGGATCAGCCCACTCGAAGGGTGAGCTGGGATATTCCGATTGCAGCAGCTCAAGGAATAATTACTTACTGGTATATGCATCTGAGGAGAGTGTTCAGCTTTCCATGTAGGTGAACTGTCTGACTGAACGTTGGAGGACTTTTAGGGGAAGCATATGGCGAGGCTATAGCTGCCAGGATGTTGCATACAGAACATTTACTGTTCTTTCCGCTTCTGTTCTTTCTGCTTCCCCTTCGCCAGTGTATATTGAGGCCTTGTCGCCGCCAACAGACTATATATCATTACCTCTGAAGAGCCTGTCCTCCCTTGGGTTTAGTTATGCTTTCTGAGTGTTGCACTGTCTATTTATTATGACACAAGTGATATAATTACATATTAGTCATCTGTCTTCCTAACTAGCTGGGGAGCCCCATGAGGGGACTCAGATATTTAACCTGGCACGAATGCCTGGTTCAAATGGTTGAATGAGTGAGAAAATGAGGCTCATCTGGCACCACCCATAAACTTCAAATTATGTGCTACATCTTATTGTGAAGTCTGAGTCTCTCTGTTCCTACTCACGCTAAGGCGATGATTTCCTGACGGAAGTGACTCGGGCACTACAGGAAGTGAGGGCATAAAGTCTATTACCAGGGCTGATACTTTTACTCTCGGTTTCTGTCAGGCAAATGAAGAAGCCGTAGCTGAAAGACTGGATGAGTTCATTGTCAAACTGAAAGAGCTAAAGCAGGTGGCCTCTCCTTTCACCCTGGTGAGTATTGAGGGTGTCCAGGTGCCTAGATTTAAGAGAGGAGAAATCATTAAGACTGTCTGGGATTTTTCCACTGTGGTGCCGAGTAGTCTGATGGTAAATGGAGGATTGTACATGGCTTATAATTACTCTTCACCCGTCTGTTAGATCATTGATGACCCCTCAGGGAACAGCTTCGTGGAAAACCCACATGCTCCCCAGAAAGATGATGCCCTGGTGATCACACATTATAACCGGACTCCGCAGCAGGAGGAGATGCTGGGGCTCCAGGTAAATGAGCTGAAGAAGCCAGAAGAGGAGATGGTTCCCTTAACTACCTGCTGCTGCCCTGTGTACCTGTCACATAGCATGTTTGTGCTTCCCATCAAGCTCGTGCCAAGGGCTTAGGGCACACTTTACAATAAAGGACGGCAATAGCTTTGGTCTTTTCTTAAGCTCTGTTCTTCCTTGATTGGGGCTTTGCTTTCTAGCTTTTCTGTTAAACTCATGAGGTGGCAGCTGACAAAAGCAAGCCACAGCATTTTTCCACGCTCCAGGGCAAGGTGTCGGGAGGCTGAGATACACGTGCAACATGTGATTTGCATCTCTGCTACTTTAGGCAGAGGCACCAGAAGAGAAGCCGCAAGAGGAAGATCTCAGAAACGAAGTGAGTCCCATTGGCTACTGTGGAGGAAGGAGCAGAGTTGTGGGCTGAGACTGATGCTGTTCAGTGGCTCTTCCTCTCCACCAACACAGGCGACCACCACATACCAACTGAATGCTTTAGCCTGACAGGGCTCACCTGCCAGGGAGGGCTCACCCCCGCATCCCCATGTTGTGTTCCAGGTGCTGCAGTTCAATACAAACTGCCCGGAATGCAATGCTCCAGCTCAGACCAACATGAAGCTAGTTCGTATCTTTTGTCAGGCAGTTGGGTTGCTCCTCATCTGACTTGGGTGTGAGGATAATCTTCAGGCTGGAGACCACTGCCTTCATGGAAAACACGTTTCATTCTGAGTGATGAGGATGTTGCCTGTGATGAGGCCGCACCTTGGCTTCTGGGTTTACAGAGAGAATTGGGCTGTAGTCTTTTTTTTTTTTAATATATTTTATTGATATTTTACAGAGAGGAAAGGAGAGGGATAGAAAGCCAGAAACATCGATGAGAGAGAAACATCGATCAGCTGCCTCCTGCACACCCCCCACTGGGGATGTGCCCGCAACCAAAGTACATGCCCTTGACCGGAATCGAACCCGGGACCCCTCAGTCCGCAGGCCGACGCTCTATCCACTGAGCCAAACCGGTTTCGGCTGGGCTGTAGTCTTGGCTCCTGCGTGTGGCCTGGGCCAACATTTGTGAACAGGAGTCACCATGGGTTGTGACCTTGCCCTCTTCTGGAGGACTAGGGCTGCTTCTTGGGATCTATTTCCTGTAATCCTGGGACCAGCCATTGTGTTTGGGTTTGGATTTGTTCTTCTCAGAGGGTGGTCTTGCTCGTGGAAGCAGGTTCCCTTAACTCCAGCTCCAGAAATCCCCCACTTTAAGGAGGTTATCATCATGGCTACCAACTGCGAGTACTGCGGTCATCGGACTAACGAGGTGAGGGCTCCATTGGTTGGGAAGACTAACTTGAGGGTGACCTGTCTAACTTTCACCCTTCTTAAATCTGCTTTGGGATGAGGGGATTGGGGGTAGGTCTTTCTCTTGGGCTTAGTGTAGGGTGAGGGGCCATTGAAGGAATTGGGAATTGGCTTAGAGGAGAAAAGTTAGAGATAATCATAACTTGTTTATCTTTTATCTTCCTAATCATAACTTTTTTAAGACCTCCCTCTCTCTCCTCATCCAAGGACATGTTTCCCTTGATTTTAGAGGAAGGAAGAGGAAGAGGGAGAGGGTGAAACATTGATGTGAGAGAAACAATGATCAGTTGCCTCCCATTAGCATGCTCGTTTAAGACATTTTAAAGTTTGGTTTTAAGGAACAAGGAGGCAGATTTTGACTCAACATTTTCTAAGTTCATAAAAATAGAATGGGCTGCCTTGGAGGGCTGTAAATTCCCTTTCCCTGAGTTATTCAAGCATAAGCTGTTAAATTCTTAAACCAGAATATTATAAAAGGGATTCACATGTTGGATGCAGTTGAATATCCCCTTCAAATCCCAATAATCATTTTTTTTTTAAAGGTAAATTAGAGTTTCTTGGCAACTTGGGGCGCGTTTTGGCAGGTGCTGGGCACTTTGCTCCTGGCCCATTCTCGGTGTTTTTTATTTGGATGACTGCTGCTACTATTGATTTAGAAGGCTCTGTGCTTGGTCGCCATTAGCGGGCCTGATTGGAGGTTTAAGCCGACCCTGTGAGGTCTGCTGGGCACGAGGCTCGGCTCGGGGCCTTCTTGCTGTTGCTGACTACTGTTGTCTGCAGGTGAAGTCTGGAGGAGCAGTAGAGCCCTTGGGCACCAGGATCACTCTCCATATCACAGATCCCTCAGATATGACCAGAGACCTGCTCAAGGTAACAGCTTGCGTGGGAAAGTGACTATCTTCCTCACGGGACTTGTCTCTCAGGGAAATTGTCTTCTAAATTATGTCTTGGGACTGTGCGGTGCCTCCTTACTTCTGTGAGTGTAGGCTCAGAAAGCGACCCATAAGCTCTTTCTGATGAGTGGGCCGCTGTTTGCCTGCAGTGTCTGTGAGGCTCTTGTCTCTGGCCTCTGATGACAGGATACCTAGTAGCTTGGAGCCATGACTCAGTGTCCCTTTATTAGTTTGGTTCCATTCCTGTGGTACATAGGATAGGAGTGAGTCCAGCTTTAACTAGAAAGTCAGAAAACGGGGACAGTTGACTTTGTCCCCAAACTGTCACTGGTGGTATTAATTTGGCAGGAGGACTCTGGTTAGCTTTCTCTAGCGGCTCCTGATTTAAAGCTTAAACTGACCTCTCATCTCATAGTCTGAGACGTGCAGTGTGGAAGTCCCAGAACTGGAATTTGAGTTGGGAATGGCTATCTTTGGGGGCAAGTTCACCACACTGGAGGGGCTGCTGAAAGACATCCGGGACCTGGTGAGTAGTGCACGGCTACTTCAGTGCCGCTGTGGGGAGGGGCTAGGTGACCTCACGTGTCCTAGTTTATGGAGCTGATAATGGGGTTTCTTTGCTGTGAAGCTGATTTAAGAGACTTAAATTTATTTTGGATTGTGAAGATAAGTTTATGGGAAATTCTGAGTGGAAATTCCCAGGCCTTAACTTTGAGACAAATGTGTGGTTTTCATTTCACTAAAATGAGGGGTGAGGGTCCTTTCAGCATCTAAAACTTCCCAACATATATATGCATTGTTGACTTAGCCCATATATTTGTCCTCCGGATGAATCATTTCATTTAATTCTCAGTCGTTAGGCCTTTTATCTTTGTAAATTATACTTTGCATTTCTTGTTAAATTAGGACTAGGGCTCACTCATATTGTAAGAACATGTTTATAGTTTGTTTCACATGGGCAGTTGCCGCCTTGGCAGATTAACCCATAAGCTCTTAGGAATAATCAGAAAGGTGGTTATGGTATAAATGAAGACCATGCTTCCCTAACTGGACAAGCTGCAGGAGTTGCACCAGAAGTTGGCTTAACTTCCACCCCCATGAGGTTTATGGTCACACCTATAATACAGAGCCAACATACAGCAGTGTGGATGACATTTATTGCAGGTGACCAAGAACCCTTTCACGCTGGGTGACAGTTCCAATCCTGGCCAAATGGACAAACTGCAGGAGTTTAGCCAGAAGTTGGACCAGGTGAGAGGACTCTGGCTGGTCAGTACTTGTGTTCCTGGGGCTCCAGTGAACAACAGGTTGCCTACCCTTTCTTGCTCCCTTTTAAACATTTAACCAGCATGTTAGGGATTCTCCTGGTTTCCGATGTCCCATGTCATTGTCTTTCTCGGTTTCCTCCCTTATATTGTTGGAGGATCTTCTCCACTAGTTTCCTGAGAAAATGCATGGGAAGTGAGATTTCTGGGAACTTACATCTCTGAAAATTTCTTTATTCTAGAATTTAATCACCCTAGATTGATTAATGGCTGGGAATAGAGTTCTAGGATGGAAATAATTTTTCATCAAAATCTGAAAGACCATTGCACTAATGTCTTCCATGTTCCAGTTTGGCTATTTCGAAGTCTTCAGGCATTTTGATTCCTGATCTTTTGTATGTGACCTGTTCTTGTTGTACTTCTTGGTCCCTGTGATGTGAAATTTCAGGATGTGCTTTGTTGTGGGGTCAATTTGCAACCACTGTGCTAAGCACTTGGTAGGTCCTTTGAATCTGAAAACTCATGTGGCTCAGTTATAGGAAGCTTTTTAAGATGATTCTTTTGAGAATTGCTTCCTTTCTGTTCCTTCTGAAACCCCTGTGTTTTGGAATATTAGACTGACTTTCTGGTCTTCTATAAAATACTTACCCTTTGTCCAGTCTTCAGTTTCTTTGTATTTGCTCTACTTTAGGAGATTACCTCAACTTTATTTTCCAACCTTTTAGTTGAGGTTTTCATTTTCACTAACATATTTTTATTTACCAAGAGCTTTTTTTGGTCTTTGAATATTCTTCCTCTGCCTTTTTAGAAAATAGTATAAGGATGTAGCATTTTTTTCTTCTTGAGAATATTAATGTTGGGGTTTTTTTTATTTGGCACTTTATTTTCCTTGCATTGTTTCCATTTCCTCCAAGTTGTTCTTTGTTTTTTTTCCATGTAATTGTCTGTCTTTTAATATTATGAGCTTTGATGTCTGGTAATCATTGGTTGTCTATTTAAAAGTAGAAGACTAAAAAACCTGAGTGGCGGTGTTTTGCTGACATTGGGCTGATTATAAGGGATTTAGCTTGGCCTTCTTGTTGAGGTAGCGCCAAAGCCAGAGTAGTTAGGTCTTTCTTCTTAGGCTGGTCAGGTTCCCGTCAGGGGTGTTCCATTTCCTGGTCTGTGTTCTGGGAAGAGGGCTGGGGGGTTGTATGTCTGTTTCCAATAAGGGTACATTCATTTAATCTCCTGCCTTGATTCCCTCCCCTCTACCCTCAACTGGGCCATGGCCCCAGTCCGTAGTGTGTTGTGGTATCTTCAGAGAATCCTTCAGTCTTCTGCTGGGATAGAGGAAGGGCAATCCTTCCGTCTTCTGGGATAGAAGTTGGCCTGTTTGGAGTGGGAGATGAAATCGGGGATGTAAAATTGTTTCTTAAATAATATCAAACAGTTCTTATTTTACTTATTATTTTTAATACTTTTTAAAAAATCGATTTCAGAGGAAGGGAGAGGGAGAGAGGAATAGAAACATCAATGATGAGAATCATTGATCAGCTTCTTCCTGCATGCCCCCTACTTGTGATCAAGCCCACAACCTGGGCATGTGTCCTAACTGGGAATCCAAACCTGATCTGGTTCATGGGTCGACACTCAACCACTGAGGCACGTTGGCTGGGTAAATAATTCTTATTTTAGATCTTCTCCACCCTACTTTTAGAAGTACTCATTTCACCAGTTCATGAAACTTGGGCATACTGCAATGTAAATTGGCTTGATTCTCATCTGGTAGACTTAGCTTCTCCATGCTTTGTAAAATTTACATACTGTGTTCTCTCCTCTTTAGATCATGGAGGGTAAAATGAAGGCCCACTTTATTATGAATGACCCAGCAGGAAACAGCTACTTGCAGGTACAGTAGACCTTCCCTTATATTTCATGGCGATATGTTTTCTGACTTTTCTTGAACATGTGTCATCTCTCCAGAAACCGAGACTTGGTTCTAAATGAACTGCTTTTTATCAAGAACTTAGAACATAAGGGAGAAAGGGGGGAACGTGGGAGGGGTTGTAAGTGTGTGTCAAGAGGGAAAAAAGGATACTCCTAGGCTCCTCCTTCCTATAGTCTAGTTCTTGTCCCAGCTCTAAGTCCAGTGATGGTGTTTTCATTCTGCAAATCTGACTGTGGAGCGAGGAGAAATGGTCCCTTGTCCATTACAGGAAAACTGAAAGGTGTTAAACTGACTGGGGAGATATTCTGCTGATTGACAATAACATTAATATTTATTGAGCAGTTATTATGGGTTAGGCAAAACTGTTCTTACACTCTTCATAAGAAGATGCAGGTAGAAAGTATTTTAGGTGGACTGTTTCCTAATTCTGCCTGGGGCTGGTCAGTTCCACTCCTGGCCCATGTGGGCTCTGTTGCTTCCCACTAGTTGAGCCTAGTCATGGGGAATTGGTGGTGCTTAGAGTAAAAAACTCAAGAGTTCTTGAGGAAGTGGGCATTGGAAGTGGCCTGGGGAGGGAGGATAGCAGGATGTATGGGCACTGATGATCTATCCTTGGCCTTCCAGAATGTGTATGCACCTGAAGATGATCCGGAGATGAAGGTGGAACGTTATAAGCGCACGTTTGACCAAAATGAGGAGCTAGGGCTCAATGACATGAGGACGGAGGGCTATGAGACAGGCGTGGCCCCACGGTAGCAGTGGACCGTTTCCCAGCCAGCCTCCTGTACTGCTCAGACCACAGGCTTATTTATTACTATTGGAAAAGCAGAGAGTGACCTCCCCACCTACTCCTGTGGGGAGGGCACCAGGTCTGAATCAAAGACCCTGGCACACTTTTTAAAGTGTGTGGTGCAAGTGCACCCCTGTTGGGTTATTTGACCTTATTTTGGAGGTTGTGAGTCAGCTTGGGAAGAGACCTGGAAGCAAACTATGAGGAATGTCACTATCACTTTTTCCCACAAGTCTTCACCCTCTGTCCACACCGTGCTGTCCTCTAGAGCTGGAACTCTGAAGTTGAGGAAGATGGAAGACAGCTGCAGCTGGAGTTTAGGTGTTGGTTTTGGGTGTACAAAATACTTTCCACACGAAGGGAGTCTTCCAAGGGAGGGAGTCCTGTACAGGTGAAGAAGTTCTCATTAAAATGATGGCTGTCAAACTGCACTGGCCCGAAATTCACTGTCCTTAATTGATATGCTGGTAGACTCAACCTCCTGAAGAAAATTTTCTCCAATGTGGCCACTGTAATTTGGAGATTGGAGCTGCCATTTCATTCATTCCTTCACAGATGTGAGTGCCCACTTGGTGCCAAGCACACACTGACGAGTGAACAAAACAAAGCGCTGCTTTCACGAAGCTTGAAGTCTAGTGGGGAAGATTGACGTTGGGGGTGGGGTCGGATTGGTAATAAACTGATAAGTAAAACGGTGTGTCACGTGGTGATTAGTGTTATGGAGGGATGTAAAAGCAAAGGAGGGATATGGATAGTGTCAGAGAAGGTGGGGTAGGTATTTTAAATAGAGTAGTCAGGGAAGGTCTTAACAAGAAGGAAATAATCCCACATTCAGGCAAAGCTGAGAAGGAGGTAAGGGAGTAAGCCATGTGAGTAGCTGGGAGAAGAGATTTCCAGGCAGAGGAAACTGCAAATGCAAAAGCTCTGAGATTGGAAGTTGTTGGACCAGTTGTGGGTATTTGAGAGCCTCTAGTCCTGCTCTTAATTACAAATGGAGAAACAGGTTCAACCAGAGAGGGAAGGCTGCTTCCAGTTGTGTGAGTTGGCCCTCTGTGGCCCAGGGCCCTGGACTCCCCAGCGAGTGCTCTGTGTTCTGCATTAACCACTGATGACTCCTTCAGTGCTGGCTGCAAGGTAGTTCAAGAAAGACCTGTTGATTGAAATACTATGGCAACCCTTAGCATTTTGTACTGCAAAAGTAACTTGGAAGAATTGCCTTAGAGGGAGGAGGCTTAGTAGTGCCACGCATCTACTCTCGCCGCTCTACTGCACTATTCTCAAAGATCACAAGTGGGGTTTTCTGCTTGGGAAATGTTCTCATTTTCGATTCCTTATTTCTGTCACATTGGACAGTGGACCATTTCTTTTCTCAACCCTTCTCTCGTGATGTTGCATCCCTGCTTTCCCCTGTACGTTGGCATTCCTTATGTGGAATCTCTCTGCCTCCTCCCTCTTAAATGTATTTGTTTCCGGAGGTTCAGTTTTCCGACATCTCTCCATATTGAATTCTTTGGCACCTTAACTACTGTCATGTGGGACTGACTCCCATACATGTACCTCAAATTTCTGTGAGCAAGAGTAAGGTGTTTTAAGAATTTCAAGACTAAAGTTAGCAATGACTCACAAACTATAAAGCTATAGCACTTTGAATAGGCTTCTAAGCAAAGTGTTGTAGCTGCTAAGCCAAGTGCTTTACCCTATTAGATTGCCTATAGATGTATGTCCAACTGACTTGGGGATGTGTCCCCAGGCCGTTTGATCATTTGTCTCTTGAATGACTTTCCCTATAGGATGGTTGTGCTTGCAAGATGGGCCCTGATGTCAGGTTCATTTCCCATTGCGAAGGGAAAAAAGTGGCATTCTGGTTTATCACTCACTGTCTTGTGAGTTTGGTGTTAGGCAATCTCACAGATTCCAACCAGTTATTGGGAATGATAACCCGAGTTTCTGAACCAGGAAAGATTGAGGAGGAGGTACCAGACAGAACCCACCTAAGGTACCTCTTGCTCTGACGGCCAAGGCCTGGCAGCCTTCAGTTTCACATTTACCTCCATCCAATGTCACTATACAGCCTGATGGGGGTGAGAGTCCTACCCCCCTGCTCTGGCATATGGCATGTGGTTAATAAAATCTGTTACATGATAATTCTCAGCAGATACTTGTAAATTTTTCATCCTGTATTGAGCCTTGTTAGGTGACTGGAGGTAGCATGGGTAACAGGTATGGGAAGAGTCCTGCTCAAAGGCCAGGGGAGGAGAACAGTCAAACCGCCAGCCCAAGAACATGTAGATTCAGTTTCACAGCCATGATAAAGTTTAAGTTTTGTGATTATATTAGACGGGGAAGGTAGAGTTCGTTGGGGGGAGGTAGAGTTCATTTGTACAGGCACTTCTACTTCATATTTCAAGCATATTAAATATAGATATATTTAGCCAATAGAGCTGTGAACACAGATATGGAGTGTACATCTGTCATGACATGAACATGGGATAAATATGAAGGGCAATTGATTTTGCTAGCGGAGAGTGTTAATGGGTTCAGTAAGACTCATTGTAACGTCAGTATGTGTCCTTTGTACATCTGTGGCATCTCAGCTGTAGCACACTGTAGGGAATGATTCCTTTTTAAATTTAGGCAGTGTTTAAATACTTGGCTTTATTCTTATTTTTAAAAATGTTTGCCCATGTCTCTTTACAGGAAAATGCAAGTGTTTTCAGCTGTGAGGAGAAGGGCTGGTGCTGGCTGTGTGTGCTTGCTCAGGATTGAGGAAGCCCTTTAGTGCCGGCACCTCTAATGCCTCAGTGTCCTGGTCTGTTAAATGGGGATAATAAAAGCGGCTACTTTGTAGGGTTTTTGTGAGGATTAGTGAGTTAGTAATTGTGAAGTGCTTTTATTTATTTTTTTGTTAATCCTCACACAAGGATATTTTTTCCATTGACTTTTTAGAGTGGAAGGGATGCAGGGAGAGAGAGATTGATGTTAAAAAGACACACTGATTGGCTGCTTCCTGCATGTGCTCGACCAGGGCCAGGGATTGAATCTGCAACCCAGGTATCTGCCCTTGAGTAGGAATTGAACCTGTGACCTTTCAGTGCACGGGCCGATGTTCTAAGCACTTATGCACACGGGCCAGGACGCCAAGTGCTTTTAGAATAGATGTATTTTCTCATATAAAAATTTTAAGGTGTCTCTGTTTCTGCTTTAAACCCTTTCTGGGAAAAAGTAGCTATAAATAAAATCCCCATTTTAAAGATGAAGAAACACCCTCAGAGAGGTTAGGTAACTTGTGCAAAGCAATGTAACTGAAGATAGAAATGGGCTGATGGGGCTGAGAGGACTATGCTGCTAATGTGCGCTGGAGTAGAAATAGGAGCGTTTCCAAGTGTCTGCTGACACCAGGGCTGTGTGGAGTTCAGTGTGAGGTGCACCAAAGGTGATTAGCATCCAAGGCAGGGTTGCATATGGGTACCATCGGGGCCCTCCAGCTAGTGAAGCCCTGTGTTGGTCCAGTGTTCCCTTCCCACAAGCCTGCCTTCCTTTCTGGGCCTGTGCTGTGACCCTCAGTATAGTCAAGTGGTTAGAAGCTCATGCTCCAGTGCAGAGATCTCCAAACCTATATTTGAACTTGTATCCCAAGATACGTGTATTTATAAAGTGTAACAGTACCTTCTTGACTAATATACTTTAAAACAGTGACAGAAATTTAACTTAGGAGATAAAAAAATAATTTATTTCAGAAACATTGGGTTACATCTTGCACCCCATTTTGCTAGTTTCTGCTTCCAAGGGTTGGTCATGTTCTGGCGGTGTGAAGTTGGGCAAATTCCTTAACCTCTCCAAGCTTCAGTTTTCTCACCTGTAAAATAAGACTAGTAAAACTATCTGAGGATTGTGAGGTTTAAATGGGATAATTCAAGTAAAGCTTTTAATGCCACAAGAAGAAAACTCTCCCCCCAAAACTTGAATATTGGAATTCAGTCTCTCTCACTTCCCCTCTTTTGCTATGCTGGAAATATCTAGGTCCCTCCCATTGCCCAGGTTCAGATAGCCAGGGGCTATCGCTGTCCAACATGGGCAAGTTACACAGCTTAGAAGCCTCTACATTCTTCTAGTAATTACATTTGGTTTGCAATTCCTGATTTCCTCTTAAATTTTTTTTAAATTGATTTCAGAGAGGAAGGGAAAGGGAGAGAGAGAAACATCAATGATGAGAGAATCATTGACTGGCTGCAACCTGGGCATAAGCCCTGACCAGGAATCCAACATGACCTCTTGGTTTATAGGTGGATGCTCAGCCACTGAGCCACGCCAGCCTGTCAGAATTCCTCTCTTGAATGGTACTGGGAAGCCTTTGAGAGCAGATTCCTTCTCCCTAAACATATTTACACTAGTAAAACCAACAATACTATGTGCCGGACATTGTTCTAAGCATTTACAGTCCTCGCAGTCACTGAGTTAGGTGCCATTATTGTCCTCAGTTTGTTAAGTAACCTGCCCAAGGCCATAGAGCTAGGAAGTTACGGAACCCAGACTCAGATACGCGCGCTTGCTGTGTGGCTGCAGAGTGGGCAGACGGTGGGCAACGGAAGAACCGTAGCTGCGCCTTCGCAGGGATGCAGACGGACGGCGGGCCACACCATTCCTGGAAGCTCGCGAGAACTCGTTTCAGCTGCTTCCGCAGTCCCCGGCGATCCCGCCATTTCCGGTTCCGGCGCGCCGTTTTGCATCGCGGATTTTGACCCCCGAGCCGAGCCGTCGCCCCGCCCCGCGCTGCCATGGCGGCAGCCGCCCCACTCTCCAAGGCCGAGTACCTGAAGCGCTACTTGTCCCGGGCCGATGCCGGCGGCCACGCGGGTTCCGAGTCCATTCTCAAGCGTCGCAAAAAGCGGCCTAAGCCTGGCGGTGCCGGCGGCAAGGGGTGAGTGGGTCTTGGCGGGGCTGCCGCCCCCTTTCCTCCCGTCTCCACGGCCCGCTCTTCCTCGATCGCCGCGGGGCTGAGCGCCCCGCCGAGCTGAGGGACGCAGGGAGCTTGCCCGAGCCGGAACCGCGCCCCCGCGCCCTTGGGTCCTGTGTTCAAGCCGGACTGTGACTTGCATCCCTTTTCCCCGCCTCTGTAGCCTTCAGTCGTCTCCGGTAGAAAATGCACACTGCCCGGAGAAACGGGGGAGCTATGCCAAAGCCTCTGTGCTTGGTGCTCAGACCCTGCCTGCGGGGCTCTCCAATCCCGGCGCTGTGGTCCCGCGGCCGACCTCTACCCACTTCCCCCCGTTACTCCGAATACTGCTGCTGCTGACAGTAACAACACTTACATAGCTCTTGTCACATGCCAGGCGCTGTTTTAGGCATTTTAGATGTATATGAATTCTTAAGCTTTGCATTGCTACCATGAAGTAAGTAAATGAAGCCTTAGTGGTTCAGGATGGGCGCTAAATCCAATATAACTGGTGTCCCTTTAGGAAGAGAGAAGTTTGGCCTGTGGCTCAGTGGTTGAGCGTGGACCTATGAACCAGGAGGTCACGGTTGGATTCTCAGTCAGGGCACATGCCGGGGTTGCGCTCCATCCCCGGTGTGGGGCGTCCAGGAGGCAGCCGATCAGTGATTCTCTCTCATCATTGATGTTTCTTTCTCTCTCTCCCTCTTCCTCTCTGAAATCAATAAAAGTATATTATAAAAAAAAGAGAGAGAAAGTTGGACACAGAAACAGGCTTAGAGGGAAAACGACCAAGTGAAGGTGGAGGCTGAGATTAGACTGGCTGCCCTGAGCCAAGGTATGCCTGGGCTACGGGAAGTTGGAAGAGTCAGGGAAAGAGTCTCCCCTAGAGCCCAGTGGGCTTTGCCTTGCAGATATCTTGCGATTTCAGACTCTGCCTCCAGAACTGTGAGGGAATGTATTTCTGTTGTTTTGGGCCACCCAGTTCGCCCTAGGAAACTAATATATCTTGTAAAGTCTAATAAGTCCATAGGACGGATCCATTTTCTTCCCCGGTTTGGCTTTTACCTTATTCTTGCCTTCTTTCTTCCTGCTCTCTGACTTCTGTGGATTCTTTGGAAACAGTACCTTGTAGTGAAAATAGCTTGAGCTTTGGAGCAACACTGATCAGAGTTTGAGTCCTAGCTGTGCCACTTTACAGGCTGTGTGGCTTTGGGGATATTTAATCCCTCTGAATTCTTAAGCTTTGCATTGCTACCATGAAGTAAGTAAATGAAGCCTTAGTGGATCAGGATGGGCGCTAAATCCAATATAACTGGTGTCCCTTTAGGAAGAGAGAAGTTTGGCCTGTGGCTCAGTGGTTGCAGTCAATCATAGTTTATCTGTGTAACAAATATTTATTGAATACTTTTTATGCCAGTTGCTGCAGGGTGTTGAGGATACCAGTCTGAATGAGAAAGTCTTAGTCCCTATCCTGATGGAGCTTATAGTCTAATAGGATACAGGCTTTAAACAACTAATTTATTTCCTTTGTGATAAGTGTAATAAAAGTACTTCAGGAATGTATAACGGGTTCTTAGATGGGAGAGTAGTTAGGAACGTATTCTAATGGAAATTATATATTAAGTTCTTAAGAATGAGTAAGAGTTTCCCAGGAAAGAATGAGAACAGTGGGTTAGGCAGAGAGAAGGAACTGAGTATGTGAAAACTGATGTGGTAGACCTTGTAGGATTTTGAGCTTTATCCTAAAACCAATGGATAAATGTTCATAGGCTGTTACCCAAGAATGTTTCTCCTTTTTTATTCCCCTCCCCACTTAGAATGCGGATTGTGGATGATGATGTGAGCTGGACATCTATCTCCACCACTAAACCAGAAAAGGAGGAAGAGGAAGATGATGGCGATTTGCCTGTGGTATGTATCTTTTGAGGCTGTAAGGACTTTGAAATTCAAGCCTTTCAACCTCAACTCCCAGTGCAGGGCAGGTTTGTAAGAGGGAAAGTTGGGCAGAGAATACTTCCAAAGAAGTACTATCTTCTTTTTTATGGAAGGGCCCATCAAACTAAAAATGGGAACTAATCCCAGAGAGAGGCAGGACTCCTCAACATCAGTGATAGAGCTATGATAGAATTAGCCAGGTTCAGTGTGTTGGAATGTACCTTAAAAACAATGCTCAGGTTCAATAGTAGGGAACTTTCTCTTTGTTTCTTTTATTCATGATTCAATTAAACTTTAAAATTTGTATGCTCTTGTGTAAGTACTGGAGATATGTGGATTAATAGAACATAGTGTCTGTACTCTAATGGTCATACTCTAAAATGGGACTTTCAAATAATTTCAGTAATATGATAAATGTTGGAGCTATATTTCACATATGTACCAAGTGCTCTTAGAGCACAGGGGAAGCAGGCCACTTTTTATTCCATTGGGAAATTCCATGAAGGATGTAAATATCTGACATAAATTTTGAAGATAAGAACCAGGTGGACAAAAGCATAGGCAGATAACCTAGCATTGGTATAGCCGTGGAATCTATGCTGAGAATAACTGAGAAACAGGTGAAAAGGAGAGTTGTTAATAGGCTGAATTGTGGTAAAGATGAATTCCAGATGAGTATATTTAATGTTAATCCCCAGCATATTCTACAATAGATTACTTAAAAGATGATTTGTTAGTAATTAAAAGGGAAACAGTGATCAAAAGGAACCAGAATGTTAGAATCAACCACTTAAATCTAATTAATGTTCACAACATTTGTTTTTGTTTATGTTATAAAAGCCATATATACTTACTAGAGGCCCGGTGCATGAAATTTGTGCACTTGTGGCGGGGGCGGGGCGGGGGGTGTCCCTTAGTCCAACCTGTGCCCTCTTGCAGTCCGGGAGCTCTCGGGGGATGTCTGACTGACTGACGCGGAGGCCGGAGAGGCTCCTGCCACAGCTGCTGTGCTCACCAGCCGTGAGCCTGGCTTCTGGCTGAGCAGCGCTCCCCCTGTGGGAGTGCACTGACCACCAAGGGGCAGCTCCTCCATTGAGCGTCTGCCCCCTGGTGGTCAGTGCACACCATAGCGACCCATCGTTCTGCCGTCGGGCCGAAACTGGCTTTCCAACATACCTCAAGGGGTCCCAGATTGCGAGAGGGTGCAGGCCAGGCTGAGGGACCCCACCGGGGCACAATCGGGACTGGACAGGGATGTGGGAGGTTGGCCAGCTGGGGAGGGACTGTGGGAGGGCTCCAGGGCATGTCTGGCCCGTCTCGCTCAGTCCCGATCAGCCGGACCCTAGCAGTAAGCTAACCTACCGGTCGGAGCGTCTGCCCCATGGTGGTCAGTGTGTGTCATAGCGACTGGTCAGCCAGTGGACTGTCTGCCCCCTGGTGGTCAGTGTGCGTCATAACGACTGGTCGACCAGTCAACTGTCTTCCCCCTGGTGGGCAGTGCATGTCATAGCGAGCAGTTGAGCGGACTTAGCATATCATTAGTATATTACGCTTTGATTGGTTGAATGGTCAACTGGAAGACCGGACACTTAGCATATTAGGCTTTTATTATATAGGATGATAGAACTAGAGGCCCGGTGCACGAAATTTGTGCACGGGGTGTGTGTATGTGTGTGTGTGTGTCCCTCAGACTAGCCTGCACCCTCTCCAATCTGGGACCTCTCGAGGGATGTCTGACTGCCGGTTTAGGCCCAATGCCGAAACCGGAAGTCGGACATCCCTCTCACAATCTGGGACCACTGGCTCCTAACTGCTCGCCTGCCTGCCTGCCTGATTGCCCCTTACCGCTTCTGCCTGCCAGTCTGATCACCCCCTAACCTCTCCCCTGCCGGCCTGATTGCCCCCAACTGCCCTCCCCTGCTGGCCTGTTCACACCTAACTGCCCTCCCCTGCAGGCCTGGTTGCCCCCAACTGCCCTCCCCTGCAGGCCTGGTTGCCCCCAACTGCCCTCCCTTGCCGGCCTGGTCGCCCCCAACTTCCCTCCCCTGCTGGCCTGATTGCCCCTAACTGCCCTCCCCTGCTGTCCTGGTCCCCCCCATCTGCCCTCCTCTGCAGGCCTGGTCCCCCCAACTGCCCTCCCTTGCCGGCCTGGTCGCCCCCAACTTCCCTCCCCTGCTGGCCTGATTGCCCCTAACTGCCCTCCCCTGCTGTCCTGGTCCCCCCCATCTGCCCTCCTCTGCAGGCCTGGTCCCCCCAACTGCCCTCCCTTGCCGGCCCGGTTGCCCCCAACTGCCTTCCCTGCCTCCCGATCGCCCTAGCTGCCCTTCCCTGCTGGCCTGTTCACCCCCAACTGCCCTCCCCTGCTGGCCTGATCGCTCACAATTGCCCTCCCCTCCCGGCCATCTTCTGGTGGCCATCTTGTGATGGCCATCTTGTGGTGGCCATCTTGTGATGACGTGAGTGCGGCCATCTTGCGGCAGCCATCTTGTGATGACGTGAGGGCGTTGCGCGAGGGCGCGAGGACCACCTAGGCTTTTATTAGTATAGATATTTGGAAAGCAATATGGGGCTAAGAATATTTGGGAATTTTAAGAAACGTGAAAGTTTTAAAGAGTATAAAAATCACGTATACTGTTACTATCCAGAAGTAACAACTTCTACCATTTGGATGGTTATCTCTTTAATTCAGATATTATACATACTTTTATTTATTTTTTTCAAATATAATTGGTTTTGAGCCTACTCTTTCACTTAATAATATATTGTGAATACTTTAGTAAGACTTTCAAATATTCTTTGAGAATGTGATTTTTAATGGTTGCATAGTAGTTCAGTATACATATTATTTTTAAATGTTCTATAACTGGACATATGGGTTGTTTCCTGTCTTAAAATACCATAATGTTTTGATAAACATCTTGTTCACAAATAATCTCTTATTTCTTTATTCCCATGAAGTGAAATTACAATCCTTTGGAACTATAGTTCCATATTGCTTTCCAAAAGGTGGTACCAATTCACACTCCCACTAGTGGTGTAGGAGAATGCCAGCTTTTGCATTTCTTCATCAGTACTTAAACATTACAACAGCAACAAATGGGCAAACCTATACCAGTTTGGTAGGTAAACAGTAGTATCTAGTTTCTTTGAAAAATAGTGAAATGAATAGTTTTTCATATGTTTGTTGGGAATTTCCGTTTTATGAAATTCCTGGTATTTTGTCCTTTTTTTTAGAAAATTGGGATTTTAATTTTTTTTACTTATTTGATATTTATATAAGAATATATTACCTGGCCGAAACCGGTTTGGCTCAGTGGATAGAGCGTCAGCCTGCGGACTGAAAGGTCCCGGGTTCGATTCCGGTCAAGGGCATGTACCTTGGTTGTGGGCACATCCCCAGTGGGAGGTGTGCAGGAGGCAGCTGATCGATGTTTCTCTCTCATCTATGTTTCTAGCTCTCTATCTCTCTCCCTTCCTCTCTGTGAAATATCAATAAAATATATTTAAAAAAAAAAAAGAATATATTACCTGTTATACACATCATAGGTATATTTTATCTTTTTCCTTTTCATTTATAATAGTTTTGACATTTAAAAATTGTAAATTTTATGTGATCCTCTATTAATTTTCCTTTATAATATTGTCTTTTGCTCCTATGTTGGCCCAAAAACCAGAACAAGGAAGGTGTTAGCCCCACTGCTCTCTATACTGGTTAAACCAGATCTTGGTTATTGAATTCATTTTTATTACTGCAAGACCATCACCACCACCAGAAATAATGGCAAAATAACTAGGACAATCACAATAGCAGTGGCAGCACAAAAATAAGAGGTAATTTACTGAGCATTTACCATGTACAAGCACTGCTAAGCTTACATGACCCATTTCATTGAGTTCTCAGAGCAATCCTTTGAAACCTGCTTTTACAAATGAGAAAATTGAGGCTTAGAGAAAATAACTTGCCAAAGGTTACACAAATACCAACTGGCAGACCTGGGGATTTAGATCTCTGTTCATCTTGCTTGAAAGCCTGTGCTTTTAATGCCCAGTGAGCGGTCTCAAAACTAGGTTATATGAGGAATGTTGGTAGGATCTTGTGAGAAGAGAAGTAGAGAGGAATTACGACCTGGGTTTGAATTCCAGTTCTGCCTCTTGCTAGCTTGTGATATTGAGAAAGATTTAACTTTGCTAAGTAATAGTTTGCTCTTTAGTATTGTGGACTCTTTCTTTTCAGGGCTATTGTGAGGATTGATTGAGATAGTAAAATGCAATACACAGTGCTTTACACATAGTTGCTATTCTGTAATGAGAATTTATTATACCAGACATCTTTGAAAGTCTGTCATGTAGAAAGAGAGCGGATCAGTTGTCAGAGGTCAGAACTAGGGCCAATGGGAAGAAGTTATAGGAAGGTAGGTACCAGTCTGATAAAACTAAGAACTTTCTAGCACAACCTCAAAAATATAGTAGACTACTAACTAACATAGTGAGTTTCATGTTAGTGAATTGATTCCCTGACAGGGAGGAATGGGTGAGTAATCATTTATCAAGGATACTCTAAAGAATATTCCACATCTGTTTGGCAGTTTGGATGAAGTGAAATGTGGTTTTCTCTCTTTAAGATTCTGTAATTCTGTGTATATCTTCATGACTTCTTTTTGTTGGCTTCAAGAGTGCTGCTGTTGTAACTACCTAATACAGGGAAGGTTTCCGAGGCACCGGAGCCCTTATGAGTGAGTGATCGGCACAACGAGGAGCCTGCCTGTTTTCACTCTGAATGCAATATCATAGAAATAAAACGGGCAAAGGAATTTAGCTTTTATCTTACAGGGGGCAGTCGTGTCCATGGCAAGTTGGTAAAAAGGTTTGTAATGAATGAAATTAACTTTTGGAGGGAAATTGATTAGTCGGAGAAAGATCTAGAATTAAACCATCCAGTGGCAATCAGGTATTTATGGAGCACACATAACTGAGGACCACCGCGTGGATCTTCATGGCTGTTTTGGGTCTGTGTGTGCAATGTGTATTAGGAATGGGAATAGTTATAACTTCAGGTTCTTAGACAACAGAGCTTCTTGGCTGGATCCTGTGGATGTCCTCAGTGTAGTGTCCTCATTGCCACAGGTGGCTGAGTTTGTGGATGAGCGTCCAGAAGAGGTAAAGCAGATGGAAACCTTTCGTTCCAGTGCCAAATGGAAGCTTCTGGGAGGTGAGTTCCAAGAGTAGATAAATCTAAATTTCTCATTTATAGGGGAAGCCTTTTTCTTTTCTTTTTTTAGGGGAGCGCATTGTTTTAGTTTGTCACTGATCCTGAAAATATAGTATGACCCATGACCTCATTTCCTGCTTCTGCCACTGTAGCCTCTGTTCTTAGAATGTTCATCTGCATATTTTTTTTTTAAAATATATTTTATTGATTTTTTACAGAGAGGAAAGGAGAGGGATAGAGAGCTAGAAACATCGATGAGAGAGAAACATCGATCAGCTGCCTCCTGCACACCCCCTACTGGGGATGTGCCCGCAACCAAGGTACATGCCCTTGACCGGAATCGAACCTGGGACCTTTCAGTCCGCAGGCTGACGCTCTATCCACTGAGCCAAACCGGTTTCGGCACATCTGCATATTTTAAAGATTGCACACGGACTCTGGAGTCAGACAGAGCTGGATTTGGATATTCATTCCACCACTTATTTAGCAGTATGACTTTGGCAAATTATTTAATTTTTTTGAGTATCAACTTTCTTATCTATAAAATGGGGATAATATTTATCTCCTAGGGTTTGAGAATTAAATGAGGTAATCTACCTTGGCATGTAGTAGGTGATCAGTAATGCCGATTCTTTTTTTTTGGTGATCTCTCCCCCCTATAAGGAGCGCAGTGGCATGGATTAATTGACACACTCATTTTTATGTGGCACAGGTTTAGTGAACATGCCTTTTGAAAGAAGAGAGTAAGTAGAAACTCACTCTTCTAGGCTAACTTTTCTAGGCTAAGTTTCAGTAGGAGCCTCTCTATGGGAACTGTACACAAATAAGGTTTTGAGAAAAGCATCGGGTTGGGAGATAGGAGACTGGGGTTCCAGTCTGTCTCTTCATCTTGGAGTTGTAATCTGAGGTGAGAAGCCATTCAGCACCTTGGAGCTTCTATTTTCATGACTGTAAACAAGATGCCTGCCCCACTTGCCTTACAAGGTATAAGATGAAAAATGTATTTAAAATGCTTTGCAAATTTATGTCTTGTTAGGCAAATAAAAGAGATTATTTTTAAGATGTTCATGAGTGTTGATTTGCTGCCCCTAAGCAAAGGAGCTGTACAGAGTAGTTTTGGGCTTTCTGAGTAGTTTTGAGGTATATGCTACTGGGGCATCTTTTGAAACTTTGGGTACTGGTGGTGAACACAGAATTTGTGGGAATCTGACTCTTTGCTCTTTGTGTTTAGGCCACAATGAAGATCTACCTTCATACAGGCATTCCCGCCATGACTCCCCGGATCCTTCTCCGCCTAGGAGAGTCCGCCATGACTCCCCGGATCCTTCTCCATCTAGGAGAGTCCACCATGACTCCCCGGATCCTTCTCCGCCTAGGGGAGTCCGCCATGACTCCCCGGATCCTTCTCCACCTAGGAGAGTCCGCCATGACTCCCCGGATCCTTCTCCACTTAGGAGAGTCCGCCATGACTCCCCGGATCCTTCTCCGCCTAGGAGAGTCCATCATGATTCACCGGATCCCTCTCTGCTCAGGAAGCATTATCGTCCTTCAGGTGTATCTCCTAGAAGGGCCCGTCATGACACACCAGATCCATCTCCTCCACAGAGGGCCCATCACAGTTCTTCAGATATTTCTCCTCAGAGAAAGGCCGGTAACAGCTCCCCTAACACATCTCAACCTAGAAAGACTCTTGACTCCTTGGACATATCAAAGCTCAGGAAGGCCCGTCATGACTCCCCTGATTCGCCTCCTAATGTTCCTCATTCACTGCACAGAACCAAAAGCAGTAAAGCCCCAGAAAGAGCCTCTAGCAAAACTTCTCCACATCGGAAGGGGCCAGGACCCTCTCATCCCTCAGTCTCGAAGAACAGCAAGTATGAATGTGACTCGGACCTCTCTCCACCACGGAAAAGGCAAGCAAAATTTCATTATGGAAATAAACAGCATGAGTCTAAAGGTGAGCATTGATTGTCCACGAGGGGACTTGTTCCCTAGGCACTTTATTTTGAATCTTTTACTTGTTAGGTATTTATGTCTTTAGAAATGAGAATGAAGTTTCTTTGGATAAATTTTAAAAACTATAGGGAAATGGTGAGAGGTTGGGCTGAAGAGTTAAATATTTACAGTAGAAGGGAAAAAGTTTTTATATATCCTTTTGTTGTCCTCACCGGACATAAAAGTGCTATATGTTTGTTGTAGAAACATCAAATAGTCTAGAAATATATAAAGAAGCAGAAAAAAATCATGCAGACTTCTGTTATTCAGAGGCAATCACTAGTGTTGTAGCCAGTGTTATTTTTAGTCTATTCATTTTTCAAAAAGATTTTTTATTGATTTTGAGAGAGAGAGGTAGGGAGAGAGAGAGAGACAGAGAAAGAAACAATCAGGCAACCTTTTGGTGCATGGCACAATGCTCAATCGACTGAGCTACCTGGCCAGGGCTCTCTATTCATTTTGGGTATAGTTTAGCCCTCTCTGTGCACTATTTATGTGTTGCATGCATTATCTTGCCTGGTTTTTTCACTTATCATTAACTTTCCCATGTCATAAAAACATTTCTTTGTTAATATAATTTTTATTGGTGTTGTATTACATAAATTTAGTTAACCATTTCCCTAATACTGCTTATTTTAGGTTATTTCTAAATTTTGCTCTCATAATCCCATATAATAAAAGCGTAATATGCTAAGTGTCCAGTTGGCTGTTCAACCAATCAAAGCGTAATATGCTAATGATATGCTAAGGCTGCTCAACCGCTTGCTATGATGTGCACTGACCACCAGGGGGCAGATGCTTCGATTGGTAGGTTAGCTTGCTGCTGGGGTTGGCTGATCAGGACTGAGTGAGATGGGCTGGACACGTCCTGGAGCCTTCCCGCGGTCCCTCCCCTGCTGGCTAACCTCCTGCATCCCTCCCGGCCCTGATTGTGCACCGGTGGGGTCCCTTGGCCTGGCCTGTGCCCTCTCGCAATCTGGGACCCCTTGGGGAATGTCAGAGAGCTGGTTTTGGCCCAATCCTGCAGGCCAGGCCGAGGGACCCCACTGGTGCATGAATTTGTGCACCGGGCCTCTAGTTCTATAATGAACATCTGTGTATGTAAACTGTTCCCATTCTGGATGATTTCCTTCTCTGCTTCTAGATAGGTTTCCTGGAAATTAAGTACTTCTAGATTTGTGTCCTAGAAGCTAAGTAGAAATTGATTTTCCAGGTTAGAGGTTGTGTGTTTTAAAGATCATTGATACACATTGCCGATTGCTTTTTTGGGCTGTAATTTGTGATGCTGATGTTTATAATTCAGGCCTGTGTGGTGAAATTTTTTACCTCATTTAGTCCCCAGTTACTGTTTTAATTTTTAAGTTAAAATACATTGTTATCCTTTAGTCTGAGGACTTCAGAATGTATCCTAGTTAGTTTTAACTTAACACACCACTGAGATCTGCGTGCATGTTATTTTGCCCATTCTGAGTGTGGTTAAATATGACATAGAGGAATACGTTGAGATCTCACACACAATCACAGTCACTGGTGACTTGGGAACAGAACTCCACATCCTGCCTATTGGTTTTGAAAACTGTCCCTGACTTTGCTCTTCTCCCATGTCATCTGATCTTGTGTTTAGGTTAATGATGCATGAGGACTAAATGAATGTCCAACAGTAAGTGGTTAAGTTCTTTTTAAGATTCCGACACGGGGATTAAAGACTTTATTCTTTAATTTCTAGGCTCTTCACCCAGCCATAGGAAATTTCATACGAGTTCGTCACCTAGAAAACGTCAGAGTCACACGTTGGGCTCTTCCTCCTACCCAGGTGACAGTCGGAAAGCCTCTGATTCAGACCTTTCTCCTCCGAGGAAGAAACCAAGTTCAAGGCCCCAGGGTTCTGATTCAGATCTGTCACCTCCACGGAATAGACCTGGGCGCCACAGCTCTGATTCTGACCTCTCTCCACCAAGGAGGAAACAGAGGGCCAAATCCTCTGATTCTGACCTGTCTCCACCTCGAAGGGCTCAGCCTCTGGGAAAGAAGGTAGGAATTTTCAGGAGCCATATCTTCTCTTAGAGCAGCGGTTGCCAACCGGTGGTCTGTGGACCGCTGGTGGTCCGTGAGGTCCAAAAGGTTGGTGACTGCTGTCTTAGAGTGATTTCTGTCTTCTAGCTCTATCCAGAGCCCAGAGATCTGAGCCAGTGGAGGGGGAGGCAGCTCTTGGTAGTGCAGTAAATCTAGTTCAGAGGACTGCTCCAGCTCTTTCCTTCTCTCTGAAGGCAGACTGCCTATAATACAGCCCAGGTGAACTTGTAGATACCAGAGTTCCTAAGTAGTGTCTGCCTTTATGTCATCTTAATTCCATAAATCTCATTTTAATAGGTTTAGAAAAACTTTCTCTTTTCTTAGTAATAAACTGAGAACTGTAGTTTACAGAGTGGAGTTAGCAAAAACTTTGTGTCAAATGTCACGTATTCAGATCCTACCTTTTCCACTTTCTATCTGTGAAATTTGAGCAAGATACATAATATCTCTAAGCCTCAGCTTCTTCATTGGTAAAATGTGGATAATAGTATATACTTCATAAGAGTATTGTGAAAATTAAATGAGTTAGTGTAAGTAAAACTTTTAGCACAGTACCTGGAACAAAGTAAAGAATTTATTATAATAAATTGGAGTGCAGGACCCTATATTCAGAGCTTAAAGAGAGGCACTTAAAATATAAAACTACTTCATATCACCTGGAAAGTCAGTGTTTTATTTTATTTGAAATCTATGATGAGGCCCGCGTGAGGGGCAAAAAAATCCATGAACCCTGAGTAACCGTGTTGTAAAGAACACAAGTATGAGTAAAGGAATCTTATTCCAGTGAGTGGGTTAAGAAACAGAATGTTAGAGCCAGTGGTGTGCACATCTTCCTCCAGCACAGATTTTTTAGGTGGGTCTCCTCTGCAGCCCGCGTGGTCCTGGCAGGATCGACTGGCCCGTCTCTAACCCAGGAAGTGGGGTTCTTTTGTTTGGTTCACAAAGTGAGGGCTATGTTTCAGCTGGACTCCTTGATATTTTATGTATCTCTTTAGTCCATAGGTAATTTAATATTGATCAGATTTAGCACATGGCTTAAGGATATCAGGATATACTGCATGTTCCATTTGTGGGTTGATTTGCTACCTTGATACAAGGTGGAGTTTAGTAAAAAGTTTTTATTTGGTCAGATTTTTTCATTATTCTGAAATATATCTATGATTTAAGGATCTTAGGTTTGAATTTGCATTTTAAGTGGAATATTTTATTAGTGTGAGTCTCTAATGGAGGGCTTAGAGCTTGATGCAGGTTTCTGGTTAGGTGGCCTGAGAGTAAGTCCTCATGTGTTAAGTTTATAAATGCTAAAAAATCAGAAATACAGATGCTTAGCCTTCCCTTTAATATCTTCTTGGTTTGTATTTTTGTTTACTCTTAAATTTGATAGTACTATTAGTTTTCCATGAAACTCAATTTTATTTCTTCTTTTCTATTTTGTGAATCCTGAGAATAAGATATAAGATTAGCGTTTTTGATTTGGTTATTGCTGATCTTCAGACAAAATGCACATAACTGTGTATACTCATAGAGCCTGCAACTGCATCATCTCATTAATGTTGGACGCTCCCTTTCCATTGCATAGGCTGCACACATGTATTCTGGGGCTAAAACTGGGTTGGTGTTAACTGACATACAGCGAGAGCAGCAGGAACTCCAGGAACGGGACCAAGAAACCATGGCATTTGAAGGTAAAATTAACAAAAGTGCAAAGACAAATTGAGGCTCATGTAGCTTTTCTTTTTTAAATGTAGCTTATTGTACCTGATGTTTTAAACTTTTATTTGCTCTCAAGTTTCATTTCTGCTTTTATGCATTATTTTAACTTCTCAGTGGGTCCAAATGGTACTTTTCCTTCTTGAAAAAAATAATAGTTTCAGGATCATTACCAGTAGGTACTTGTAGTCTGGCTGCAGAAGTTCTTATTTAGCATTAGAATCCCAAGTGTTTGATGTCAGCTATTAAAATATTATTTCTGATTTTGATACCTGATGTTTGTCTTTAAAAGTATAATTTTCCTTTGCAGCTGAATTCCAATATGCTGAAACCGTATTTCGAGATAAGTCTGGTCGTAAGAGGAATTTGAAACTGGAACGTTTAGAGCAAAGGCGAAGAGCAGAGAAGGACTCAGAGAGAGATGAGCTGTATGCCCAGTGGGGAAAAGGGTAAGGGAACCACTGAAAGGTAAACTAGACTACAGTGACTGGAGGGAGTTATTTCTCAGAGTCCTCTTCTGACTAGCTAGTTTATGTTTTGCCTTCAAGCTATTTTCAGGCCATGACTGGAGTGGCTTGGTTGGATATCATCCCGTGCACCAAAAGGTTTGATTCCCGGTCAGGATGCATGCCTGGGTTGCAGGCTTGATCCCCAGTTGGGGGTGTGCAGGAGGCAGCCGATCAATGTATCGATGTTTCACTCTCATGTTAATGTTTCTCACTCTCTCTTAAAATCTGTTTTAAACCTTTTTTTTAATAAAAGCTGTTTTCAAGAATGGGAAATTCATTGTGTTCAGAATATATCCTTTCAGTGATATATTCTGCACTTCCAGTTGGTATTCTAGGAATTTTACCCTTTTCAATATTTGGCCTAGGTTTCTAGAAAGAGGAGGTTCTCCAAATGTAGCAGTGTGTCCATGTCAGTGCAAGAGTAGAAATGTTAAACAGTATTACAAACCATCTTGGTTCTTTTTGCCCAGGCTTGTCCAGAGCCGGCAGCAGCAACAAAATGTGGAGGATGCAATAAAGGAAATGCAGAAGCCTCTGGCCCGCTATATTGATGATGAAGATCTGGATCGGATGCTGAGAGAACAAGAAAGGGAGGGAGACCCCATGGCCAACTTTATCAAGAAGAATAAGGCCAAGGAGAACAAGGATAAGAAAGGTGAGCCTTCTGAGAATCATCAGCGGTGCAGGTGACTTACGTGAGAGAGGGAGAGAGTCATTAGGGTGGTGATAGATAGCTATGTACAAAGAAGGCTTTCCCATACAATCTAGATTCCTTGTATTTGGGAGTTTAGGTTCCACATAATAGAGATTTCTGTATAAAATCCCCCCAGCCCCAGCCCCGCTGCCTTCTAGCTCTGGATTGAATAGTATAAATAATTGACTTGTTTTCTCTCTCTTCTCTCATTAGTGAGACCTCGCTACAGTGGTCCAGCACCTCCTCCCAACAGATTCAATATCTGGCCTGGGTATCGTTGGGATGGAGTGGACAGGTAAACCTGAATATTTCTTACATTTTTGTTTTTTCTTCTAGCTGATCCTAACCTTCCCTAACTGTAAGTCACTCTACACTCTGCCTCATTCTCTGCCCTAATGACTAGGTTAATAATTTGAAGTTTGCTTGTTTCTGTTTCCGAGGTCCTCCAATCTCATTGCCCATGATTAGAACACTCTTCCTCCTTTTTTTCTTTTCAAAGCTTAAGAAGCTCTGGCCAAACAACTCAGATGATCCTTTGTTTTTGACATTGTCACTTTTAATGATATTTTCTAAAGTTTAGGGGGTGAGTGAATGGTGGTAGTCTAGAGCCTTCTGTATGTTGCATCTAAAATATAGCCCTTGAACTGTCTCTTCACTGTCTTAGGGGACAAAATGAGTTACTTGTAATACATCACTGACCCCTGCCACCGTATCTTTATTTTTTATGTTAATCCTCACACGAGGATATTTTTTTTCCATCAAATTTTTTTTTATTTTTAGAAGGGAGGGTGGGAAGGAAGGATGCGGTGGGGGGGGGGGGTGGGAGGGAGGGGGAGAGAGAGAGAGAGAGAGAGAGAGAGAGAGAGAGAGAGAGAGAGAAACATTGATGTGAGGAGACACATCTGTTGTTTGGCTCCTACACACGCTGGGGCTGGGGATCTAACCTGCAACCCAGGTACATGCTGTTCACTGGGAATCGAACCAGAAACCCTTCGGTGCACGGGCCAATACTCTAACCACATAGCCACACTGTCCAGGGCCCTACCACCTTATCTATTCACCTGCCTGCATCTGTACACCCCTGCTCTAATTTCCTGTCTGTTACCATGAATGAACTATAACATGCTGGATCCTATCCCCTTTTGCCTACTCACATCAATGTTTCTCTCTCTCTCTCTCTTTCTCTCCCCCACCCGCATCCTTCCTTCCCACCCTCCCTTCCACTCTTTCTAAAAATAAAAAAAAAAATTTGATGGAAAAAAAATATCCTCGGGTGAGGATTAACATAAAGACATTTTTCTAGCATCTAATACAATGATTCTCAAACTTTTTGATCTTAAGACCCCTCCACACTTAAAAATTATTGAGGACTCCCAAAAAACTTTATTTGTGTTGGTTAAACTTATTAATATTTCTAATATTTACCAAGTTAGAAATTAAACTGAGAAGTTTAAAAAGCATATTTTTTGGTTCATTAAAAATAATAAAGCCAGCCCTAGCTTGTTTGGCTCAGTGAATGGAGTGTTGACCTGCAGACAGAAGGGTCCCGGGTTCCATTCCGGTTAAAGGCACATGCCGGGGTTGTGGGCTCGATCCCCAGTAGGGGTTGTGCAGGAAGCAGCCGATCAATGATTCTCTCTCATTGATGTTTCTATCTCTCACCCTCTTCCTTCATCTCTGAAATCAATAAAAATATATTTTAAACAAATTTTAAAAAGCCATTACATTAGCATAATTACCATATTTTTAAAGAAAAATAATTATATTTTTCAAACAAAAAATAGAATAATGGAATTGGTTTACATTTTAAAAAATCTCATTGAAGTCTGGCTTAATAGTAGACAGGATTTTGCATTTAGTCTGTTGCATTATATTTAGTTGAAGTAAAGGTAGAAAATTCGGCTTTATACATAGTAATTAGAAAAGAAGGGTGTACAGTACAGTAAAACCTCGATGTAATGGACTAACTCAAGCGAGGGGGTGTCCGTTAAAGCTGCAACTCCATTATACAATAAAGTAGGTTTTCTGAATGTATATTTAAAAATTGACAAATTAGTTTAACTGTTTTTACTTATGTAGACACATTTGTGTAATTGAAATTATGTATGAAAAGTTTAATTTTCACAGTAGTTTTTATATATGTTACTGTAATTTTAAATTTATACTGAATAGGTCTAGTAAATCGGTCCAGCTACCTTGCGTAAACAAATGTACACAGCTGGGGCATGGCTTAGCGCATGTCACTGGTTAAAACTGCTGCAGAAAGTCACATCATGCGACAACAGAACCAATAACCTTGCTTGATGCGGTGTGATCACGTGTAAATCCCCGAACATTGTTTAAGAGCAGTGACTCTTGGATTTAAATATGTAGACTGTAGTTGTAGATATTTTTTTTCCAACCTGGCCTATTTGCTAAAATTTGTTAAAAATGACAGTGAATTAATACCAAAAATTAACCTATTAATTTAATTATAAGCAAGTCTTGGTTAAAAGCATTTTAAAATTAACAGGGTATTAATTTACACATATGACATATGGACTGGAAAGTTTTGTCCATTAAAGACAAAGTCCATTAAATCAAGGTCCCAAAAATCAAGGGTTTGCTGTATTTTATATTTTGATACCACACAAAAAATCTCCAGTTTATTAAAGGTTATTTATAATATGGAATCTAAAACTATATAAAAAAACTTTTATACTGTTACATTAAAATCTATTGTTTGTTTTTTTCCTACTTTGGGATGGATCTTTTACCCCTGCATAATTTTATAACATCATGCACTAGACATTTGAAAAATATTATTTCGCTGAGTTTTTCAGACCTTTCAAATATTGACGTATTTCATTATATAATAGCAAATAGCTGTGTATTTTTTTAAATTTCTTTATTGATTAAGGTATTACATATGTGTCTTTTAACATTACCTCTGATCTCATCACAAAATCTTCAAATAACAGAAAGCGAAAGAGTTCATGGTGGCAGATACAAGTGTCTCAAAATTCTTTGTTGCTCCACTTAGTTTTGCATTCATTGGTTGCTTCTTGGAGGTGCCCTGACCGGACATTGAACCAGGAACCTTGGCATATCAGGGTGATGCTCTAACCAACTGACCTACCGGGCTAGGGTGCATAATAAATACCTTAATTTGTAGATTCCATCAGTTTTTGTACTTAGAGGATCATGTCCTGTGTGAATAGAGACAGTTTGACATCTTCCTTTCCAATCCAGATGCCTGTTGTTTCTCTTTCTTGCCTTGTTGCACTAGCTAGAACTTCCAGTGAAGAAGTAGAATAAAAGAAGTAAGACCTTGTTCCTAATCTTAGAAGAAAAACATTGCATTGCTCCTAATCTTAGAAGGAAAACATTCAGTTTTTTACCATTAAATATGTCTTAAGCTATAGCTTTTTTTTTTATAGATTCTCTTTATTAAGAAAGTTCCTTTCTATTCCTAGTTTGCTGAGGGTTTATTTTTTCTTTCAGGAATGTATGTTGGGTTTTGTTCAAAATAATTTATAATTTTCCTTTTGGTTCATTCTTTGATTTGTGAGTTACCGAGGACATTGTTTAATTTCAAATATTTAGACTTTTCTAGATATCTCACTGTTATTGACTTCTGATTTAATTTCACTGAGGTCAGAGAATGTACTCTGTAATATTTTGGTCTTTTGAAATTTGTTAAGCCATATTTCATGGCCCAGTATGTGGTTTACCTTGGTGAATAGTCAGTTTGCGCCTGAAGGTTATATGTATTCTACAATTGTTTGTTGCAGTGTTTTGAAAATCTTTTGTGTGTTTTTTAAAAATAAACTTTTGTTTTGGAATAATTTTAGATTTATAGAAAATTTGCAAAGATATAAAGAATTCCCATACATTCCTCATTCAGTTTCATTATCATGGTACATTTATCAAAACTAAGAAACCAGTATTGGTATGTTGTTATTAATGTACCAGGTTTTATTTGGCTTTCACCAGTTTTCCCATTAATGTCCTTTTTCTGTCCAAGTATCTAGTTCAGGAGACCACATTACATTTAGTTGTCATGTCTCTTTAGTCTCCTCTGATCTGTGGCAGTTTCTGTCCTTGCTTTTTGTAACCTTCATAATTTGGGGTATGGTCAGGTATTTTGGAGAATGTCCCTCAAATTGGGTTTGTCTGATGTTTTTCTCACAGTTAGATTGAGGTTAGGAGTTTTGGAAAGAATGCCACAGTGGTGGAGTGCCCTTTTTATCACTTCCTTTTAGTGGGTGCATGGTAGCCACATGACATCAATAGCGATGTTAACCTCAATCACGTGAGCAAGGTAGTGTTTGCCAGGCTTCTCCACTATTTCCCCCCTTCTGTACTCTGTTCTCCAGAAGTGAATTACTGAGTTCAGCTTACATTCAAAAGGGAACCAGTGGGAGGATATCTACCTATATTATTTGGACTTTTTCTGTAAAGAAGGTTCATTTCATCTCCCCATTATTCAACCATTTTATTTTTATTATTTTTTTAATATATATTTTATTGATTTTTTACAGAGAGGAAGGAAGAGGGATAGAGAGTTAGAAACATCAATGAGAGAGAAACATCGATCAGCTGCCTCTTGCACACCTCCTACTGGGGATGTGCCCGCAACCAAGTTACGTGCCCTTGACCGGAATCGAACCTGGGACCTTTCAGTCCGCAGGCTGATGCTCTATTCACTGAGCCAAACCGGTTTTGGCCTCAACCATTTATTTTTATCAGTATGGACTTAATGTGTATTTTATACTCTGGATTGTAATCCAGTAGTATGTTATTTATTTTATTACTTAAATTGTTCCATTCTTTAGCCATTGGGAATTTGTTCAGGTGTCCCTTTGACATGCCCCCGTTTTATTTCTGAATCCCCTGTTCTTGATACTGCAGGTTGCTCCAGGCTCATCTTATGTCTATTTTCCCTGCCCAACACTAGAATCAGCCATTTCTCCAAGGAGCCCTGGCTGCTTTTTGTGTAGAGTAGTATGTGAAAACCAAGATCTGACTGCTAGAAGTGCTTGCTGTTACTGGGTGTCATTGCTTCCAGACCTTAGCAGACAGAGCTAGGTAATGCATGTATAGTAATTTATGTATACACACATACCTCTATTTTGCTGTTTCCATCGGTATGTATCTGTGTATATGAACATATATTTATATATACAGATTTATAAATATGAGTTCATACTGATGTAACTGACTCTAATCCAGTAGTACTTTTCCTTCTTACTTATCTATCACTTCCCTTTAGAAATTTAGAAATCTGTCATTCACCATCTACCATCCATTTTGTTCATCCCAATATACAAGTAATACAGTTTAAGAATTTAAAAATTCAGAAATGAGAAACAAATTTACCAACTGGAGAGTAGCATTTCTTTGGTTATTACCCTTATAGTTTAATCAAAATACAGTTTTCAACATAAAGGGTCAGCTCCCTGTTCCCCCTCCCTACAGTGCTGTTATGTCATACAAAATAAAATAGTTAGACTCACTGTCATAGCCTGCGGTCTGTCCTGGAGTCTCCTGGCATCCTGGGTAGTTTTTCCCTTTCATAGTTTACTTATATTGATGTTTGATCTTTAGGATGGTGTACAGCTCTTTGAGGTTTGACAAATGCAGTCATTCATCCACTGCCCTAGTACTGTATAGAACAGTTCCATCACCCTAAAATTTCCACTAAAAGTTCCTTTTTAGACCATTGTAGCCCCTCCACCAGTCCCTTGTAATTACTGTTCTCTTTTCTGTCCCTATAGTTTTGCCTTTTCCAGATGTCACATGAATGAAGTCATCCAATATATAGCCTTTTGGGTCTGACTTCTTGCAAAATGCATTTAATATTTATTAATGTTCTTGCATGGACCAGTACTTTATTCCTTCTTGTCACTGAGTAATATTCCATTGTATGGGTGTATTACAGATATCTTGGTTACTCCTAGTTTTTAGTGATTGTGAATAAAGTTGTAATAAACATTTGTGTATAGCTTTTATGTATACATAGTTTTCAGTTTACTTGGGTAAATATCCAGCAATTGCTGGGTTGAATGGTGAGACTATATTTAATTTTATAAGAAACTGTCAAATGTCTTCTAAAGTGGCTGTATATTGTTTTACATTACAGCAAAGAATAAGGATTCCTATTGCTCCATATCCTTGCCAGCATTTTGGTATTGTCAGTGTTTTGGATTTTAGGTGTGTAAGTTGTATTCAATTTTAATTGCTCTATTATCTTTTTAGTTATACCTCTGTGAAATTTTCTTTAGTGTTTGGTCTAAGGATCACAACATGTATCTTTAACTTATAGCTTACTGAGAGTTATCATTGTACTATTTCACATAAAATATAAGAGCCTTACAACACTGTAGTTCCACTTACCTTTTGTTCTTTTTGCTAATGTTGTCATACATATTACATAAAAAATGATATAAGTCCCATAATACAATGTTACAATTTTTACTTTGCAGTTTTATATATATATCCTATATAATAAAATCCTAATATGCAAATCGACCAAACGACAGAATGACCAGCCACTAAGATGCGCACTGACTACCAGGGGGCGGATGCTCAATGCAGGAGCTGCCCCCAGCCCTCATACCCCCACTAGCAGTGGCAGCAGGGGGTGGGGCTGGCAAACAGGTGGCGCCAGCCTGCCAGCCAAGGCGGGTACCAGCGGGGGTCCCCCCGATTACCCCGCTGGTCTCCCCGCAGATCGGCCCTGATTGCCAACCAGGCCTAGGGACCCTACCCATGCATGAATGTCGTGGACTGGGCCTCTAGTATATAAATATACTAGTGTTCTGATGCACAGATTTGTGCACAATGAAAAGAAATTAAATAGAAGGTGGCTGGCGGGGTGGGACTGGGCCAAACAGGCCGGACACGCCCTGGAGCCAACCTTCCATGGTCCCTCTCTGGTTGGCTGCACCTGGGGTGGTGCTGTGGCTCGAAGGGTATCTGCGGAGTGAGCGGGGTCCTTCCGGCAGGTGGGGTTCCTCGGCCTGGCCTGCAGAAATCAGGCCGAAACCGGCTCTCCGACATCCCCCGAGGGGTCCTGGATTGCGAGAGGGAGGTTCTCGGGTGATTCACTCTGGAATTGGGCTCCCTCCTCTCTGGTTCCAGGGTGCGTCACCCAGGAACCACCGCTGCCAAGTCACCGCAGCTCGGCAGCTCCTGTGTTGATTGTCTGCTTCCTGGTGGTGTGTGTGTCATACCTATCAGATGGCTGGACGGTTGCTTAGCCTTTTATATATATAGATGCTATGTTTTTGTTGATTTTAGTGAGAGGAAGGGGGGAGAGAGAGAAAAACATTGATGAAAGAGAAAACATCATCAGCTGCTTCCTGCATGCCCCCTACTGGGGTTCAAACCCACAGCCCAAGCATGTGCCCTGATCAGAAATCAAAATGGTGACCTCTCGGTGCATGGGAGGACACTCGACCAACAGCCACACCGGCCAGGGCTACAGTTATATTTTTTAAAGTTACTAAGAAAACAAAAGAAAAAAATGTATAGTTGTTAATATGTACTCACATATTTACCATTTCTGGTGCTCTCCCTTCTTTCTAAAGAACTGCTTTTAACATTCCTTCAGCGCCAGTCCAGTGGCACCACATTTTCTCAGTTTTTGTTGATAGAAAATGTCTTTTTCACCTTTATATTTTTAAAATGTTACTTAAGAAATAATTGTTGACTCACAAGAACTTGAAAAAATATTACAGTGTGTTACAGTGTATCCCTTCCCCAACTTGCCTCAATGATAATCTTATATAACCATAGTACATTATCAAAATAAGGACATTGACATTGACATGATTCTATTAATGAATTTAGAGACCTTTTTCTTGCCTTTATTTCTGAAGGGTAGTTTCACTGACATGACTGCCTATTGACCCACAAGCTCTATCTGGGTAATCAGAGGCTCCTTATTCCCTCCCTTGTCCTTGGAATTTATGTCACATTTATTCTTCCCATACTAGCAGCCAATACAAAGATGTAGTCTAGAGAGAGTAAGGTGTTGAGACCAGCTTGGCTGAATATGTGACTGAAAGTTAAAGCTTCTATATAAACTTTAAAGATTCTGGCAGGCAGGTGCCCAAGACCAGCCTTATATGTAAGTCCCCTTGCTTATTAAAACTCTAATCTGGAGTGGTCTTCCTCTTTGGTCTCTTCTTGTCCTCTGCATACAGAGGCCAATTTTACATTTCACCTAGGGAACTTCTGAGGTTGCAGTATCATACCTGGAACTCTGGTTGACAGTACCAGAGTTCTGACAGTTTTGCCAGCCCTTTAAAGATGTTTCATCGTTTTCTGGTCTCCACTGTTTCTGATTAGAAGTCAACACTCAGTCCTCATTTCTTATATGATTACCTCCCTCACCCCCTCCCCCCGCCGCCCCAACACACACACACACACACACACACACACACACACACACACACACACACACAGTACTATATTTTTTTTTCTGGCAGCTTTCAAGATTTTCTTCTTGTCTTTTGTTTTTAGCAGTTTGACTATGATGCACCTAGATGTGGTTTTCTTTGTGTTTATCCTGCTTTGGGTTTGTTGCACTTTCTGGACCTATGAGTTTATGTTTTTCACATTTGGGAAGTATTTGGCTATTTTTTCTTCAATTGTTTTGTTTTTTTTTTTCCTTGAGCCACTCTTCTTGAATTACACTATTATTCTACCACTTGATATTCTCCCACAGATCTCTGAAGTCTTGTTTATTTTTCTATCATTTTTCTCTATGATTAAGATGGGACAATTTCTGTTATCTGTTTTCAAGTTCATTGACTCTTTGATCTGCCATCTCCAGTCTATTTGGCCCATACAATGAATTTTTCATTTAAGCTAGTTCATTGTATTTCAACTCTAGAATGTTCATTTGAAAGTTTCTATTTTTCTGCTGATATCTCCTATCTGTGCACTCATTAAGAGACATTTTTGTCTTTCTTGAGACTATCCTATATAATAAAGAGGTAATATGCAAATTGACCATCACTCCAACACACAAGATGGCCGCCCCCATATGGTCAAAGATGGCCTCCACAAGATGGCTGGCAGGGGAGGGCAGTTGTGGGCGATCAGGCCGGCAGGGGAGGGCAGTTGGGTGGTGACCAGGCCTGCAGGGGAGGGCAGTTAGGGACGACCAGGCTGGCAGGGGAGGGCAGTTAGGGGTGATCAGGCCAGCAGGGGAGGGCAGTTAGGGGCAATCGGGCTGGTAGGCAAGCAGTTAGGCGTGGATCAGGCTGGCAGGGGAATGGTTCGGGGGTGATCAGGCTGGTAGGCAGAAGCGGTTAGGGGCTGATCAGGCAGGCAGGCAGGCGAGTGGTTGGGAGCCAACAGTCCTGGATTGTGAGAGGGATGTCCCACTGGGATCGGGCCTAAATGTGCAGTCGGACATCCCTCAAGGGGTCCTAGATTGGAAAGGGTGCAGGCTGGGCAGAGGGGACCCCCCCCCCACCATGCACGAATTTTGTGCACCGGGCCTCTAGTTTAAAATAGTGCTTTAAAGTCCTGTCTGCTAATTGCATATTTAGGTCACATCAGGATTGGTTTCTAATAATAGCTTCTTCTTGAGTTTGATCCCATTTTCTGTTTCTTTGCATGTTTGGTCATTTTCTTTTATTATTATTCATTAATTTATTCCCTCCGCCCCCATTTTTAAATATTTTTTAAATTACAGTTGACATACATTATTATATTAGTTTCAGGTGTGTACCCCAGGGATTAGCCATTACATAATTTAGTAAGTGATCATCTCAATAAATCTCACACCCATCTGACACCATTGATACTAATGAGGATATTATTGCCTATATTCCCTATGCTGTACTTTACATCCCCATGACCATTCTGTAACAACCAATTTGTACGTCTTAATCCCTTCATCTTTTTCACCCCTTTCCCAACTCCTATCTGGCAACCATCAAAATGTTCTCTATCAATGAGTCTGTTTCTGGTCCATTTGTTCATTGATGTTGTTTTTTAGATTCAACTGTTGATAGATATGTATTTCTTGCCATTTTATTGCTCATATTTTTGATCTTTCTCTTCCTCCTCCTCCTTCCTTTTCTTCTTCCTCTCCCTCTTCTGCAAGCAGGCCCTTTAGCATTTCATATAATATTAGTTTGGTGTTGAAGAACTCCTTTAACTGTTTATTGTGTGGGAAGTTCTTTATCTGTCCTTTGATTCTAAATGATAGCTTTGGCCCTAGCCAGTTCGGCTTAGTGGGTTAAGAGTCAGCCTGGGGACTGAAGGTTCCTAGGTTTGGTTCCAGTCAAGGATACATACCTTGGTTGCAAGCTTGATCCCTGGCCCTGGTTGGGGTGTGTGCAGGAGGCAACCAATCAATGTGTCTTTCTCCCAATGATGCTTCTTGTTCTCTGTCTCCCGCTCCCTTCCACTATCTCTAAAAATCAGTGGAAAATGTCCTCGAGTGATGATTAACAAAACAAACAAGCAAATAAAATAAATGATAGCTTTGCTGGGTAGAGTAATCTTGATTGTAGGTCCTTGCTTTTCATCACTTTGAATATTTCTTGCCAATCCTGTCTGGCCTGCAAAGTTTCTGTTGAGAAATCAGCTGACAGTCTTATGGGAGCTTCCTTGTGGTAAGTAACTGCTTTTCTCTTGCTGCTTTTAAGATTATTTCTTTGGCCTGGCCAGTGTGGCTCAGTTGGTTGAGCGTCGTCCCATGTACTGAGGGGTTGCTGGTTCAATTCCCGATTAGGGCACATACCCAGGTTGTGTGTTTGGGGTATGCCAGAGGCAACCAGTTGATTTCTCTCTCTCCTTCCCTTCTCTCTCTCAAATCAATAGAAATATATATTTTTAAAAAACACAAAAAGATTCTCTCTTTGTGCATTTTAATTATGATGTGTCTTGGTGGAGGCCTCTTGGGGTTTATCTTGTTTGAGACTCTGTGCTTCCTGACTTGTATGTCTGTTTCATTCACCAAGTTAGGGAAGTTTTCTATCGTTAGTTTTTCAGATAGGTTTTCAATTTCCTGCTCTCTCTTTTCTCCTTCCAGCATCCTCATGATGTGAATGTTGGTATGCTTGAAGTTGTCCCAGAGGCTCCTTACACTAACCTCATTTTAAAAAAATTCTTTGATTTTAGCTGTTCTGATTAGGGTTTTTCACTTCCTTATATTCCAAATTGCTGATTTGATTCTCGGTTTCATCTGTTCTACTGTTGATTCTCTGTAAGTTATTCTTTATTTCAGTTAGTGTATCCTTCATTTCTGACTGGTCCTTTCTTATGCTGTTGAGGTTCTCACTAAGTTCATTGAGCATCCTTATAACCAGTGTTTTGAACTCTGTATCTAATAGATTCCTTGCCTCCATTTTGTTGATAGTTGTTTTTGTTTGTTTGTTTGTTTTCCTGGAGGTTTGTTCTTTTCTTTCATTTGGGACATGTTTCTTTGTCGCTTCATTTTGGCAGCCTCCCTGTGTTTGTTTCTATGTATTAAGTAGAGGTGCTGCGTCTCCCAGGCTTGGTAGAGTGGCCTTGGTAGTAGTTGTTCTGTAGGGTCCAGTGGCGCAATCTCCCCAATCACCCAAACTGGGCTCTCAAGGTGGGCCCCCTTTGTGGGTTGTGTACACTCTCCTCTTGTAGTTAAGCCTTGATTGCTATTGAGACGTCAATGGGAGGGATTTGCCCCCAGGCCGATCAGTTGCAAGGACTGGCTGCAACCGCTGACCACTGACCACTGACCTCCGACCATTGTGGAGGATCAGCTGTGCCATAGGCCCACTCCACAGAGCAGAACTTACTTCAGTGTGGCTCTTGTGTCTGCTCAGTCAAACTTGTATGTGTTGATTGTGGAAGTGGTTGGGTAGTGATGTTTTGATGTGGTCTGAGGCTGTGGGGCCTCCTGGGAGGTGTAGGCCAAGGTCAGCTACTGCCTGTGTTCTGCCTGGGGCCACCCAGCATGAGCCACAGAGCAGTCTGCAGATAGCGGCTACTTGTGCTGGGCTTGAAGGTGCCCAGGTGCTGCCAAGCTGTGAACCAAGACTGGCTGCTGCTAGTGCCAGGCCTGGGGCAACTTGGCCATAGGTATGGGGCACACTGAGGCTAGATGCTCCTCCTTTTACAGATTTTAGGAAAATCTTTTCCATTTGTATGTAACAGCCACTGGAAACAGCTTGGATGGACCTGACAGTTGCACCAGGTGCAAACAGTGTGAGCCAGGTTGATAGAATCTCAGATATGGCACCTGCCTGCTGGCTCTGTTGGGGGAGGGTTCATCAAAGGAGTAATGGCCTCTGCCAGCACCTCTATCTGGCAGAATGCTGCCCCTCCAGCTCTTGCCCTAATGCTGGACAATTTAGTTCCTCCCCATGTGTCCCTGGTCCCTATTAAACTGCTGCCCCAGTGCTGGAGCTCAGAAGGAATGAGTCTAAGTCCATGCATGGGCTATTTTAGAGCAACTGCCTGGGACTCCAGCAGCCCGCTGTCTCCCTCAGTTTCAATTCCCTCTGGTTTTTACAGCCAGAAGTTATGGGGACTTTTCTTCCTGGCACTGGAACCCTGGGCTGGAGGGGCCTAGTGTGGGGCTGGGACCCCTGGCTCCTTGGGGACCACCACTGTGGAGATATTCCTTTTGATTTTCTCCTCTCCTCCTACCAGTCTCGATGTGGCTTCTTTAATTCCCTAGTTGAAGGACTTTCATTCAGCCAGATTTCAGGCAGTTTGGAATGGTGGTTGTTCAGTTGTAGTTTTGATGGCTGCATTTACCTATGCCACCATCTTGTCCAGAAGTCTCCCATTTTCTTTAACATGTTCTGGACATTATGAATGAAAAATTGTAGAGACTTTCAATCCTGTTATTCCTCTGAAGTGTGTTGATTTTTTTTTAAATATATTTTATTCATATTTTACAGAGAGGAAGGGAGAGGGATAGAGAGTTAGAAACATCGATGAGAGAGAAACATCGATCAGCTGCCTCCTGCACACCTCCCACTGAGGATGTGCCCGCAACCAAGGTACATGCCCTTGACCGGAATCGAACCCGGGACCTTTCAGTCCGCAGGCCGACGCTCTATCCACTGAGCCAAACCGGCTTTGGCAGAAGTGTGTTGATTTTTATTCTAACAGTTAACTTGGCTGTTTTGTGTCTTCTTTACAGTGGGCAGCAGCTAAAATTTCTGCTCAGTTCTTTTAATTCCTAGCTGCTGCCTTTTCATTGGGTCCAATGGGGTTTCCCTGCTCAAGCACAGTTTAGCAGCTAGTCAAGGATTTGGGGGCAGTTTATGTGTAGATTTTGGAGGGGGGGGGTCATCCCTTTTGCAGCTCCCCCCTTTCAGGATTTTCAGCTATTCTTTCCAGTTTGCACTGACACCTCAAGCCAGTAACCCTGTGGCTTTCTGCCTCTATGAACTGTGCAGATTTGGAAGTACCCTCTGGCCAAAAGCCTCACAAATCTCTTTTCACAGATAGATTTTCATCCCGAATCTACTTGCTTTTGGTCACTCTCCCATGCCTTCAAATACTTGCGAATACTTGAATTTTGATATGTTGTCTACACTTTATAATTGCTGTCTGAGGGTAGATTAGTCTGCCCAAGTTCCTCTGCTGTGACTGGAACCCACCATTCTACCTTATAAGGTCTAAGGCATTATCTTCTGTCCCTGAAACTACCATTAAAATTCAAGGCTCTAGCCCCGCTGGTGTGGCTTAGTGGTGGACTGTCATCCCATGCACCTAGAGGTGGCTGGTTTGAGTCCCCATCAGGGCACATGGCTGGAGTGGTTGCAGGCTCTGTCCCCACTAGGGGGCATGCAGGAAGCAGCTGATCAACACTTCTCTCTCTCTCCATCCTCTCTCTAAAAATATCAATAAAAACATATTTTTAAAAAGTTCTGGGCTCTATTTTCTCATATTCCCAGGTATCCTTAGGGTGGCTGTGGTTTTGGTTTGGGTTACTGCTTCTGTTTGAAGCTCACTGTGTATAGGCTCTTTGATAGCAGGAGGATTTTCCAGAATGCTGATTTGCCATAAAGCCAGAAGTAGAATTTTGTTAAAAGTATATTTTTATTGATCTCAGAGAGGAAGGGAGTGGGAGAGAGAGTAAGAAACATCATTGATGAGAGCGAATTATCATTCGGCTGCCTACTGCACACCCCTACTAGGGGTCGAGCCACAAACCAGCCATGTGCCCTGACCAGGAATCGAACTGTGACCTCCTGGTTCATAGGTTGACACTCAACCACTGAGCCATGCTGGCTGGGCAGAAGTAGAATTTTTGTAACCACGACTGTAAAGATTTTCCCTGCTATATTGAGTTGTTTTCTCTTTTCTACGTTTTTGGATCCAAAACTTAGAACTCTCTCTGACCTAGTGTTTTACTGGTGTCTAATTTGTCTCTATCTCTCCTAGTAATTTTTCTCTATTTCTCATTCTTGTTTTTTCCTAGATTTGTCTTTTTAATTCCCTTTTTCATCTTTTCTTTCTGATTATTCATTCTTTCATCATCTTTTCTAGTTTTGTTTTGGTCCACTGAAAATGAATATTTCTATAACAGAATTAGAAAAGCTCATAAGGTTATTACCCTAATTCTCATGATCTATAAAAGAGAACTGATGCCCAGATGATTTAACAATTTACCTGAGTCATTCAGCTTATCTGATAAAGCTGGGGTTAGAACCCTGGGCTGCTGATTCTCTAGTCCCAAGCTTTACCAACAACGACAAGGAGTTCTCTTGCAGTTTTCTTTTTAATTTTTAATTTATTTAGGGATTGGTTTATTATTCATATGTCCTTTGTCTGTATGACCCTATTAGTGTTGATTCTCTTAAGTACTCATTCCCCAAGGCAAAAATCAGTCATTTCCTTGGTACTCTAGAAGACCATGCATGCTTCTAAGGATGGAGATGGTGCTGTTCATAGTAAGCTTCCCTTCCTCGAAGCCTTCTATTACTCATCCTACACCCCGACTCCACCCTTAGGGAAGCCTTAGGAAATAGGGGAGCCTGCTACCCCAGGTAGTTCATTGACCCTTAGCATACATGTTACAACTTTAAGTAGCTACATACTAGGTGTCAGGGTCTCATAGTTAGTGAGAGTCCTTGAGGCCAGGAATTCACTTTCTATCTAGTGAAGACAAACAGTAAATGATAAGTATCAGTGCTACTAGATAAGTATTAAAAGAGGATTTTCAAGGTGCCTTGGAGGGTGTGGACAGGGAATACTTCCTAGAGGATGTGATATCTGAGCCTAGTCTTTAGTTGTGTCAGCTTCCAGCCAAGAGAAGGAAAGGAAGGGTGTTTAAGGAAGAGGACTATATATACACAAGCAAAGTCATAAGGATATGGAAGTGGTCGTAGTGTTAGGGGAACAGCACTAAGTGTGAGTGGAGTTTACGTCGTGGACTAACGGGTAAGCAGGGCCTGGGCACAGAAGGCCTTGGAAGCATTTCTGAGCATCTTGTTCATCACACTAGAGACAAAGGGGAGCCTCTGAAGGACTAACAGCAGCATTTCCTCTCTTAGACAGACGGTGGTGATGGCAGTAATCTGAAACATTTCATAGGCATCGTGTGGAAGTAGAGAGACCAGGTACAAGGCTGTTGCGGTAGATCAGGCTATAGGGTGAAGTCTGTGCCCTGGCAGTGATGTTAAGAATGGAGAAGAAGAGGTGGAGAAGTGTTTAGGGTATATGACGGCAGGATTTGGTGACTGGTTGTAGAGAGGCAGAGATACTGGATTTGGCACCAAGGAAAGGCATTGGTGGCCTGAAGGAGAGCTAACTTTGTGGCATAGTGAAGCAAAAGCCAAGTTCTAATGTGTTAAGGAGTGAATGACAAGTGAGGAAGTACAGACCGCGAATGCAGGCTCTTCTAAGAAGTTTATGTAAGAGGACAGAGTGATGCATAGTATTAGAAGGGAGTTGACGTTCACTCCTTGAAACTCACTTCTGTATTGGCTTTTATGACACCCTACCCCTCATTCTTTTCTCTTATCATTTCTTCTTGGCCACCTTTAAGCTTTCTTTCCTCTGTGCATGTTTCTCAGGGCTCCATCCATAACCCTTAGCTGTTTTCGTTCTCACTTCATGTGCTCTCTCTGGCCTAATCTTACCTAGCCACACCTTCATTATGTACATGATTCCCAAATCTATATTTGCAGTTCATTCTGGTGTATCTAGCTGTGTATTGTGTTTCTCTATTGATGTGCACTTAAGGTATCTTAAATGAATATATTCAAAACAAATCATCAGCTTCCCCTACTCTAAACCTTTTCCTTCTCTTGTCTTCTACCCAGGTTAGTAGTATCCTCATTCATCTGGAATTATTAACCTGTGGGTCAAACTTAGCTCTTTCTTCTTTGCTTTTATGTACCCAGTCAGTCCCTAAGTCCTACTGTGTCTTCTTTCTCTCTCCCTCTTCTTTGCCATTACTTTCATTACCTGTTGTCTGTACCACTGCAGTAACTTTCCTGCTCTGATCTACTCCAAAGTGTTCTCTCTCTTTTTTAAAAATATGTTTTTATTGATTTTTAGAGAGGAAGGGGGAGAGAGATAGAAACATCGATGAGAAGGGAACATCATCAATTGGCTGCCTCCTGCACATACTCCCACCGGGGTTCGAGCCCACAACCCCAGCATGTGCCCTGATCAGAAATTGAACTGAACTGGCAACCTTTTGGTTCCCAGGTCGACGCTCAACTGCTGAGCCACACCGGCTGGGGTAGAGTGTTCTCTTTGAAATGCATTTTATGCTCCTGCTTTAAATCAGTTCCTACTGGATGAAACCTAAGCTTTTCACTGTGGCCTATAAAGCTGATTATGATTTTGCCTCTGCCTATCTTTCTGACTTTGTCTTGTGCTATTCCCTTTGTCATAGTTTAAGCTCCAGCCATACTAGTTTGCCTTTGGGTCCCTGCACGTAGCAGGCTATTTCTCATTTTTGTGCCTTTGCTCTTATTGCTCAAGCTGTGCTTGTCTGGAAATACCCTCCCAACACTTCTGGCTCTCCCAAACTCCAACCCTCTGGTTAATTCTGTCTTTTAGACTTAGCTTAGGGACTACCTCCAAGAAGCCTTTCCTGACTATATCCATCTACCTCCCAAGCTGGGTAAGATCTCAGTTCTGTTTCTGTGATACCCAATATATACTTTTACCATAGTTTATGCTTTTAATTTTAATTATTTGTTTAAAAGTCAATCTCCTATGAGTTCATCAGGACAAGTGCTGTGCTCTACTCATTTTCATGACACAGTGCCTAGTATGTAAAGAATTCACTAAATGTTTTTGTAATGAATGGATAAAGTATAAGATGTAGATATCACGTGAGAGTGAGTTGGGCCTTTAGAAAGTGGTAAATGTTTGGAACAGTTGATAAAGCCTGGGAAGAGTCTGAACAAGGACTAAAACAGGATGAATTTTAAGTTTTGCCCTTTTGATTCTATTGCATGTATCTTAAGTATTTCTCATGCCTTATTTTCTTCCTTATTCATTAATTGTGAACTCTTTTTTTTTTTTTCAAAAGTAAGTGTCCAATTCAGGATTCTGGCTGATTGATATCTCTTGATTGCAGATCCAATGGATTTGAACAGAAGCGCTTTGCCCGGCTTGCCAGCAAGAAGGCAGTGGAGGAACTTGCCTACAAGTGGAGTGTTGAAGATATGTAACTTTTCTGAGGCTGTGGGGGCCCCTGGGGGTTGTGGTAATGGACACAGACCAGCCAGATGTCTAGCCGTAAAAGCTGTCTATGCTAATAATCAGGGCCCACACACACCAGCAACTCTGAATGCTAGTTTTGACCACTTGAGAAAAACTTCACCATTTGAAAAGAAGAATATCTGAAACCTGATGTTTGGACTGAGGCACCTGTAATTTCTCAGGTGTGCCAGCATTGGTGGTTGTTGCTGGCTTTCAGAAGAAACATTGATTTCTAGTGTCCCAGGGTTTGTTCTTGGTTAGGTTTTTTAATAAATATACATTTATTTTTTTAAAATCACTTTCTGAACTGGGTATTCTGTTTCTGGGAAGGATACAAGCTAATAATATTGAACCCCCAGGGATCATGGAGGGTAACGGTTGGATTTTTCATATACCTGCTATATAGAAAGCAGGATAGTAGCTGTAAAACGCCTCCTAACTGGGTTTCGCTTTCTGTGGTTTCAGTTAATGCATGGTCAGCCATGTCTGAAAATATTAAATGGAAAATTCCAGAAATAGTAAGTTTTAAGTTGCCCATCGTTTTGAGTAGCATGATGAAATCTTGCTCTGTCCCACTCCATCCTGCCCAGGATCTGAATCATCCCTTTGCCCAACATCTCCATGCTGTATATGTTACCCACCCATTAGTCACTTGGTAGCCATCTGGGTTATCAGATTGACTGTTGTGGTATCTCAGTGCTTGTGTTCAAGTAACCCTTATTTTACTTACTGATGACTCCAAAGCGCAAGAGTAATGGTGCTGGTAGTTTGGATATGCCAAAGAAGCTGTAAAGCGCTTCCTTTAAATGAAAGGGTATGTATGTACAGGAAAAAACATGGTATATATAGGGTTCAGTACTATCTGTGATTCCAGGTATCCACTGGGGGTGTTGGAATGCATTCCCTGTAGATAAGGGGGGACTACTGTATCAGTGAAAACTTTCACAGTGATAGAGCTTTCCTCTTGGAAAACAAGAGGGCTAAACTGGATTTAAGAATAGACATGGCTATTGAGAGACATGATAAAGGTAGTTTCACAAATTAGTGGGGAAAAGATGGATAATGGTGCTCAGAATCCCCATTTCAAAACATATAAAACAACCACAAATACCACAATGATTAAAGACCTAAATGAAAGGTAAAATCCTAGAGCAAATTAGAAAAAACAGAGAATGTCTTTGTGACCTTGGGGTGAGGATAGATTTGTTAAGATCCCTAAAACACATGAGATTTGATAGCTTTAACTACTTCATAATTAAAGATTTTTAGTTAACAAGGCAAGGCTACAGATGGGTTGCGTTTAGAAGAAAATATTTGCAGTGTCTAAACTGACAAGGGATTGCATTATATAGGGATTGAATATAGAAATAACTACTGCAAATTGGGAAGAAAAAAATGTGCAAAGAATTTGAATAGGTAAAATCTTAAAGGGAAAACCAGAATGGCTAATAAGTATGTTACCTCATCAGTAACTAGAGAAATGCAAATGAAAACATGAATGGGTTTCTATTAGTTTGGCCAAAACAACAAGAGACTGAACTTATGGGGAATGAAAACTCATGGGAGTTTCAGCTGGTTCATTCATTCTGGAGAACAAATGGGCAACACTTAATTGAACTAAATAATATCTGGATACAGTATAGAATAGTTTTTAAGAATGTATGTTGAGCCAAAACCGGTTTGGCTCAGTGGATAGAGCGTCGGCCTGCAGACTGAAAGGTCCCAGGTTCGATTCCGGTCAAGGGCACGTAACTTGGTTGCGGGCACATCCCCAGTAGGAGGTGTGCAGGAGGCAGCTGATCGATGTTTCTCTCTCATCGATGTTTCTAACTCTCTATCCCTCTTCCTTCCTCTCTGTAAAAAATCAATAAAATATATTAAAAAAAAAAAAAAAAAAGAATGTATGTTGGCACTATACTGCCTGAGTTTGAATCTGTAAGTGTGTGACCTTGAGTCAATTTCTCTGTGCCTTAGTTTCTTCACTGTGAAATGGAGATAATAGTAATTAACTCAGGTTTATTGTGAGCTGAGAATAGTGCCTGACACATAGTACATGTCACAGAATTGTTGGTTGTTATTATCATTGACTTCCTTATCAAGTGTTCATAGCCATCTTCCATGATGGCCCCCAATGGTCCCTGATTCAAGTATTTAAGCCCTGTGTTGTACCCTTCCACCACAGAGGTGTGTAATGATAGGATGTATGGAAAATGTGTGACTTTTGAGTCTAAGTTATAAAAGACATAGAAACCTCTGCCTTGAGGACACTCAAGCAGCCCATCAGAGAGGCCCATGTGGAGAAGAACTGAGCCTCTCACCAATAGGCACCACCAAGTTACCAACCATTTAAGTGAACTTTGGGATTGGATCTTCTAGCTTCATTCAAGCCTTAAAAAAAAAAAAAAAAAAAGAAAAGAAAAGGAAAAAAAGAGCCCTGGCATGTGTGGCTCAGTTGGTTGAGCATCATCCAGTGCACCAAAATGTCACCATGTAGTGGTTCAATCTCTAATCAGGGTGTGTGCAGGAGACAACCTATAGATGTTTCTCTCTCATAACAGTGTTTCTGTCTTTCCCTCTCTCTCCCTCCCTCTCTAAAAAAAATCAGTAATAACATATTTAAAAGAAAAAAAAAGATGTGTGAGGCCATGATCAGCAGTGTGACCACAGCCTCCATGAGATACACTGAGCCAGAATCATCCAGGTCCAAATTCTTTTTTTTTTTTTTTTAGGTTTTTTTTTTTTTATTTTTAAATATATCTCATTGATTTTTTACAGAGAGGAAGGGAGAGGGATAGAGAGTTAGAAACATCGATGAGAGAGAAACATCGATCAGCTGCCTCCTGCACACCTCCCACTGGGTTTGTGCCCGCAACCAAGGTACATGCCCTTGACCGGAATCGAACCCGGGACCCTTCAGTCCGCAGGCCGACGCTCTATCCACTGAGCCAAACTGGTTTTGGCCAGGTCCAAATTCTTAATCCAAAGAAACTGTGAGATTATAGGTGTTTATTATTTCACTAGTAGCCCTGCGCACAGATTCGTGCGCCAGTAGCTCGCTGCCACGCTCCAGTAGCTCTCCACCTGCTGCTCTGCCCTCCTGTAGCTCCCCCAACCCCTACTCCCTCCGCCCCCCCCCCATAGCTTGCTGCCTTGCCCCCTCCTGTAGCTGTCTGCTGCCCACTTGTAGCCAGTAGCTCACTGCCGCCCTCCTGTAGCTCACTGCCGCCCTCCTGTAGCTCCCTCCGCTGCCCTGTCCCCCCCATAGCTTGCTGCCCTGCCCCCTCCTGTAGCTCTCTGCTGCCTGCTTGTAGCTTGCTGCCCCACGCTCCTGCTGATCTGTGATCCAGTTGTTATGCGGTTGGTCATTACGCTTCACGGCGTAATGGCCATTTGCATATTACATCTTTATTATATAGGATTAAAAACAGCTTTATTGAGATACTAGAGGCCTGGTGCACAAATTTGTGCATGGGTGGAGTCCCTTGGCCTGGCCTATGGGGCGGGGCCCGGCTGGGGGAAGGGGCTGTTGGCCGGCTGGCCCCACCCCTGATCGGTGGGGGGGAAATTGGAGGTGGGGCCAGCCAGGGGGAGGAGCCACGGGAGGTTGGGGGGGCCAATTGGGGCCAGATTGGACCAGTTGGCCACCACAGTGCGTGTCATAGTGACCGGTTGTTCCGCTGTTCAGTTGCTGGGCTTTTATATATATAGACTAGAGGCCCGGTGCACGAAATTCATGCACGGGCGGGGGGGGTCCCCCTCAGCCCAGCCTCTACCCTCTCCAATCCGGGACCCCTTGGGGGTTGTCCTACTGGCGGTTGGACATCCCTCTTACAATCCAGGACCACTGGCTTCTAACTGCTCGCCTGCCTGCCTGATTGCACCTATCTGCCCCCCCTGCTGGCCTGGTCACCCCCAACCGCCCCCCCTGCAGGCGTAGTTGCCCCCAACTGTCCCCCCCCCTCGCTGGCCTGGTTGCCTCTTAGTGCCCCTCCACCGGCCTGGTCGCCCCTCACTGCCCCCCTCTGCTGGTCTGGTCGCCCCTCACTGCCTCCCCTGCCGGTCTGGTCGCCCCCAACTGCCCCACCTGCTGGCCTGGTCGCCCCACGCAGTCTGTTCAGTCGTCTGTTCAGTTGTTTTGGATGTGATGGTTGCTTAGCCTTTTATATGTATAGGTAATTCGTATACTATACAGTTTTCCCATTTAAAGTGTACAGTTCAGTGGTTTTGAGGTATCACAGAGTTGTGTAACCATCACCACATTTAATTTTAAAACATTTTGATTACCTTGTGGATATAAGAAACCATCCATTAGTGGTTACTCTCTACCTGTCCCCATCTCCCCTAGTTTTAGGTAACAACTAATTTACTCTCTGTCTATATAGGTTTACCTGATTTGGACATTTTCTATAATATGTGAATGGGATTATCATATAATATGTAGCCTTTGTGTCTGGCTCCTTTCACTTAGCATAATGTTTTCAATATCCATCCATGTTGTAGTATGTATTAGTACTTCATTCCTTTTTATGGCTGACTAATATTCCCTTATATGGATATACTGCATTTTGTTCATGTATCAGTTGATGGCCGTTTGAGTGGGTTCCACTTTTTGCCTGTTGTGAATAATGCTACTAGGAACATTTTTGGACAAGTTTTTGTATGGTCATATGTTTTCATTTTGCTTGGAGTAGAATTGCTGCTGGGTTATATGGTAATTCCATGTTTAGCTTTATGAGGAACTACTAAACTTCCAAACCAGTGTCTGAAAGTTCCAATTTCTTCACATCGTTGCTAATATTTTCTATTATCTCTATTGATTACTAGAGGGGGAGTCCCTCAGCCCATCCTGCGCCCTCTCACAGTCTGGGACCCCTCAGGGGATGTCCTTAGCGCTCCATGGAGGCTGAGGAGGCTCCCGCCACCGCTGCTGCACTTGCCAGCCGTGAGTCTGGCTTCTGGCTGAGCGGTTCTCCCACTGTGGGAGCGCACTGACCACCAGGGGCAGGTCCTGCACCAAGCGTCTACCCCCTGGTGGTCAGTGCGTGTCATAGTGACCGGTTGTTCCACTGTTTGGTCAATTTGCATATTAGGGTTTTATTATATAAGAAAGCCATCCTAGTGGGTGTGAAATGGTGTTTCATTGTGAGTTTCTTCTTATTACAGCAGTCTCTAACATTTCTTGCAATGCTGGTTTGGTGGTGATAAATGCTTTTAGTGTTTTGTGTTTTTTTTGGTGTGGGAAGCTCTTTATTTCACAATCTATTTTGAATGATAGCCTTGCTGGATAGAGTAGTCTTGGTTTCAGATCCTTGCTTTTATTACCTTGAATACTTCATGCCATTCCCTTCTGGCCTGTAGAGTTTCTGATGAGAAATCAGCTGAGAGCCTTATGGAAGCTCTTTTAGAGGTAACAAACTGCTTTTCTCTTGCTGCCTTTAATATTCTCTCTTTGTCTTTCATTTTTGGCATTTTAATTATGATTTGTCTGGGCATGGGCCTGTTTGGGTTCTTGCTTGGGACTCTCTGTGACTCCTGAACTTGTGTGACATTTTCCTTCATCAGGTTAGGGAAATTTTCTGCCATTATTTCTTCAAACAAGTTCTCTATGCCTTGCTCACTGTCTTCTCCTTTTGGCACTCCTATGATGCGGATATTGTTACATTTTATGTTTTCCCACAGCTCCTGTCCTCCTGCCAGATGTTATGTGGGCACCTTTTTTAGTTCTGGTGCTCTGGGCTGGGGAGTCCAGCTAATTTTTTTTTTTATTCTTTGATTTTTTTGTACCCTGTCTTCTTCTAATTTGCTGATCCAATCCTCAGCTTCCTCTAATCTGCTGTTTATTCCTTCCAATGTATTCTTTATTTCTGCTGTCATTCTTCATTTCCAGTTAGTCACTTTTCATAGTTTCTGTATCTTTTATCATGCTGTTGAGCATCCTTATAATCATTACTCTGAACTCTATATCTGATAAATTGTTTATCTCAATTTCATTTGGCTCTTCTTCTGGAGAATTCTCTTGTTGTTTTATTTGGGGCTTATTTTTTTCCGCTCCCCATTTTGGCTGCCTGTTTGGGTTTGTTTTTATGCATTAGGTAGATATGCTACAACCCCCAGTCTTTTGGAGGGTCTCTGATGCAGGCCAATGTCAGACACTGTGACTGGCCCTGAGTACCCTGTTTGGAGCTATCAGTGCTTCACACCTTGTGGCTCCCCCTGCTGGGGCTGGTGCCTTTGGAAAGGACCAAGGTGTGCACTAAGGTCTGCTTTTCCTAGCCTCCAGTCCAGAAGCAGATCAGGCAAAGACTCAAAGCACCTCTGCCAGCAGGCTGATTGTTATTTTCAGTCTCTTAATGAGCCGCAGGCTGTAGATCACAGCAGGGTGTAAATTCCACAGGGCAGAGCTAGAGGTTTTCCAATGGGTGGGACAATTGCTTCCCCCCAGGATAAAGCTGCCTGGGTGAGAAAGGTCTGCCTGAGAAAGATGTCCTCTGCAGTATGGGAGAATGACTCAGCACAGGGATCCAGGTGTCTGCACTCCAAGCTCTATCCCCAGATCCCCCAATCCTGGATTCTCCTCACACCTCTAGTCCACTCTGCCCTCCCTCTGCTGGAGCCCAAGGCTGCACACGAAATTTTGTGTGTTGGCTCTGTAAGAAAGTGCCTGCATTTCCAGCCATCTCTCCCTGGCAGACAGAAACCCTGCTGCTTTTCAAAGCCAGATGTTACACAGGCACCTTTCTCAGTTCTGATAATCTGGGCTGGTGAGTTCAGCTTAGGCTTTAGACCAGGGGTGGGCAAACTTTTTGACTTGAGGGCCACAATGGGTTCTTAAACTGGACCGGAGGGCCGGAACAAAAGCATGGATGGAGTGTTTGTGTGAACTAATATAAATTCAAAGTAAAGGAGCAGAGGGGAGAGCAAGAGAACTGGATAGAACAGCCGGATCCGGCCCGCGGGCCGTAGTTTGCCCAAGGCTGCTTTAGACCCAGAGTTCTAAGTGGCAACCCCCCACAGGTGCTATAACCTTTTGTAATTCCACTTGTTCCCGGGGGTGCCCGGAAAGCCCTCTCACGCCTTCACACTTCCTACCAGTCTCTATGTGGTCTCCATTTTATGTCCTTGGTTATAAGGTTTCTCTCCAGCTAGTCTTCAGTTGGTTATTCAGGATGATTTTTCCATAGTTTAGTTGTAATTCCAGTTTGGTCCTGGGGAAATGTCAGTGTAGCTTCCACTTAATCCACTGCCATCTTGGAATCACTTTTTTAAAAAAAGTTTTTTTTATTGATTTTAGAGGAAGAGGAAGGGAGAGGGAGAGAGATAGAACATTGATGAGAGAAAAACATGGATCAACTGTCTCCTATCTTTTGGAGGGTTTCTGGTGCAGGCCAATGTCAGACACTGTGGGGATTGAGCTCGCAACCTGGGCATGTGCCCTGACTGGAAATTGAACTGGCAACTTCTTGAGGCATGGAACGACACTCAACCAACTATGCCACACCAGCTGGGCTCCTTGTGGTAGTTTAAAAAAAATTATTGATTGATTTTAGATAGAGAAAGGGAGAGAGAGAGAAACATCAATTTGTTATTCCACTTATTTATACATTCATTGGTTGCTTCTTGTATGTGCCCTGACTGGGGATCGAACTCACAACCTTGGTGTATCAGCATGATGCTCTAACCAACTGAGCTATCCAGTCTGGGCCCTCATTGTGTGTGTGTTTTTTTTTAAATTGTTTGTTTATATTTTTGTTAATTCTCACCCAACGGTGTTTTTCCATTGATTTTTAGAGAGAGTGGAAGAGAGAGGGAAAGACAGAGAGAAACAATGATGTGAGAGAAACACATCGATTGGTTGCCTCCTGCACCTGCCCCGACCAGGGCCCAGGCTGGGGAGGAGCCTGCAACCAAGGTATGTGCCCTTGACCAGAATCGAACCTGGGACCCTTTGGTCCACAGTTGACACTCTATCCACTGAGCCAAACCATCTAGGGCCCTCATTGGGGTTTTGATGTACATTTCCCTAATGACTAATGATGCTCACTATCTTCGTGTATTTTCTTTAGAGAAATGTTTATTCAAATCCTTTGCCCATTTCTTAATTGGGTTATTTGACATACACTCATTTATATTCTAGGTTACAAGTCTCATCAAATATATGATTTGTAAATATTTTCTCTCATTCTGTGGGTGTTACTGTATTAAGCTGCTGATTTGAAGTAATTTGTTTTATAGAAATAACTAATGCATTAAGTATGTACATAACTTACTTCAAAGTAGTTCCATCCTGGCCAGATCCCTTAGAGAATTTGCACATATCTACCAGGAGTTACATATAAGGATGTTTATGTATGTACTAGCAGCACAGTGCATGAATTTGTGCGTGGGTGGGGTACCTTGGTCTGGCTAGTGATCAGGGCCGATTGGGGCTGCGGGAGATTGGCCAGGGGGAGGGGCCGTGGAAGGTTCCGATTGGGGCCATTGGGGCTGGCTGGGGGGAGGGGCCGCAGGAGTTTGTCTGTGGGAGCGCACTGACCACCCGGGGAAGCTCCTGCATTGAGTGTCTGTCCCCTGGTGGTCAGTGTGCATCATAGCGACCAGTTGACCGGTCATTCGGTTGTTCAGTTATTCTATCACTTAGGCTTTTATATATATAGATAGTTTGGACAGCAAGATATTAGAAGCAACTTAGATACCAGTCCCTATAGGAAATGATAAGTAAAGTGTGGTTTATGCCCGGAATATTACAAAAAGCATTCAGATGTAAGCAGTTAGGGATTTAGTGACATGATAGACTCCAGGCAAGGAAAATAAGGAACAATGAAATTTATAGCAAAGATCAGCTAAGTAAATTAAATACACATTTATTTATTTTTTAATCCTCACCTGAGGATATTTTTCCATTGATTTTTAGACTGGAAGGTAAGGAGAGAGACAGAGAATTATCAGTGTAAGAGAGACACATGGATTGGTTGCCTCCCACACATGCCCTGACCAGGGCTGGGGATCAAGCCTGCAACCGAGGCACATGCCTTTGATCTGAATCGAACCTGGACCCTTCAGACCACAGACTGACACTCTATCCACTGAACCAAACTGTCCAGGGCTTAATTTTATTCTTCATTACATTACATTCAATATTGTTTTGTCTTAGTTTTAGGTGTACAGCATAGTGGTTAGACAGTCATATACTTTACAAAGTATTCCCCCTGATATTTCCAGTGCCCACCTGGTACCATATGTAGGTATTGCATTATTGGTTATATTCCCCATGCTGTACTTCATATCCCTGTGAGTATACTGTACCTCCTAATTTGTAGTTCTTAATCCCTTCACCTTTTACACCCACCCTCCGACCCCCTCCCCTCTGGCAACCATCAGTCTGATCTCTGTATCTATGAGTCTGTTTCTTTTTTATTTGTTCATTTATTTTGTTTTTTAGATATAAGTTTCACATATAAGTGAAACATTTGGTGTTTGTCTTACTCTGTTTGACTTATTTCACTTAGCATAATGTCCTCAAGGTCCATCCATGCTGTAAAAAATGGTAAGATTTCATTCTTTTTTTTGTGGCTGAGTAATCTTCTATTGTATGTATGTACCACCGCTTTTTCATCCACCTGTCTATTGATGGGCACTTGGGTTCCTTCCATATCTTGGCTATTGTGAATAATGAGAGCAGCATCATTTTTAAAGGAGAAGATATATATGTCTAACACACTAGACTAGGGTCTATGGGAGGGCATAGTGTGGGGAACAGAAGGGAAAGGGAAACAAAGAGTGGCCTTGCTCGGCCAGTGGTTGAGTGTTGACCTATCATGGTTTGATTCCCAGTCAGGGCACATCCATGAATTGTGGGCTTGATCTCTATTAGGGGGTGTGCAGGAGGCAGCTGGTCAATGATTCTCTTTCATCATGGATGTTTCTATCCCTCTTCCTTCCTCTCTCTGAAATCAATAAAAACATTTTTTTTTTTTAGAGAGAGTGGCCTTGCATGGATGTAGTGTGTCCTGAACTTAGGTGTGTGATCAATTCAGCTCTCAGCACCTGAGGCCCTGAGCACAGCCTCAGAAGCAAGGTCTTGCGCTAATGGAATTGACATTTAGTACCTGTATTAGGGTGGGCTAAGCTGCTATGATAGCCTCCAAATGGACTGGCTTACCATAACGGCACAATAGGTGTTTTTTTTTCCCCCCTCCTTACTCATGTAATGTCAGGTTGAGCCAGTAGGGGTTGGGGGATACTCTAATCCACACAGTCATTTAGGGATGAGGCTGATGCCAAAGTTAACATGGTCTCCAAGGTTGCTTTGGGCATTGCCATTTTAGTGAGTTGAGCAGAGCTTGGAGGATGCGTGGCAGATGTTACGGGCCAGCTCTAGAAGGGGCACACACTTCCATTCACCTTCTGTTGGCTGGAACTTAGTTGCATGGCTGCCCCTTAATTCAGGGGAGCAGGAGAAAAGTAATGCACATCTAGGAAGAAGGGAGAAGTGGGTGTGATTGGACAGCTGCTATCTCTGCTGCAGAGTGCACTTAGATTCCTGAAGTAAGGCGGTCCCCCAGCCAGGAGACAGACCTGGACTTTGAAACAACTTTGAGATCTGTAAATCCCAAAGGTACTCCATTTTCTAACTGGAGATTCTCAGCTGGAGTCTCATCCCTAATTGGCAGTGGCTGTCAGAGAGGAGTCAGGCAGAGAGATGAGGGGTAGAGTGGACTTGTGTCTAGAAGCAGCATTTGTGAGATGGAGGTACTTTTAGGGAGGAAACAGCTCAGAAAAGAAATTTTAAGGTTCTACGTTCACATGTGGCAGAGTTGGGACTAAAACCCAGTGTCTTGCCCTTTGACTCCTTGCTGTAAACTTTTAAAATGGCTCAAGATTACGACATGAGTGGTAAAACTGGTGAAATTCGAATAAAGTCCGGAGTTCAGTTTATAGAAATATGCAATGTTAATCTTTTAGTTTTGATAAATGTACCCTAGTTATGTAAGATGTTAACAGACATGGAATTTGAGTGAAGAGCAATGAAATTGTCTGTGACTGAGCCCGGGCCTGGAGGAGGCCGAGCCCGGGCCAGGAGGTAGTTGTCTCAAGAACTGGTTTGAGTTTGAGTTGTTGAGATGTGTGTCCTGAACTGAGCATTTTTGCACAGATTACTTGATCTGTTTCTTTCTCCTGGTTTCTTTTGAGTTTTGAGTCCCGTTGTTGGCATCAGTACTTTGGGAGCCAGCTTTCAGGCAGCAGGACTGGCCCGTAAAATAGGCGGAGAGATTGTGGGCCAGGCTGGAGCCGCATCGTAGCTCTCCCATGACATGGCTGTCCTTGCCACATCCCTGACTGTGTGGGAATGACCCAGTCTCCACTGTACCTGTTTGCCTTGACCAGCAGAGGACTTGTGTTTGCTTCTCAGTTGATGCTCTTGACCTTGGGCTCGCACAGGTCCACCCTTTCAGAAAACAAGGCAGCAGGAGTCCTGGTGGTGGCTCGGTCCTCAGCTGGTGCGTGGACCCACACCCTTAGGAGGATACAGAGCAGGCAGCAGGCGAGGAGCAAACCTCCGCCCCTGCACATTGTCTTCAGCACCCTGTCAGCCAAGGACTTACAGGCACAGGGAACTAGAGCTTGTAAGCAGGGCTGTTTTCTTTCCTGTCTTTTCGTTTGGCAGGAGAGAAAACATTTGTGCAAAGAGGTGAACTTGCTCAGAATTGCTCTGAGTTGGAAAAGAGCCAGGATTTAAACATCAGACTTCTCTCCTTGCAGTTCCCCCACAGCGATCCTCACCCTGGTTGCAGGACGAGCAGTGAGGGGAGAGCCCACTTCTTACCGGCCTCTCCTGGCCTCTGCAATGCGGTCTCCATAGTGTACCCGGGGCTGAGTTCTGCAGCCCTGGACGAATTGCTCGCTGGGGTTTCAGTTTGGAACCTGGCTTTTAAGACCCTGAGCGTACTAGACGGGCCCTACGCTTGACACTTTTTTGTTGTTTGTTTGTTAATCCTCACTGATACTTTTTCTATTGATTTTTATAGGGTGGAAGGGAGGGAGAGAAACAGGGAGAGAGAAACATCGATGTGAGAGAGACACATCGGTTGGTTGCCTCCTGCATGTGCCTCAACAGGGTCTGGGTATCAAGCCTGCAACCAAGGTACGTGCCCTTAACCGGAATAGAACCCTGGACCCTTCAGTCCACAGGCCAATGCTCTAACCACTGAGAAAACTGGCTAGGGCATTTGACTCTTTTACCAGGGATTTGGGTGGAGGTAATCCATCTGGATGAGAGGAGTGAATGCATGTCCAGGGAAATGATAATAATGATTTTTAATTGCTATTTTTTGTTATGTACTTGCCATGTGTCAAATATATGTCATTTGCTTATGTACGTCACCTCTGTGGGCAGGGAGACCTAAGTCTGTAAGTGGCTGCAGATTTGGGCAAGCCGAATTTCCAGATTTCCCAAGAAAAGTGGGGTAGTTGTGTCCTGGCAGGGTAAACTCCTTCTCTTGTTCCCTGCCCCCACCATTTGGGTTGAGGGAGTTGCCAGGACCCTCATACTGATTGCTTCTTGGCAGAGAGCTTGGGCACTTTACCCTGTTACTGTGTCTCTATCCAACTTCGCGGTACCCTTGCCACCCAGGGTGGACATGTGCTTCGGCCAGCTCTGCTTCTGACGCTGCTGCGCAGTGGCTGCCAGCCAGGGGCAGTGTCCTGCACGGTCTGGATATATTTGCAGCACGAAGGAAAAGTATTTCTACAAGGGGGACTCTACCTGAGAAGCCACCCAGGTATGCCCAATGGAAGGGCGCTGGGCCATCTGCATACTTGCTTTGCCTTTCATTTGTGTATCTGCCTAGACTAGACAATGTATTTTCAGGTGATTTCAAATGAGAATGTTCTTATTTTTTCTCTGAAAATTAAATTTAAATTTATTTTATCTGTTTTTTTTTTCTTTTCTTTTCACGCTCCCCACCAGTCCTGCTAAGACCTAGCAGAGAGGGTGTGAGACCTGCAGCCAGAAAATAGAGATGGAGAGCATTTCTCAAGCAACCTGTTAGGCAGCCAGAGGCCACGGCCTAGAGAACGTGGGCTTGCCAAGCAGGAGCTCGGGCGTGTGTTTGCTGGGGAGATGAGCTGCTGTGGTTGTGAGGCTGTGTCCCTGGTCGTTTAGGCTTAGGGTGATTTTTCATCTGCTTTGGACTAGGACTGTGGTTTCTGCACTGTATGTGTAACATTGTGCACATATGATTGGCTTTGGGTTTGAGCTGGGACTTCTCACCTTTCAGGGACGAGTAGTCAGGGATGTAGAGAGCTGTTCTGAGCCCCAAGGGAGAGGCTTGGAAAGGGCGGGCCAGGGATAAGGACAGGCAGGTGGAGTGCCTGACTCAGGTTCCCTGGGTACTGCAGAATCTGGCGCCTTCGCTTCCCGGCTTGTCTCCTGGAGAGGTGGGGGCACAAGGCCAGCCCTGTTATGAACAGCATACAGGTTGTGCTGAGAGCTTAGCGAGGAGAGGACAAAGTAAATCTGAACTAGACAGAGAGCCGGATTCGTACACAATTTGTCCTTTGCTCTGCTACCTTCTGTGCTACGTCTCTGAAATGGATGGAGGACTGAGTGCTAAGTTATTACCTTGGGCCCTCTGGCCCCTTCCCCAGGGCTGCCCTGCAGTTGGCCAGCAGTTCTGGTTGCTCACTCCATCCTGGCCGCTCCTGTCGGGGACGGGTTGAGGACCTGACTCCACCTTCGCGCTGGGCAGTCACTCTGATAAGGCGATGCACTCCGTGTAGCCCTGACGCACCACTGGTGCGATTTTTCTGCCCTGAATGTGAACTGGGACATCGATGGACCGGCAGGCGGGTCTGGAAGGAAATGTGATGAAGAGTGCTCACCTAAGGGAGCAGGAGTGTGTGCAGGGAGCCACCTCAGCGGAGAGCCATGAGGTTAAAGGTGTGCGCTGGGCCCCTGGCCTTGGCTCCTGTATGGCAGCTGTACTTGACTGAGCCTCATATAACAGGAACAGCAGACCCCAAATATGTCAGCATTGCCTCTTCCCCCACTCTGCTCTCACAGTGTCTCCCTAAGACCAGAACTAAAGAGTCCTTAGTGTGGAACCCCTGTATGGCCTACCAGCCCCTTTGGGATCACCTGGGCTCTGAAAGCCGGACGGCCACTCCCAGTGCCGGGCTGCTTACGAGTCAGCCTTTCTCTGAGTTCTCATGGCACCTTGTACCCAACATTTATCATGCTACTTGTGGATTGTGAGGTCCTATGGCCAGGATTCTTATTTTCTTACTAGAGGCCTGATGCACGAAATTCGTGCACGAGGGGGAGGGGTGTCCCTCAGCCTAGTCTGCACCGTCTCCAATCTGGGACCCCTTGGGGGATGTCCGACTGCTGGTTTAGTCCCGATCCTGTGGATTGGGCCTAAACCGGCAGTCAGACATCCCTCTCACAATCTGGGACCATTGGCTTCTAACCACTTGCCTGCCTGCCTGCCTAATTGCCCCTAACCACTTCTGTCTGCCAGCTTGATTGCCCCCTATCTGCTCCTCTGCCGGCCTGATTGACGCCTAACTGCTTCCCTGCTGGCCTGATTGCCCCCAGCTGCCCTCCCCTGCTGGCCCGATCACCCTCAAGGCTTTTATTAGTATAGATATGACCCTTCACAGAAAATTTCACTAACTCTGCTTTACAATAAGGGCTTGATGATTGAATCATTGGGGCCAGACACCAAGATTTCCTTTCTTTGAATAGTGGAGGGAATAATTATCTGTCTTTAAGTTGCCCTGAACATCAAATGAGATAATGACTTAGAAAAGTATAAAAGCACCATATAAAGACAACTGTCTTTTTCATGTACTGAAGATACAATAAAGTGGTAAAATGAAAAACACATTTTTATTCTCCCCCTTCCTTCCTTTACAGCCTTTATTTAAACTTAGAAATTTATAAAAATTTCACTCCTATTTTCATTTCTTTACATTCAATATTATTTTGTATTAGTTGCAGGTTTTATATTAGTTACAGAATAGTGGTTAGGCAATCATATACTTTACAAAGTGTTCCCTGATATTTCCAGCACCCACCTGGCATCATACCATCATTACAACACTATTGACTACACTGAGTGGCCAGATTATTATGATCTCTGAATGCATAATAATCTGGCCACTCAGTGTGTGTGTGTGTGTGTGTGTGTGTGTGTGTGTGTGTGTGTGTGAATTCGTGCATGGGTGGGGTCCGGCCAGGGGGAGGGGACATGGGCGGTTGGCCGGCCTGCCTGCTGGTCGAACTCCTGGTGGAGGGACAATTTGCATATTAGCCTTTTATTATATAGGATATACACTGAGTGGCCAGATTATTATGCGTTCAGAGATCATAAAAATCTGGCCACTCAGTGTATATTCCCTATTTAAGTGACAATAGGTTTACAGGTTCCTTCCAGCCTTTCTTTTGTGTTGTTCATCCTTCTTTTTCTTTCTCACTTCTTCCCTCATTTTCTTTATATAGTATCTCACTTGGCCCTCAAAGCTCAGTGAAGGCACTGGGACAGCTTAATCCATTTTCAGACCAGGAAACTGAGGCCAATTCCAGTTGGCTGCCGAGCTCTCCACCTTTCCTAAGGGGCAGCCGTGGGGCAAACAGAACAAACCTTCCCGTCAGGCTTCCAAGCCTCGTTCTCAAGCACCTCTTCCTCACGGATGCTCCGCATTCTTTCCTCTTCCCCACCCCCATTCTTTACTGCCCCGCTTCTCCGGAGCAGGTGGTAGGCTTCACACTCACTGTGCAGGCATGGGGCAGGGCAGGCGTGGGCTTGCTTTTGGGCCAAGGCGGGAGCAGGAATCGCCACCTCTGAAGTGCGAAGGCCGCCTAGCGAGGCCTGGTTAGTGCCAGAGCTTCTCTGCGTCAGTCAGTGGGGTACCCTGAAGTGTGGCACCCCTCCACTGAGGTGGCGCTGCCCCTCAGCCCCCGCCTCAGGGCTGCGGGTCCTCGCATGCCCCTTCTTCCCCACCCAGCCGACCTGCATCTTGGGGCCACTGCAGAACCTCGCTCTCTGCAGGCGAGGCCGATCCCTGCCCGTGGCCCCCTGCCCCGCCTGAGCCCCCTCTGGTGCACCCGCCTCGCCAGGTTTTTGCCTTTGATCTGTGGCATTGGTGACAGCACACTCCTAGAAAGCCTGGTACCCAGAGGGGCACAGGGTCAGTTCTTTGCCCAGAATGTTAGAAGTTGCAGTCGCATTTGCAGATGTCGCCCAGAGCCTGCTGGCGAAGGCAGCGCCTGTGTGGGGTGTCCTCATAGAGGAATGGTGAGGCGCGCTCTGCGCCCCTTGGAACTCCCGCCTCCTGGCCGCCACTTCGCCAAAGCTGACCCTCAGGCAGCCCCACAGTCAGGCCTCGCTCCTCTGCTAGGTCTCCACCCTCACCTGGGTCACCTCCTTTCTTCCACATTCGCCCTTCATCCATCCCTCTCCTGCAGTGCTTGCGCTCCAGGCCCGAAAAAAGGACCAAGGCCAAGAAGGACAAAGCCCAAAGGAAGTGAGTCTTGAACCCCCACATCCCATTCTCTGAATTTCCTCCCGCACCTCCTCTCTGCGTCACATCTTGAACGGGCACCGGGTTCAGGCACCCTGCGGCCCAGCCACATGGCCTCCCGGTGGCCTGGTAGCGTCTGTCTCCACAAAGCTGTGGATCTGTGGCCAGAGGCCCTGTCTGGGTCTCAGCAACCGCATGCCTGCAGAAAAGGCTGTTGGAAGAGGACCGGAGCCCGTTGGTCATTAGCTCCCCAGCTGCAGAGGAGGCACCACAGGCTCACATCCCAGCCACAGGCCTAGCTCCCCCTCCCCCTCCCCCGCCCCCTGTTGAGTGGTCGTGACCATTGCAGAGTCCTGGCCTAATTTGCATATTCCTCTCTTATTATATAGGATTATGTTCTCATTCAGGTCTCCTATTCATTTTCAAGTCCCATTTCCTAGCCCAAGGCATCACTCAGCAGAACTAATAGCTGTCATTTATTTATTTTTTTAAAATAATGAACAACATAAACTGATGAACAAAAACAAATCCTGAGACAGAGAAGCATCTTTCAGACCGTCAAACCTCAGAGGGAAGGCAGGGGAGGGTGTGGGGGTAAGGGGGAGAGATCAACCAAAGGACTTGTATGCATGCATATGAGCCTAACCAATGGACACAGACACCAGGGGGTTGAGGGCATGCGTGGGGGAGTTGGGAGGCAATGGGGAGATAAGGACACATATGTAATACCTTAATCAAAATAAAAATATAAGATTAAAAAATAAAAATAAAAAATAAAAAAATATTTTTATTGCCTGGCCAGCATGGCTCTGTGGTTGAGCATCGACCTATGAACCAGGAGGTCATGGTTCGATTCTTGGTCACGGCACATGGCCATATATTTTTATTTATTTTATTTATTTTTAAATATATATTTTTTTATTGATTCAGAGAGGACGGGAGAGGGAGAGATAGAAACATCAATGATGAGAGAGAATCATTGATTGGCTGTCCCCTGCATGCCCCATACTGGGGTTTGAGCCCACAACCCAGGCATGTGCCCTGACCAAGAATTGAACTGTGACCTCCTGGTTCATAGGTCGATGCTCAACCACTGAGCCACGCCGGTGGGGCTAGCTGTCATTTACTGAGAGCTTCTCTGGGTCAGGCACTCTCCAAAGATCTATCTCATAAAACCCCAACACATTTTAAAAAATGTTTTTATTGATTTTAGAGAGAGAGGAAGGGAGAGGGACAGAGAGATAGAAACATCAATCAGAGAGAAGCATTGATTGGCTGCCTTTTGCATGGCCCCCATGCGGGATCAAGCCCACAACCTGGGCATGTGCCCTGACCAGAAGTTGAGCTGGCAACCTCTTGGTGGGTAGGACAATGCTCAACCACTGAGCAACACCAGCCAGGCAGCATATTGGATGCTAATATTTCCATTTGCAGTTGAGGAAACGGGCTAAAGCCCAACCACAGAGCTACCAAAACCTATCCTTTTTGTCCAAATGAATGAATGAATGTTCTTAAGGGGGTTACTCTGAGTGAGAGGAGGCTCAAGTGGGTTCAGTTCCTTCAGGATGCCCCAAAGCACCGTGACGGAGGTCTAGTCTAATCAGCTGAGCTGACTGTTGTGGCCACGTGAGGTGAATGCTTAATTAGCCATGGGCTGCCTCTCAGGTGCCAGCCACCCCGTCCCAGAGAGGCTCTGGCTTTCGTGGGGACAGGGTGAGGACGCATGCTAGTCCCAGTGTTGGCAGGAGACTGAGGACAGGATGTCCTCCAGGGCCGTGTGGGAGGCAGATGGAGGACGAAGCCCCTGTGTCCAGGTGTCAGGTGTCCTCAGCATTCTATCAAGGTCCCTTATGCCCTGACCAGTCTGCCCCTTCCCTGAACCCTCAGGACTTAGTCAAATGCCGATGGTTCAGGCCTCCGCGCTTTCCCCAACTGTTGCCTCTGCCCTGTCCTTCCTCTCCCTCGCCGAGCCCACGCACCCAGGGCCCAGCTCCCAGGCTGTTTCCTCTGTGGCGTGTTCCCTGGCTTCCCGCTCCCGGGGGGACGGCGGAATTAAATGATTCCTCTGTAAGTCTGCTCCCATAATACCTGTGCACACCTGACTCCAGTGTAAACCTCCGCGTTGCAATCAGTTGTGGTAGGAATGCTCCCCCTGCCCAGCCCGAGCTTAATAAAGGCAAAGACCACCTTCTCCAGCACCTGCCTCGAAGCCTGGGCAACAGGAGACAAGAACTATGGGTCGGGTTGGCTTCGCCTCAGTGCTAGGTTGGTAGGAACTGGGAGTGTGTGAGCTTCGGGAATTGGGCAGGTAATGTGCACATGTAGGCGGGGCATCTCTGAAATCTTCCTAAGGATTTTATGACCCTTATTTTTCCTTTTCACAAGACTCCTCTCCTGCAAGGGCAAGAAGGGGCATAAAAATCCCAATTTGGGACAGCCAATTTGGCCCCAGCCTCATGCCTAGGAAGTCTTGGCATTAGGCTGGAGGGGAAATGGTAGCCCAGCGGTCAACCAGCCGGACCCCGAGCTGTGTCAGTGCAGAGATTGACCTCCTCGGCCTCCAGCAGCGCTGGCCCCACGCTCCCAGGGGGTGCACTGCAGGAACACCTCTCCCCACTCAGATGACCAGGCTTTGTGGAGCGCAACCTGCTGCTGAGTCCCCAAAGTGCCACAGTTGTTGGTATCTGATATAGACAGTGCACATTTGTGTATTACTTTGTAGCTAATTTACATGAACTTCTTCAAATGACAGAACATATAGATATTCCCTGATTTCTATGACTCCATTCCCACTGCACAAAGAAACACAGAGGTCCCTATACCTTTGACTTCAGGGATCCCAACCCAGATGGGTGGGGAGAGAGGGATTCCCTAAAAGCCTTGCATGCACCAGGCAGCAGAGTGAGAGGGGGGATACAGGAGCCCCTAGCTGGGTCTGATTGCTCTCACCTCTCTTCCATGCCTAGAGGTGGAGCGGGAGATGGGGAGCAGGGGGCACTTTTGAAATGTCTTAATTTATTGATTTTTCGATTCAGGCTAGAAAGCCAGCTGGGAGAAAGTGGATGAAGGCTAGGGAAAAGGGGAGAGAGAGGCTTTGTAGCCTAGTGGGCTTTGTGGAAGGGCCAGGCCACACCCTGGAGCCAAGGCAGCCAACGGGATGGGGCTGCCCACTGCAAGGGGCCTGGGCCCCAAGAAGCGCTCTGCGTTGCCATTTCCTGGACATCTGCAGGGATTGCACTTCACTGCCTTTAGGTTCCCACACTTTGGCTGGGTGGGCTCTTTGTCTTCTTTCTGTTCTGTCAGGTGGACTGTCTTGACACCTCTGTTCTGGCCCAGGGGGCTCCGCATTCCCTCTGGCTGGGGGTGGAGAGAAGGTTGCTGTCTCCAGGCTTGGGGGTTCTCCACCTTCTCCCTAGTCTCCCTGGGACCCTGAAGAGACCATTTAACCTATTGCCCTGGGAATGAACCGTGTGTGTGTGTGTGTGTGTGTGTGTGTGTGTGTGTGCAGCTGTGTGTGCTATCAGTAATTATGCTGAGACAACAGGTGTGAAGCAGGACTGTCCCAGCCCAACTCCTGGGCTCCTGGTGACATGGCTCTGAGGGTCTGGCCTTCCTTCCACCCCTGGCTGAGGTGTGGAGGCGCAGGTGGCCAGCAGAGGCTGCTGTGACTCCAGCCATGTGTGCAGGCCTCATTGTCTGAAGAGCTCCCTTTGCCTGTCAGGCCGGGAGCAGAGGGCGAGCAGAGGGCTGGGTGTGGCGGGTGCAGCTGGGTGTGGTGAAGGCTGGGTCCCCTGAGCGAGGAGGTGGGAGACAGTGAAGTCTGGGCGCCCCCGAGCCTGTTTACAGCGTGAGGAGGAGGCTGTGTGCTCCCTCTCAATGGGGTCTGGGACAGCCCAAGCCCTGGGGCCCAGTTCTCTGATGCTCCTTGTGGTTCCCTGGCCTGGCCGTGTATGTCCTGCCCTTCCAGCAAAGACTGGTCCTCCCAGCACCTGCGGGCCTCCTAGCTGGGCTAGTACTTGGCTGGAGGGCTGTGGGTCGGCCCAGGGACACCTTGTGGCCAGAGTGGACGCCAGGAATGCCTGGACCCTTCCCTGCCTGGCCCTGCTGGCTGACTCGTGTTGGTGGGGAAGGCAGAGTAGCCCCTGGAGAAGGGCTCTGTTGAGCCTGGCACCCTCCCTCACCTGGCTCTCCCTGCGGCAGCAACCTCCGCTTCTGCTCCTGTCCAGGAAACTCCCTCCTTGTCCTGAAGCACACGGGTGGAGCCCTTGTTCTCCGTGGGCAGAAGGGATTCTGTAGTAGGACCGGTCCTTCCCCGGGGAGACCCGGGTGCAGAGTGGAGTTTGGTTCCTGCCTCCAGCTGTGATGGCCTGGCCCCACGCTGCTGGCTCACACCAGTCTCCCCGCTGGTCCCCCCTCTCACCTAAAGGGGAGGCCAGGATCTGACTTTGCAGAGCACGTGTTGTGATCATACCTTTTGTCCTCAGTCATGGTAGAAGGGGACCTGTTTGAAGCAGGCTGCAGGGGGAGCTGCCCTGCCTAAGTAGAGAATGCTGGAGCAGCCATGGGTATCCAAGGCAGCCACCGGGATTACCATGGCAACTCAGAGCAAGCAATGGTGGTGGGAAGGCGGGGCTGGAGCAGCCCCTCTTCTAGACTAGAGCTGGTCAGAGAGGGGATGGAGTAGGAGCGGGAGGGGGAACCCCACTGCTGTCCTGCTGGGGACAGCAAGCTCCTGCTCACTCCTCACTCCTCACCTCCAAGCTCACTCCCCACTCCTCACCTCCAGGCTCACTCTGCACTCCTCCCCTCAAGCTCACTCCTCACTCCTCACCTCCAGGCTCACTCCTCACTCCTCACCTCCAAGCTCACTCCTCACTCCTCACCTCCAAGCTCACTCCTTACTCCTCACCTCCAAGCTCACTCCTCACTCCTCACCTCCAAGCTCACTCCTTACTCCTCACCTCCAAGCTCACTCCTCATGCCTCACCTCCAAGCTCACTCCTTACTCCTCACCTCCAAGCTCACTCCTCATTCCTCACCTCCAAGCTCACTCCTCACTCCTCACCTCCAAGCTCACTCCTTACTCCTCACCTCCAGGTCTCATCCTCACTCCTCACCTCCAGGCTCATCCTCACTCCTCACCTCCAAGCTCACTCTCCACTCCTCACCTCCAAGCTCACTCCTCATTCCTCACCTCCAAGCTCACTCCTCACTCCTCACCTCCAGGCTCACTCCCCACTCCTCACCTCCAAGCTCACTCCTCACTCCTCACCTCCAGGCTCACTCCCCACTCCTCACCTCCAGGCTCACTCCTCACTCCTCACCTCCAAGTTCACTTCTCACTCCTCACCTCCAGGCTCACTCCTCACTCCTCACCTCCAGGCTCACTCTCCACTCCTCACCTCCAGGCTCACTCCCCACTCCTCACCTCCAGGCTCACTCCTCACTCCTCACCTCCAAGCTCACTCCTCACTCCTCACCTCCAAGCTCACTCCTCACTCCTCACCTCCAGGCTCACTCCTCACTCCTCACCTCCAGGCTCACTCCTCACTCCTCACCTCCAAGCTCACTCCTCACTCCTCACCTCCAGGCTCACTCCTCACTCCTCACCTCCAGGCTCACTCTCCACTCCTCACCTCCAGGCTCACTCTCCACTCCTCACCTCCAAGCTGACTCCTCACTCCTCACCTCCAGGCTCACTCTCCACTCCTCACCTCCAAGCTCACTTCTCATTCCTCACCTCCAAGCTCACTCCTCACTCCTCACCTCCAAGCTCACTCCTCACTCCTCACCTCCAAGCTCACTCCTCACTCCTCACCTCCAAGCTCACTCCTCATTCCTCACCTCCAAGCTCACTCCTCACTCCTCACCTCCAAGCTCACTCCTCACTCCTCACCTCCAGGCTCACTCCTCACTCCTCACCTCCAAGCTCACTCCTCACTCCTCACCTCCAGGTCTCATCCTCACTCCTCACCTCCAGGCTCACTCCCCACTCCTCACCTCCAGGCTCACTCCTCACTCCTCACCTCCAAGCTCACTCCCCACTCCTCACCTCCAGGCTCACTCCTCACTCCTCCCCTCAAGCTCACTCCTCACTCCTCACCTCCAGGCTCACTCCTCACTCCTCACCTCCAAGCTCACTCCTCACTCCTCACCTCCAAGCTCACTCCTTACTCCTCACCTCCAAGCTCACTCCTCACTCCTCACCTCCAAGCTCACTCCTTACTCCTCACCTCCAAGCTCACTCCTCACGCCTCACCTCCAAGCTCACTCCTTACTCCTCACCTCCAAGCTCACTCCTCATTCCTCACCTCCAAGCTCACTCCTCACTCCTCACCTCCAAGCTCACTCCTTACTCCTCACCTCCAGGTCTCATCCTCACTCCTCACCTCCAGGCTCATCCTCACTCCTCACCTCCAAGCTCACTCTCCACTCCTCACCTCCAAGCTCACTCCTCATTCCTCACCTCCAAGCTCACTCCTCACTCCTCACCTCCAGGCTCACTCCCCACTCCTCACCTCCAAGCTCACTTCTCACTCCTCACCTCCAGGCTCACTCCTCACTCCTCACCTCCAGGCTCACTCTCCACTCCTCACCTCCAGGCTCACTCCCCACTCCTTACCTCCAGGCTCACTCCTCACTCCTCACCTCCAAGCTCACTCCTCACTCCTCACCTCCAAGCTCACTCCTCACTCCTCACCTCCAGGCTCACTCCTCACTCCTCACCTCCAGGCTCACTCCTCACTCCTCTCCTCCAATCTCACTCCTCACTCCTCACCTCCAGGCTCACTCCTCACTCCTCACCTCCAGGCTCACTCTCCACTCCTCACCTCCAGGCTCACTCTCCACTCCTCACCTCCAAGCTGACTCCTCACTCTTCACCTCCAGGCTCACTCTCCACTCCTCACCTCCAAGCTCACTTCTCATTCCTCACCTCCAAGCTCACTCCTCACTCCTCACCTCCAAGCTCACTCCTCACTCCTCACCTCCAAGCTCACTCCTCACTCCTCACCTCCAAGCTCACTCCTCATTCCTCACCCCAAGCTCACTCCTCACTCCTCACCTCCAAGCTCACTCCTCACTCCTCACCTCCAGGCTCACTCCTCACTCCTCACCTCCAGGCTCACTCCCCACTCCTCACCTCCAGGCTCACTCCTCACTCCTCACCTCCAGGCCTCATGCAAGGCCGTTAACCCCTCACATGCCAGATCTGGATTAAGGTTCCCTCCTGCAGACAGGCCCTCCACCCAGCAGTTCTCAGGGGCACAGAGTGGGCCAAGTCCAGTGCCTGCCAACCCCTTCGCACCGCCCTCTGGTTGCGATTCGTGCATGGAGGGGGAAGAAATCAGGAAAATAGAATATTAAAATCTTAATTCAATTTAAAACACTGTCATTCACAGGCCTGCCAAACAGTGAGATGACTAATTATTATGCAAATGAGGCAGATAGAAAAGTGATTAATAATTGCACAAATTAAAAATTATTGTAAACATCCTGTGATGAGTGATAAGTCCAATGGAGAGACGCAGGCGGTGGGCTGTGGAGGACATGCTCCTGTATCCTTATTTGCTCATTAGGGGATTTAATTAGCACCTGATGCTGGGCTCAGTGCTGCCAGTGGTGGGGGTGGCCAGGGCCTGGGCTGGCTGAGCAGGAGGGGGAGGCAGGTCAGCCTCATAGAGGCTGGGTGTGTGTGTGTGTGTGCGCAAAGCTCTGCTGCTTTCCACTGGCCTGTCCTCGCTGCTGCCTCAGCTCCGAGCAAAGTGTGGTCTTGCGTGGGCACTGGTGTTCATGCCTGGTGCAGCCACACTCCTCAGGTCTAGCGAAGGGACATGCGGAGTGGGCTGCAGTGCTGCATGTTCAAGGAGAGTGACATATGCTGGCCTCGGGGTTACCCTGGGTCCGAGTTCCCCTGACATGGGGGCACAGTGGAACCAAGCAGTGTCTTGAGTCTGGCCCCCGAGGGACAGGCCCAGGGGCTGCTGTGGTGTCAGCTGACTTGGTGCTTTCCAGGGCGTGCTGCCACCCTGGGTCCCTCTGCTGAAGAAGGGCAGCGCCTGCGGCTTTTCCTAGCAAAGTATGCCCGCCTCCCCCAGGCCCTGGAGAGGGGACCAGGGCATGGGACAGGCAGCCCAGGGAGGTGGCTGGTGTATCTCCCTGCTCCTCCCTGCGGCCTGCAGGGCTCAGGGAGGCAGCTGCACAGCGAGAGGACCGCAGAAGCTGGAGAGCAGAGCCGGTGAGGAGCCTCACCATGGGGAGGAGCAGTGCTGGAGGTGGGCCAGGCGTCTGAGGCTGGGACAGGGATTGGAGAGCAGACAGGAGTGTGGGATAGGCCTTGCGGGGTTATCTCAGCCTGTATCTCTCCCCTAAGGACCCCAGCTGTCCTAACAGCGTCACCTCCAAGGGCTAGAAGCGGAGGTTTTCTGAGGCCAGAGGTCCAGTCTGGGTGTCCCCGGTTGGGCATAAGGAGGAGCTACTTCGGTTTCAGGGCCGCCTGTGAGTCCAGGCGTCACCTGCACTGCCCCGCCCTCGCACGTGGGAAGGCCCGGCCTGGTGTGCTGTCCACTGCATCCCCGGATTCCTCGAGTTCCACTCTGACGCCTAGAGGAGGGTGTTCCCATTGGGACCCCAGTGACATCTGCCGTCTATGTTTGCCTAAATATCTGTGTTTTCTGATGGTCTTAGGCTCTACAGCAGGTTGAGAACCGCTAGCAGGGTCGCCTAAGACCATTGGAAAACACAGATATTTGCATTACGATTCATTAACAGTAGCAAAATTACAGTTATGAAGTAGCAATGAAAATAATTTTATGGTTGGGGGTCACCACAACATGAGGAACTGTATTAAAGGGTCGCGGCATTAGAAAGGTTGAGAACCACTGGCCTAGAGCTTCCCATTTCCTGGGCCTCTTCCTTCTGAGCTGTCTCACCAGGGGCGCCCGCCTCCCAGCATCCTCCTCCCTCCATCTCCTCTCCCCAGGCCCCTTCCTTCTGAGCTGTCTCACCAGGGGCGCCCGCCTCCCAGCATCCTCCTCCTCCATCTCCTGCCGTGGCTGCCATCACCGCCCTGGGCTCCAGGAACTCACCTTGGGCGCTTACCCTGTTCTTTCTCTCGTCTTGGGTCCTCCGGGCTCTTCTGGGGCAGCAAAGGGCAGCGGGTGAGCACTGACTCTGGGTGACCTTGGCGAGTGGCTTCACATCTCCTGATCTGTGTCCTTGTTGCCATAATGGAGACACTGCAGCCCCAGACCTCCCCGCAGTGCTCATGCCAATGAGATGGCACCAGGTGCTGGGCACGCTGAGCTGCAGGTGGCTCAGCCACTCACGGGAGACGAGGGAACAGCGGTGCAGAGGCCCAGGGCAGGGGAGCGATGGGCATGAGGCTGCGAGGAGTTTGCCTGGAAGACAGAGTGTGGGGCACCATAGGGCTGACGGGCCTTTTATCCATGGAACTTGATACCATTCTGTGGGCTCCGAGGGGACAAGAAAGGGCTTTAGGCAGGATGCAGGCTTAAGTGATTAGAACTATCCTATATAATAAAAGCCTAATATGCTAAGTGTCTGACTGTCCGGTCGACCGTTTGTCCAGTCACTATGACACGTACTGACCACCAGGGGGCAGACGTTCCGACTGGTAGGTTAGCTTGCTGCTAGGGTCCTGCCGATCGGGACTGGAGCCCTCCCACAGTCCCTCCCCGGCCTCTAAAATATTTCTTCTAATTAATTTCCTTTCAATGTGCACGAAGCTGTGCACCGGGCCTCTAGTGTTTAATAAAGACCATTCCAGCAGAGTGGGCACGTGGGTCAGGCTGAGGGAGGGCCCTGGAGGTGTAGCAGGTCTGCCTGGGCCTTGCTCACCTGAGTTGGCTGTGGCCTGAGAGCCACAGTAGGAGGGGAGGGACGGTCATGGGAGAAAGGGACAGCCTCCACCTCTGAGCGCCAGGCAGGGCAAGGGAGAGGGTGTCAGGGGGACACCCTGCTGCTGGCCTGGAGGGCGCTATTCCCTGAGAGAGGCATGTGGGGAAGGAGGTGACAGAGAGGAGGATGCTGCCCAGGGCACCGGAGGTGGAGTCACTTGGCACGTAGTAGGCATTGGCTACGTGCCTGGTGATGGACGTTCTCAAGCTCGGGCCTCGGTGTGTCCTGCCTGCCTTCCTCCTGCTCTGACCAGAGCTCGGCCTGGGGAGGACTGGCCCTTTCCTGAAAGGACGTGGAGCGGGGTGTGGCCCTTCCCTGTCCTGGAGTGGGCCTGGCCTCCTCCCTGCAGCCTTTGGTCGGTGGAGTTGCCCCTCTTCAGGGTGATTTTCCAAGCCAGGCTGCCCATGCCTCCGAGTGGCCGCCACCCCTGGGGGCACAGTGGTGTTGCTGCCCAGTCAGCCAGCAGCTTGCTCCCTCTCTCAGCAGGGCCCTGCTTGGGACTCCCTGGGCACCTGCCCACCACGTTGTCAGGAGAAGAGCCTTGAGTGCGGCACTTAGGGGGAGCCCCTGACAATCCCCCAGAGGCCCCGGTTGGCACTGTGCCCTCTGCAATGCCCAGGCATGTGCTCTTGCTCCCGTGGCCTTCCAGTGTGTCCCTAGCAGCCCTCGCCGCGTTCTCACGGCCCCGCATCTCCCCAGGGACCCTGTGAGGCCTGGCACTGTGGGACTCCCGCGGAACCTCAGGAACACCCAGTGACGGCCAGGGGGATAGGCGTGCCCAGGTTGCTTCCAACACACCACAGTGGGCTTCTCGTGACCCAGTGGTGCCCCCAGGGATGTGCCAGCATGTGGTGCTGACCTCTCACCGTTCCTGAAGGATTTCCAGTGGATTCCATCAATTCCCAAAGTGCCTCCTCACCCCCCCCCCCCCCCCCCCCGACCCCATGCCGCCTAGGGATGGAGACTAGGGCAGTGGGAGTGGTGGGAAAGAAGGGACTGTGTGCTCCTGCTGAGCATTTCTCCGGAACTTAGAAGTGTCGGGGCGCCAGCCTGCTCTCCCCGCCTGGCTTCCATACAGACACCTGGGAAAATGGGGGGCCTGCGGAGGAATCCTGAGGAACCATGCCAGTGAGCAGAGGGGAGAGGGCCCTGCTATCCCTTCCCCTCCCCCAGTGACGGAGCGACTGGCCTGGCGGGAAGGTGTGTGAGCCCCTTCCTCTCCTTTTCTTTTCAATTGCAGTGAGACAATGCTAGCAGGAACTGGCTGCTAATAACCTTGTTAGTTAAAATGGACCTCTCCCTCCCACCTTCTCAGGGAAGACAAGTCCCCAGGAATGAAAAGGTTGGAGGAAAGGGGACAGGCTAGGCGGAGAGGGTGAGAGACCTGGTGGGGCAGCTGCTGGGTCCTGCCTGGTTCCCCGAGGCCTGGTTCCCCGCAGCTCTGGCTGCAGGTGGTGCTCCTGGTGGTGGTGCCAGGCCCACTGGTTCAGAGGCACTGGAACCCCTGGGTCCCATGCCCTTCCCAGGCGATGTCCGTATCACACAGGCGCGGCTTCGGGAGAGCGCCGTGGCTCTGGCCCGGACACAGGCCTTTACTTAGTCACTCGTGCTCAGCCTAAGGCACCCACAGTCAGGAACTGTGGCTGGTCCTGGAGCGCGCGGTCCCGGAAGCCCATCCTCCTGAGTGGCGGTCCTTCACCCTCTCCCATGCCAGCCTCGGGCTCTGAGATGGAGCAGGGGGAGTACACTGCTCGTTCTGATGGCTGGGACAGTTTTCAGGAGTCAGTGTCTGGATGGAGTGAGTATCTGTGACCTTTAGTTCAAAAGAGTTATTCCACTGACACACGTTGAAAGTGTAGCCCAGGTCTCAGTGATGTGAAGGTGAAGAGAGATGCCTGGTCCCACAGGAGTTCTTTGTTTCCTGGCCAAATCATTGCAACACGATGCAGAGCCAGGGAAGAAAGTGCCTGACCCGCAGGGTCTGGGAGCCAGGGAGGCCTTCTGGAGGTTTGAACTGGGCAGTGCACAGAGGGCTCAGGCTGCCCAGCACCAGGAATGGCACGGGAGTGTGAGGGCCATGCTGCTGGGAGTGGAAGGGCCTTGATAGAAATGGAGCACAGGGGCCTGTAGGGACAAGGAGGGGCTGGAGAGGAGCAGAGCCAGGTTAGGAAGGGTTGGGAGATGTCTTCTGAGTGGTGACCTCCCTGCCCATGGGGACTGAGCCAGGGCATCGGGGGCCACACCCCAGGGCCAGGGGTCTAGGGAGGCTCCAACCCTGTGCTTTAGCCCCAGGGGCTTGGTAAGGAGCTCCCTTGCCTCACTTTAGAGTAAATGAAGGGTGGGGCCTGGGCAGGGACTTGGGGATAAATGGGCCCTGGTTTGGTTTCTCTGGTGGCTTCCCGCCATCAACCAGCTTTGAGACTGTTTTGGAGACTGAGCAGTGAGTCCCTGGTGTGAGGACATGTGCTCCCTCCCGGGGACGCCCCTGCTCAGAAGCCAGTGAGCAACACTCCCTGCTGCGCTGGGGGCGCCTGATCCCCGCTGGCAATGCTCACCCTCCTTTCCCAAATCTCGGCTCCTGGAAGGACGTGGAGGTGGCAGGTGAGGGGCACCATCCGTGTCCAGGAGGGATAAGATGACCCCCAGGGAACCTCAGTCTAATATTGGAGCCAAAGCCATCCTGGAGCCATCCGCTCCTCTTCCAGCAGCTCCTCACCCCCTCCAGGTCCTTCCCCCGCCCCCCCACCCCGCCCCGCCCCGCAGGCAGACCAGTAGCTTCTGAGCTGGACCTGAGCAGTCTGAGCCTCCCTTCGCCCGCCTCCTTCCTGCTGTTTCCAGTTTTCTTCTCCAAGGCAAACAGCTGCAAAGCCCCATCTCTTAATGAAACTGTTTGATGTTGATTAATTATGCAGCTGCCTCATTTGCATGCAGGGGCTGTGGCTTCCCAGCTTCTCTCCCACCCCCTCTGTGTCTTAGGCAGAGTGGGACCTGCTGGCTCTGAGTCTCCCACTCAGTCGCCCTCAGAGTTCCTCCTACCCTAGAGCAGGAGTCAGAGGCTGGCCGCAGAGCCACATCTGGCCACTGGGCCGGGCGCGGCATGATCTCTGGAGCCATCCTAGGAAGACATGTGTGGTAGGTATTGGCACTTGGCTCTGACCTAGTTCCTCTGCTGTACTCATCAGCTCTTGACCTGAGACAAGCATTAAGCGCCTGGTGTCAGCTGCCCCTCGGTTAGGTTGGAATCACACATGCACCATCCCAGGGGGCCATGTCTGTAGGGCTGTCTCCACTGTTGGACACAGTGAAGGTGCGACTGAACTGATTTTTAAAAAAATTAATATATTTTTATTGATTTCAGAGAGGAAGGGAGAGGGAGAGAGAGATAGAAACATCAATGATGAGAGAGAATCATTGATCAGCTGCCTCCCTCACACCTGCTACTGCGATGGAGCCCATAAGCCAGGCATGTGCCCTGACAGGGAATCGAACAGTGACCTCCTGGTTCAAAGGTTGATGCTCAATTACTGAGCTATGCTGGCCGGGCTGCGTGGTTTTTTGAATGATTGGCTAAATAAAATGGTCTCATGGGCTCTCTTAAGATGCTAACTCCAGGACTGTATGGCCCCCCACTTTACCTGGGTTCCCAGTTCCACCTGCTGTTTCCAAAGGCCCCGACCTCTCCCAGTCACAGCCTCCTGCTGCCTTGGCTGCCGTTCAGCCCACACCAGGAGCCTCTGTTTTGGAAGGTATATTGGGAGGATAGCGGCTGCTGGTGGCTCACACATAAGCCCTGGCGGAGCGATGAGGCCACACCTGTGCTGAGGCCAGGGCCAGGGCCAGGGCCCGGGGGAGGGGCCAAAAGTCTGTGATGTCCAGGTGCTTTCAGTGGCAAAGCCCTGTGTCCCTGCAGTTCATGGAGGTGTCCGGACAGTAGGAGGAGTCTTGTCAAGTGGGCTTGGAAGAGGCATCATTGTGCCGAGTTAAAGCAGGGTGAACTTGAGCTGTGGGTCCTCGCAGGTCCAAGTGGAATGGGGCATCCAGGCAGTGAACCTCAAGCTTTCTGGTATCAGGGGGCCCTCTAGCTGTGAACCCTTTTCCTATACAATGTGCATGTGTTCCCACCAACCCAAACGTGTACTGAGGGCCTTCTTAGGGATCCTGGGCCTCCGGTAAAGGACCCCTGGCCAGGGCATTTAGAAAACCAGGGGGAGAGGAGGCAACGTACAGCGAGCGGCGGCCACATGGCTGCCCGGGGCCGGTGTGGGAAGTCTCAGGGTGTTCTGGGAAGGGACAGAATGCCCCCGAGGACTAAGGGCCTCATACCTCGTCGTAATTAGCTAGTTATTGATATGAACGATAGGAAGAGAGCAGAGGGGAGGCCAGGCATTGCAAGCATGGTCCTCTGGGCAGCTTCACCAGGAAGCTGCAGCTCCACACTCCCGAGGGAAGCACCGGTCCATCCCTGCAGGCCACTGGGAAGGGGCCCAACAAAGGGGGAGATGGGTGCATGGGCTGTGAAGGTGGGGTGACATAGGGAAGGGTCTGCCTGTCAGTCTAGCTGGGAGACCATAGCTAGAAGGATGGAGCTAACGTAAACACACGGAACTTGGACGCTAACCTTCCCCAGCAGATTTCCTTCTCGCTCTCCTTTTCTTGGGCTCTCCTGCTCCGTGACCCAGCTCGCCTGTTCTCCCCGCAGCCACGCAGACTCCCTCGCAGGGTCTGGGCTGGCCTGTGCTTCATATGGAGCAGAGACTCAGGGCAGTGGCCCTAGCTCCAGCCCTGCTCAACACAGACGGGACTTGTCCATGGCGGGACAAAGGGAAATGGGACCCTGGACACCCGGGTTTAATTCCACGGAAATAAAGATCACTCATCCTCCTGTGTGAGTCTCAGGAAGGCCCTTTCCTCGCACACTGCAAGAACTCCGCTTCTGTTACAGGTGGGGACACAGAGGGCACCCCTCCGATGAGCCGGGACCAGGGGCAAGCAGGCTCTGAAGCTGAGGCACAGGAGCTGAAGGGGAAGGGCCCCGGTGTGGCTGGGGCAGAGGGAGGGGTGGAAAGGGGGTGAAGGGAGAGTGGTGGAGAGGCAGCAGTGAGGCCTCCCGACTGGACATGAAGGCTGGAGAGGTGTGTGTTGTGGCCGTGGCTCTCGGGATCTGGGCGGGGAGTCCGCTTGGATAAGGTCTGGACTTCACCTCATCATTGATTTAACCACCAGAGAAACATGGTATTGGCAGGGAGACAGACGTGAGGTTAGGAGCCAGCTTCACTGAGCTGCAGTGGGGGCGGCTGCGCAGGGCAGGGAGACGTGAGCAGACCTGTGAGGGAGGGTTCCAAGGCCCACGCTGCCCACGCTCTGGACGGCTGTGTCTGCTTTCTCCCGCCGGTCAGCGGGCGGGTGGTCCCAGAACGGTAATCAGAGAGTGCCCTGTCTTTAGCCATGAGCACTGGACTTTGGGACCCTCGGTTTTGGGGAAGCCTTTCTTGGCTAAGTGTGTTCAAGAAACCAAAGAAGAGAGGCCGTTTGGGGTGTTGGGAAATGTGCCAGATGGGGAGGTCAGTGAACTGGGGCTTTATGCTGATCTGCAGCTAGCTGTCTGATTGGTCTGGTTAATCAGTTTCTTAGTCTGTAAAATGGGACAATTCATCATCCAACTATCTGTCTGCCTTGTTCATCCCATATCCCTCCCTCCCTCCTTCCCTCTCTCCCTCTCCTCCCTCCCTCCCTCCTTCCATCCTTCCTTTCTTCCTCTCTCTCCTTCCCTCCCTCCTCCCTTCCTCCCTCTCTCTTTTCTCCTTATTTCCCTCCCTTCCATCCATCCATTCAGCCAGCCAGCCTCTGTTTGCTGGATGCCAACTCTGTGCTGGGCACTGTATGTAGCCCTGAGGTTACACAACAGCGACAGGCTTACGTGGTCCCTTCCCCGTGGATCTTAGTGTGGACCAAGGAAGAAATACATTAAAACAGCAACAATACCTGTTTCCCATGGTTGTTTGGAGAGCAGACCACTGGGCACTGTGGGCAAGGGATTTGCCCCAGAGGTTCATCCAAGCTGGAGCCCGAGAGGCCTTCAGCTCATGGAACCCGAGTCACTGTTTGTCCCCCAAACCCTCCATTCTTTCCCTCTCATCAAGCTCAGCCCCCACCCTCCCCTCTCCCTCCCTCTTGCCCCCTCTGAGGCCTGCTGTGCTGTCCCTGCAGGAGGGGAAGGAAGCCTCGCCCAGGCCTGGCCATGGAGGGGGCCCAGCCCTGGCAGCAGAGGGGGCCCATTCCTGGCAACAGTGGGGGCAGAACTGAGCTGATGGTTACTAAGGGGCAGCACTGAAGTGTTTCCTCTCCCAGCGCCAGTGGGGAGACTCCATGGCTGCCCTGTCCTCGCCCACAGCGCCTCCCACCACGCCTGCGCGGGGCCAGTGCCCGCACAGCTTACAGAAGATGCAGGAGTGTGTGGAAGGTGCGTTCCCGGAGGGAGAGACGCGTCAGAGGAGCCAGTTTGCTCAAAGCAGAACGGCCGGTGCGAAGTCGAGGCAGACCTTCTTGTCAGATCTGTTTGGGGCCGTTGATTATTTTGGGTGCGGGGGAACGTCTATAGATAATGGGTCCAAACAGCTAAACAATAAATCATAAAAGCAGCTGACCAGCAGCCTGGGGATGATACCCTGCACCTCTGATTGGCTGATGGCGGGCCTGTGGGGCTGCGGGGGGCCTGTGGGGCTGCAGGGGGCATCGGCCGGCCCGGCGCCTGGAACCGCCCAGTGGACCCTAAAGCTTCCAGGGCGTCCCTGGGCCCCTGGGCGCTCCTCTGCCAGCAATGCCGCCCTCACCCTCGCCCTCACTGTCTCAGCGGGGCTGTGGGAACTGCGGCACCTGCCCGTGGTTTCCAGTGCCGAGAGCCTGGCACCTGCCCGTGGTTTCCAGTGCCGAGAGCCTGGCACCTGCCCGTGGTTTCCAGTGCCGAGAGCCTGGCACCTGCCCGTGGTTTCCAGTGCCGAGAGCCTGGCACCTGCCCGTGGTTTCCAGTGCCGAGAGCCTGGCACCTGCCCGTGGTTTCCAGTGCCGAGAGCCTGGCACCTGCCCGTGGTTTCCAGTGCCGAGTGCCTGGCGTGGCTGGAGGAGTCCGCACGGGTGAGCCCCTGATGCTCCAGAGCCAGGTCTTTACCAGAGGCTGCGAGGCCAAAGGAGCATCTCCCTGCGGGGTGAGGAAACCAGTCACTGGCAGGCGCAATGGTCTGGGACCCTCTCTGGGGCTTAGCATTTGGGGCGGGTGGAGGACACATCGTTTTAAATACTATTTTACTTTTCCAGGTGCAGTGGGCGTCTGCTTTCTTGGTCTTCATGGCACCCAGTGACCCCCTTTTTGGGTTACCGTGTTCCTCCTTCCTCAGGGCACCGCCGGCTCCCTGCTCCAGTGGGACTCTCCTGCCACTGGGCCTCCGAAGCAGTCCCATGGCGTGGGCTGGTCAGCACTGGCCAGTGACTGGCCTTAGCATGTGTGGCCCAGGGTGGGACAGTGGGAGTCCTGCCCTGGTTTCCTGTTTGGGTGCTGAGAGGGAGGGAAGCGCCTTCCCCTGAGATCCGAAGCATGGGCAAGGTGAGCCCTGAGCAGCCTTCGACCTTGCCAACTGAGGGTCATTTCTCCCCGGAGGGTGTGTGTGTGCGAGTGTGTGTGCGCACGTGAGTGTGTGCATGCGTGTGTGAAATCCAAGGCCCCCCACCCAGCCCAGCACCCTCCCACCCACCAGTGTTTGGCTCCTTCCCATGGTCAGACCTCCAATTCCTGGGTGGGGCTGGCCAGTGGGTGTGGTGGGGAGCAGGGACCCGTGGAGGGCCTCCCACCGGGCCTGCTGTGAGCCATGGGGGCTTTATCTTGCAGTTAATGGTTTTCTAAATTGGTGGCAGTGGAGCAAAAAACCCAATTTGTGCCTGGAGCACGCATGATTACTATTGTAATAACCTCCGCTAATAAGAATAGGATGTGGGGCTAGGCTGAGGGGGAAGCCACACTTCTCATTAGCGTTGGATTAATTACTCGATGTGATCTCCTAGCTGTGGTGGCCAAGGGGGTGGGTGTGCCATCCCCTTGCCTCACCTTAACCCTGGCGGCCAGGATATTCTCAGGGGTGGTATCCCACAGAGGCCAGCGAGGGAGAAGCCCGCCTCTACTCCCTCTCCCTGCCTCTCCTCCTCACACCCTGTCCCTGTCCCAGCTCCTCGCCCCTCCTGCCCTCCCTCTCCCTCCCTCTCCTCCCTCCCCTTCAGCCTCCCCTGACACCCAGGCAGCCTCCTCACGCTGCTGGGAGGAGGGTGGTGGCTGGTGAGCAGGCCTGGCTGACCGCCCTGAGCCTGGCGGCCCTTCAGGTTCTGATCTGACTCCCCTGCTCCTCGCTGCGACGCAGGTCCTTCTGGCCTGGCGAGAGGCCCATCCAGCCTTCTCAGGGCTCCACGTGCTTTGGAATTGTTCTCACCCCCAGCCACCGCCCCGTCAGCAGAGGGGCTCCTGGCCTGAGGCCTCTGCCTGCCCTCCTGTCCCAGCCGCAAGGTCCTGGCTGGCTGGGGCCTCAGACCCTCACCCCGGGGCTCTAGCTCTGTAGGTCAGAGGCTGGGTTTGCATTTTACTGTAACTCTCTGTTTCCTCCTGCTGTTCCCAGCACTGTGCCAGGCACCGATGCGTAGAAGACAAGGGACAGGTGTGGCCTGCATCAGCTGGGAAGGGTGTCCAGTTGTCGAGGAGGGACAGAATCTAGCCTGAGGCAGTGTGTGCTGAGAGCCCAGTGGGTGAGGCAGAGAGAGCAGGGGAGGGAGGCCCCTGGGGCTAGAGGTGGTTCTGGGGGGCTTCATGGAGAAGGGGACTCAGGTTTGGATCAACAGAGAGGAGGGGACAGGAGAGGATTCCAGATGAGGTGACACTGTGGGTGAAGACCAGAGGTGGGCGTGCTGAGGCAGTCTGGAGGTGTCGAGTGGCCGGTGTGTGTTAAGCGGGGGTTTCAGAGGGAGAAGAGATACAGAGGAACATTGGCGGCTAAGCCTCTGATGTCAGGCTGAGGATCTGGTGCATACAGACTGTACAGCTGGGATTCCTGAAAGGTGTCAGGGGCTGAGGGTAACCAATAGCAGTGCTTTGCTAAGTGGGTAACAGTAGCAGTTTTCCGTTGCTGCTGTAACATGTGACCACAAAAGTAGTGGCTTAAAATAACACCACTGTGTGTTCTCGCGGTTCTGCTGGCCAGAAGTCCGGGTTGGCTCGGCCAGTTGGTCTGCTCTGAGTTACACGAGATGAAGGCGAGATGCTGGCTGGCTGGGCTCCGGGGGGAGCTCTGGGAAGGATCCACCTCTAGCCTCACTCAGGTTGTTGGCAGAATCCTGTTCCTTGTGGTTGTAGAACTGAGACGCCCATTCCCTTAATGGCAGTAAGCTGGGGCCACCCTTACCGCCTACAGGCCCCTCCCCAGTTCCTGCTCCTGGAGCCCTAGGTCTCAGAGTCGGCAACAGGGTGCAGAATCATTCTCGTGCACCCCATGTCCCCTTTCGCTGCGCCTCTGCCTTCAGTGGGAGAAGGTGCTCTGCTTTCCAGGCTCATGTGATGAGGTCGGACTCACCGGGTAATCCAGGGTACCCTGTTTCAAGGTTGCAGTAGTCCTGGGGAAACGGGCTGGAAGCGGGCAATGAGCGTGGGGAGGCAGGCAGTTCTCAAGTCATCTCAGAGGAAACTAGAAGGTGCCTGATAATTGGTTGCGTGTGTGTGTGCATGTGTGTGTGTGTGTGTGTGTTGGGGGGGGGGAGGGGCAAGGAGAAAGGAGGACTTCACCTGGGGTCCAGCCTAGGAAACAGGAGAAAGATGCTAGCTCACTGGCCTCTGTAGGAGGCGTGCTGGCCAGGGAGGGTAGATGATGCATTTGTTCCAGGGAAGAGGACGTGGGGGTGACAGCAGAGTCCCCGCCAGCCCAGAACTGTCGTGGGAACAGTTGGGAACACTCCCTAGAACTGTGGGACTTGGTGATGCTGGTCCGTGGGCTGGGCATGTGGGAACAACAGTTGAAGGCTTGGGAGGGCACTAGATCACTGTGTCCAAGGGAGAGGGTCAAAAGGACATGGGCTGGAGCCCTGGGGTGACCAAAGAAGGGGTGAGAGGAGGAGGAGCTGGAGAGAGGAAGAGCAGGCACAGCTGGGCAGCTGGGCAAGGAGGGCGCCAGGGGAGGGCCCCCAGAGGCTGGGGGGCTGGTGGGCAGGGTTAGGAAGACAGAGGGTTGGCAGGCGAGTGGGACAGGCCACGGGCCAGTGATGGAGTGTTGTGGGTGATGGGTACCGAGGAGAGACTTGGTGGGGTGGAGGGAGGGAGGGCAGTGCTGGGAGAATTGGGGTACAAGGATTGGGGTACAATTTAGGAAAAAGTCCTCAAAGTGGCGGGGCTGGTGAGGTTGAGAATGGGATTGGAAGCTTCTGGGTGTGTGTGTGTGTGGCGGGGGGAGACAAACATTTGGGTGGGGCTGAGCTCCCAAAGGGCCCATTCACCCTGAGAATGGTGGAGGCTTAGTGCTGGCCCAGCGCTTCTGGGCTGGAAATCCTCAGCCAGCGCCTTGGTACTGGGGGGAGGGGTAGGGGAGGGGGTGGGCATGGAGCAGTGGGCCCCTTAGAACGGAAGCCTTTGGGGTGGAAGCCTGGCCTGTGGGGAGGGGCAGAGACAGGGCCAGGCAGGGCAGCAGGTCTGCCTATTCTCGGACTATCTTCTCTCCCCTGATTATTCTGGGGCCCAGGTCTCTGCAGCACAGAACCTCCTGGGGTGAAAGGAGTTCATTTATTCAAGGGGGTTTGGGAAGGGGGGCACAGGGGCTTCTCACCTCTCAAAGGGCCCTTGACTCCAGTGGCCCAGGTCAGCCCTGGCCTCCACACCACACGCCCAGGCACCTGGGATCCTAGCTGCCTGCTCCTTCCCACCTCCCCTGGCTATCCTTTGAGGCCCAATTGCCTGTGGCAGCAGCTGCCTCAGCTCTCCAGCCATGTCAATTGCGGGGTGGGGGGTGGGTGGGGGTGGGGGTGGGGTGCTGCTCAGGGGCTGCTCAATGTTCCCAGGACCTGGTACCCACAGGCAGGCCCAGGGTTAACACAGCCGAGTGTTGTTGACGCTTGCTGTTGGCCCTCGCTGTATGCACACCTCTGTGGCGCGCTGTGCAGGCCGGTGAGCATGGGTGTCCTCAGCTCAGCCCCCTGGGCACCTCAGGTCTGGGGGTCACGGACAGAACAGTGGTGACATGCGGACAGCACTCCTGGGGCTTTGGGTGGGCAGAGGGGGCACAAGGGCAGTGTGGTGACAGAGACTGGGAAGGACGGGCCCATTCTCAGAGGAGAGCAGGGCAGGGAGGCCTGGCAGCTCAGGGCCCCCACACCCCTGCTCCCCTGGGCCCCCACGCCCTGTGTCCTCCCACCCCGCCTGGCTTGCTCTGCAGTCCCCCACCCCGGAGGGAGAGGAAATCTCGCTAGAGATGTATGTAAAAACAGATGTATTTCTGGATAAGCAGCGAGCCTGGAAAACGGCTGCACCCGAGTGCCCTGCTGACAGAAGATCTACGACCAAATTCCTCTCCAAAACCTGTTTCTCCGGAGACTGTTCTTGCAGGGCCCTGGGAGCTGGGGGAAGACCCCGGTGCAGGTGGCGGGTGGGGGTGGCCGCTGCTCTCCCCTCTCCCGAGTGACCCTCCCAGATTAGGAGGCAGCCGATGGGCGCAGGCCTGTGCAGGAAAGTGGAGAGGGATTTGCGTGGCAAAGAAGTCATTCTCATGCATCGCCCTTGTGGGGTGGGAGCCGCATGATGCGCGTGACACCATCCTGGCGCCGGGAGAGTAAGTGATGGCTATATTTATGTTTCCATCTAAATGCATGGATCAAAGCAGACACTTTAATCTATTCAACAACAGCCCGAGGATTAAAACGTTGCAGGCAAGTCACACTCTTAAATTGGTCATATATTTTTGCTTGTCACTTGACAAATCATTTTAGAGAGTGACTCCCGGCTGGGAGGGGGACCCAGAGCCCTGAACCCCTGGCGAGGGCCCCGCACCTCAGGGTGGGGCAGGGCCTCACTTGCTGTCATCTGTGAGTCCGGCTGCACTGGATGGGGAGTGGGAGTGATGGAACACCAGGCTGCTGCGCCAGGTCTGCTTGATCGTCATAGCAGCCCAGCAGGTGGACCCAGTCACGTCCCCACTTTAGAGCTGCCTGGGCCACGCCTGAAGTGGAAAGTGGGTGCAGAGCCAGATGTTTGAGCCCAAGTCTGGTTCTCCTGTCCTGCGGACCTGCTAAGCGTGATGTCCCCTCTGGGGCTGCAGGAGAGCTCTTGTCCGGAGCGAGGGGACACAGCAGTGCTGACACAGGGCGAGGATGCACCCTGTGCCGAGCACTAAAGGACAGGCAGACAGCACTGAAGGACAGGCGGACAGCGCTAAAGGACAGGCAGACAGCACTGAAGGACAGGTGGACAGCGCTGAAGGACAGGCGGACAGGGCTGAAGGATAGGCGGACAGCACGGAAGGACAGGCAGATAGTGCTGAAGGACAGGTGGATAAGGCTGAAGGACAGGCGGACAGTGCTTAAGGACAGGCGGGCAGGGCTGAAGGACAGGCGGACAGCACAGAAGGACAGGCGGACAGCGCTGAAGGACAGGCAGATAAGGCTGAAGGACAGGCGGACAGTGCTAAAGGACAGGCGGACAGTGCTGAAGACAGGCGGATAGGGCTGAAGGACAGGCGGACAGGGCTGAAGGACAGGTGGGCAGGGCTGAAGGACAGGCGGACAGGGCTGAAGGACAGGTGGACAGAGGCTGAAGGACAGGCGGACAGAAGCGTGTCTGGAGGCTGGGGAAGGAGCTCCTCACTGGGCTGTGGCCTCAAGGCCGGGTCTGGGTCTTATTAATGTCTGACCCACCACCCTCCTGAGGCGGCAGGAGGGGGCGGTGCGTGGGGCTTCCAGTGAGATGAGCACTGTTCTGTGCAGGCCACACAGAGCTGCTGCGAAATGAAGAAGTGCTTATCTCATACGTTCTGTGGAGCGAGAAGGTTCATCTCAACACCTTATCTCTGTCATCAGCCGAGAGTCACGGTCACGGCAGCTTTGCATTGGCTGACCTTCTTGAAACCAGGAAGCACCTGCTGTTATTGTTACAGGAGGGTGCACACAGGGACGTGCCCCTTTCCATTCCTGCATGCGAGGTACGCGGCTGTGAGGACCACACTGAGATAATGCCCCGGGTCTTCAAACGCGCTTCACGAGATTCTCACGGAGTCACCCATACTCCACCCCCGTGCCCTGTGACCTCCGGCTCTGGGCCAGGTGGCTGGAGCCCGTGGTGGCAGGCGTCCTGCCAGGTCAGGAGACAACCCTGGCCTAGCGAGACAGTCCCGCTCTGTGCATGTGGCCCTCCTTCCCAGGCATGGAGTCAGCGGCCTCTGCTCGCCTTCTGGGGGCAGCGGGCAGTGGGCCGACCTGGGCACGCCGGGCGGGCCAGCCTCACTGTGGAGTGGGCCACACAGAGGCGTCTTAAAGAGGCCAGTGCACCTCTGTGAGTCTGTCATCAACATTTGTATTTCAAGTCTGAGCGACACAGGCTTGTGGGGTTCTGTCCTTATTTATGGAGGACACAGACAAGAACGAGTGAATAAACAGAGATGAAAGGCCTCCCCCTGGTGGGCGCCAGGCGCGCGCCCACGAGCCAGCGGTTCCTGGGTCCTGGGACGCAGCCCAGCGCCTGATGGAGCAGCAGCTAGTTCCTGAGCTGGTTCAGACAGCGGGGCTCCTCGGCGTCTGAGCTTTAGTCGCCAGCTGCTCCTATCTGTGGTGTCCGAGCGACTCTCATAGCGCACAGGTGAGAATGGGCACGCATTCTCCCTGGCCCCGCGGGTCTGCGGTGTCCCAGGTGAATGTAGTGTGTGTGCCCTCGGTGCGTGTGCAGGCTGCACGTGTGGGTGTGTACAGAGAACGTGTGCATTGAGGTGAATGGGGACCTTCTAGGGTACATCTTATATACTATGCATATGTGCTCCCATCTGTAGGAGTCTATAATTGTGAGTGGGAAACGGGGTCAAGCTATAAAACGGGTGTATTTGGTGTGAACAGGTGTTGGAGTGTGTTCGCAGTGGAGCGTGGATGTGCATTTTCCAGCATGTGCCTCTGCCTGGGTGGGTCCCGGTGAGTGTGGTGCAGGGGTGTCAGGGGTGTGCCGGGATGTGCATGGGTGTACATGGGTGTGCATGGGTATGTAGGGGTGTGCACCTGCACTTGTGCAAGCGTGGCAGACAGGCCCTGCACACCTCGCTCGCCCGCTCCTGTGGTTCCTCCTGGCAGGGTTGCTGCCTCCAGCCCCTGGCGGTTCTGCCCTGCTGGTCCACAGAGAGATCAGCACCCTTCAAACCAACTGCCTTGCTGGCTGCGGCTCACTTGGGTTGGCCTTCGGAGGCCTGAGTTGCCATGGAAACCAAAGTAGGTCTGTTTCTGTCTGCCACTGGTCCCTGGGTGAGGGCAGCTGTGAGCCACAGTCCCCATGGTGAGGCTGGCCAGGAGGAGAGGGGGAGTCCGAGGCCCTCACGCCTGCTCTCCTCACAGGCTCCCGGGCCTCTGCTCCGCCTCTACACACGAGGGCAGGGCCCACTGCCAGACAATGGGATCAAAGCAGTGGCCTGGCTTTCTTCACACATAAAACATCCTTTTCTGAAGACAGCTCGAGGCGTCTGCTACTCCACACCCTGTGCCTGTCCTCTGGGCACCATTAATTGGGGCTTTTAGGCGCGCGGTGCGTGTGCCGGAGGACTCCGCACGTGCCTTCCGGCCTGGATGCATGAGAGACATCTGCTCCGGGCTCACTGCACTGGAAACCCGCACACGACAGAGGTGAGCATGGGGGAGATCACAGATGCCGCCTCGCTCAGAAAAACCCAGCAGCGAGCCCACACCTCGCCGTGCCAGCCCAGGCGGTGCAGGGTGAGGGAGATGCACAGACGTGCTGACCACGAGCACAGCCAGGGATGGTGACTGCGGGGTCAGGATGGGGTCACCTCCAGGTTGGCGGGAGGCCCCGGTGGGGCTTCTAAGGTAACAATGACATGGTGTATCTTAACCCTGTGGCGGAGACTCAGGTGATGCCACCCTTTTCCCTGCACACATATGTGTCTACTCCTCCGTGTGAGACACCCCTGGCAGTCACAAAGGCCCCCCACCGCTGAGCTGGTGCCTGGCTTGAGGCGGGCGGTGAGAGGAGGTTGGGGTTGGGGAAAGAGGGCAGGGTGGGGGTCACGTTTTTGTGGGTTCAGAGCTGCCTCCAGTACTGATCAGCCTGTGACCTTCAGGTCATCGACTCCCTTCTCTGGGCTGTGGTTCTTTGTCTGTAACTTGATGAGGTGCACTGGCCTTATTAGCTCAGTTAGGAATCAGTTTCAAGCTTTCTCTGTGCCAGGCACTGCACCAGGCAAACACCACGTCAGATGCTCCTGCAGCAAGACAGAGGGTGGAGAGGTGCTGGGAGGGCAGGCTGGGACAGAGGCCTCACAGGGGCAGGGAGAGGCCAGTTATGAACTGGGTCTTAGGAAATGGGCCAGATTTGGAGTGGCTGAGACAGGGGAGGAGGGAGTGACCGAGGAAGGCTCGCTGCTGTCAGAGGGTGAGGGCCAGGAGGGAGGAGCATGTGGCTGGAGGGCAGTGGGCGTGAAGGGCAGGCATGGCAGCCCCTCAACTTTCAGAGGAGACGCTCCCCACAGGGCACTGTGCTGCAGGAGTGCCAGGCTCCAGGACCCCTTCTCTGCCAGGCATGGGGGGGATGCCCCGAGAGCCCCTGGGGAGCAGGTCCCCTGCGCCTGTGCTTGGAGCGCAGGGCTCAGGCAGACAGCTCTGTGGGCATGCGGGGTGGGGCGAGGCGGGGTGGGGCGAGGCGGGATGGGGAGACGGTGGCTGGCGGGGACGGAGGCTGCAGGCAGTGGTGGGAAGGCCAGCGAGAGGCTTCCCCGCACTGTCGGCTGCTCAGCATCTTTGCTGGAGATGGAAGGGCCCCAGTCAGGGGCCATACGACCCAGGAAGGTGGTGCTCAGCCCAAGGACCAGCCGACTCTGGGGTCAGAGTCTGGTGCCAGTCACTCCTGTATCCACTGAGCAAATCGTGGGTTCATCAGTATTGAATGAATGGCCAGGGTCAAATTCAATGTCATTGACATTCTTGAGTTTGGTGATTGGGTGAGACCTTGGGGATCCTGGTGGTGTCACCATCACTGCTCTCAGTGGCAGGGAGCATGAGTTTTGGAAATAGATAGGCATCTGAGTCCTAGTTCTTGTGTTCACAGCTGTGTGACATTGAACCTCTCTAATCCTCAGTTTGTTCATCTCCAAAATGGGGGCAGTGCTAGTATGTGTGTACAGCACATGAGGATTAAATGAGAGGGCTTAGCACTGTGCCTGGCACATAGCACGCGGGCTATTGCTCAGCACAGAGCAGCTGGTGGCACGGTCCGCATGGTCCCTGCAGGGGGAGGGAGGCGTCTGCAGGGGTTCACGGTGAGGCGTGTGTGTAAGGCAGGAGGCCAGTAGGGAGCAGCAGGCTGTGAGGTGTGCAGCTGGGAGGAGCAAGGGGCCTCCGGTGAAGGGGAGAGCGTGCTTTGCACCTAGTGGGACAGACATTCCACCCCTTGATTCCTTCCTCCACTTCCTCCCTCCACAAGGTGTACTGAGCACCCCCAGGAGATAGGCACCACTCCAGGCCCAGGGCCCGCAGAGCTGGACAGTCTCTGAGAGTGTCCTCCGCGGGATTCGGGGATCTGATAGTCAGCACACGTGTCTGCAGCTCCTGTCGGCACCTGGTGTGTGCTCACCTGCCTGTGTTTTCTGCTGAGTTCTTTGCGGGACGTTCTAACCTCACGGGCAGACTCTGAAGGAACAGGACAGCTGTCCACATGCAGGTCAGGAGAGAGGAGGGTGTGGGGACCAGGGAGCGGTCACACCTGTGGACGAGGGGCAGTCCCGCCCTGCTGGGAGAAGGGGGTGGTTCTCAGGCCAGGGCGGATGGGACACTCAGGCCGAATTCAGCCGAGCAACAGCGCTCTCACCTGCGCATGCGCACTTGTCCATCAGGGGCTGCGTCCATGGCCCACATGGCCGTGGCTTCTCGATGGTCCCCAGCCACACCCCTGCCCGTGGTCCCTAAGCCGTACCCCTAAACCTTCCTCACTTAGAGAAAAGCAGTAGCATCAGGACCAGCGGGCACATTGTGGGGTCTTGGAGAAGCCCCTCTCCGGGGTCCACACTAATGGAGACCAGCAGCGTGGCAGCCTCGAGGACGTGGCCCAGCACACGGTTCTGTAGATGCTGGGCTCCTGTCTGCAAGGAGCTTTCTGGGTGCTGCTCCAGGTGTGACCTGAGGGCGACCCTGCCTTGGGGTGCTGGAGACGTGCTGTGCTGGGCAGTGTTCCCCAGAGAAGCGGATCACTGGGAGACACACAGATGTATCACAGGAAGTGGCTCACAGCCGAGGCCACGAAGCCCCGTCATCTGCCAGGCGCCTGGGAAAGCCAGCCGTCGATTCGGTCTGAGTCAGAGGCCGAGAACCAGGGAGCCCACGTCGAGGGCAGGGAAGACGATGGCCCCGCTCAAGCAGAGGGCGCGTCGCCATCCTCCACCTCCGTTTCTATTCACACCTCAGGCCTGGCTGCTGCCCGCCCGCAGGTGGGCGTTCTTCCTCACTCAGCCCCCTGATTCCAGGCGAGTCTCTCTGGGAGATCCCCTCACACACACAGTGTCCTATTTGGGCACCCCAGCCGAGCGAGGGGCCATCATCACACATGCCCAGCCCCACTTCCAGCCTAGCTGACAGCTTGTGGCCGGAACTCACTTAGTTATTCTCACATCTGGGCCTTTGCTGCAATGCCTGGCCCTGTTCTCACCCAGTGGGTCCCACCTGTAGAAATGCTCAGTTAGAAAGGATGGGGGCTCCGGGGTCAACAGACCGAGTGCAAATCTCAGCTCTGCCTGTTCTGTCTGAGCGGCTGAGGCACGTGAGCCCAGGCCCCGCTCCCTCCTGGGCGAGAGGAGTCTTGCAGGCTAATGTGAGGACCGAGGTGAGGCGGGTCGTGCCTGAGGCACCTGGCAGAGTCCTCAGCAGGTGGCTGGATTCTGTACTTTCTCTCCCTTTTGGAAAAAGGCAGGGTGTGCAGACCTTGTTTTAAATGTAGCTGCAAAGGGTTGCTTCATCCAGGGAGTCTCCTGGGCACCCAGAAGACTCTGTCCTCTCAGTCCTGTGCTGCTCCTTAGGCCTCAGGCCCTTGGCCATGTGGCCTGGGAGGCCCTGTGCGTGGAGAATGCTCACTCATTAGGGGTGGGCAGGGCTGCCCAGGGGAAATGAGGGCCTGAGGCTGGTCCCAGGCCTGGGCAGAATCCAGGAGGCTGCACTGCAGCCATCTTTCTGACTGTCACCCCCCACCCCCGTCATTGTTTGGGGGCCCCTGTCCCCACCCCTTGTTTTTCGTTGGCTCAGCCCCGTCCTGTTAAGGAGCTGCCAGCACTAGGCACCCTGTCTGACGTGCTGGCTCAGTGCTGGGCTCCTGCGCCTCTGCCCTTGTTTGAAACACCCAGCTAATTGTTCTCAGCTCCGGCAGGGGCATGGCCCTCCACAGGCCTGGGAAGGGCAGGCCTGGTCTCCAGCCCTGGACCTCCCTCTGTGGACAGCGTGTGGGTGTTGGGAGAGGGGAGAGGAGCAGAGGGGACTGGGCTCTTAGTCCATTAGGGACAAATGGGGAGGGAGGGGCTAGCACCCTGGCCTGGTCTGGTATTCCTGGCCCTTGGGACTCTGGAGATGCCAGCCACTGTCAGGATGGCCTGGGCGGGGGATGGACGAGGTGGGGGCTGTGAGCACTGGTGGGTGGCCCCTTAGGTCTGGGCCCAGAGCTGAGGGCCAGGGGAGGGCAATGGTGCTGGGAGGAGACCTGAGGCTCAAACTGATAGGAAGGAAGGAAGAGAAGGAGGGAGAGAAGAAAATAGGAAGGGAGGGGCGGGGGGGGGAGGGAGGAAGGCGGGCGGGAGGGCAGGAGGCAGGCGATGGGATTCTTGCGCTGGAACTCTCACTGAATTTGCACTCTCCGCCCTCTCCGGAGAGAGGCTTGGTACCTAACAGCAGTGTGGCACCGGCCCTTGCTCTCCAGGGTAGAAGCCAGGCCCGGCTGGCAGGCCAGGAGGTGGCCTTTGGTTGCTGGGTCGGGGGTCCTGGGAGGCAGGGAGGAAGAGCAGGGTGATAAGTGCTCACACCCTCAGGGAACAACATGGGCTCCGCAGGCCCGGGCGGACTCTGCTCTCAGGGTGTGCCCCGCGCCATGGTCTGGTGCACGCAGGGCCTTTGGTGAGTGACGGTCCAGGGGGGCTGCCTCACCTGGAGTGCCGGCAAGGGGTTGGTGTCAGTGGGGCTCGGGGCAGTGATGGGGAGTCAGGCCTCCACACCTGCGAGGGAGAAGGGAGATGCCCAGGGCACCCAGGCAGGATCTGAAGGTCCTGGGAGGAGGAGGCACAGGGCAGGTGGGGGGAGGAGGCACAGGGCAGGTGTGGGGGAGGAGGCACAGGGTGGGTGTGGGGGAGGAGGTACAGGGCAGGTGGTGGGGAGGAGGCACAAGGCAGGTGTGGGGGAGGAGGCACAGGGCAGGTGTGGGGGAGGAGGTACAGGGCATGTGTGGGGGAGGAGGTACAGGGCAGGTGTGGGGGAGGAGGTACAGGGCAGGTGGTGGGGAGGAGGCATAGGGTGAATGTGGGGGAGGAGGCACAGGGCAGGTGTGGGGGAGGAGGCACAGGGCAGGTGTTGGGGAGGAGGCACAGGGCAGGTGTGGGGGAGGAGGTACAGGGCGGGTGTTGGGGAGGAGGTACAGGGCAGGTGTTGGGGAGGAGGCACAGGGCAGGTGGGGGGAGGAGGTACAGGGCAGATGTTGGGGAGGTGGCACAGGGCAGGTGTGGGGGAGGAGGTACAGGGCAGGTGTGGGGGAGGAGGCACAGGGCAGGTGTGGGGGAGGAGGCACAGGGCAGGTGTGGGGGAGGAGGCACAGGGCAGGTGTGGGGGAGGAGGCACAGGGCAGGTGTGGGGGAGGAGGTACAGGGCAGGTGTGGGGAGGAGGTACAGGGCAGGTGTGGGGGAGGAGGCACAGGGTGGGTGTGGGGGAGGAGGTACAGGGCAGGTGGTGGGGAGGAGGCACAGGGCAGGTGTGGGGGAGGAGGCACAGGGCGGGTGTGGGGGAGGAGGTACAGGGCAGGTGGTGGGGAGGAGGCACAGGGCAGGTGTGGGGGAGGAGGCACAGGGCAGGTGTGGGGGAGGAGTTACAGGGCATGTGTGGGGGAGGAGGCATAGGGCAGGTGTTGGGGAGGAGGCACAGGGCAGGTGTGGGGGAGGAGGCATAGGGCGGGTGGGGGAGGAGGTACAGGGCAGGTGTTGGGGAGGAGGTACAGGGCAGGTGTGGGGGAGGAGGTACAGGGCAGGTGTGGGGGAGGAGGTACAGGCAGGTGTTGGGGAGGAGGTACAGGGCAGGTGGGGGGAGGAGGTACAGGGCAGGTGTTGGGGAGGAGGCACAGGGCAGGTGGGGGGAGGAGGTACAGGGCAGGTGTTGGGGAGGAGGCACAGGGCAGGTGTGGGGGAGGAGGTACAGGGCAGGTGTGGGGGAGGAGGTACAGGGCAGGTGGGGGGAGGAGGCACAGGGCAGGTGGGGAGAGGAGGCACAGGGCAGGTGTGGGGGAGGAGGCACAGGGCAGGTGTGGGGGAGGAGGCACAGGGCAGGTGTGGGGGAGGAGGTACAGGGCATGTGTGGGGGAGGAGGTACAGGGCAGGTGTGGGGGAGGAGGTACAGGGCAGGTGGTGGGGAGGAGGCATAGGGTGAATGTGGGGGAGGAGGCACAGGGCAGGTGTGGGGGAGGAGGCACAGGGCAGGTGTGGGGGAGGAGGCACAGGGCAGGTGTTGGGGAGGAGGCACAGGGCAGGTGTGGGGGAGGAGGTTCAGGGCAGGTGTGGGGGAGGAGGTATAGGGCAGGTGTGGGGGAGGAGGTACAGGGCAGGTGGGGGGGAGGAGGCACAGGGCAGGTTGTGGGGAGGAGGCACAGGGCAGGTGTGGGGGAGGAGGTACAGGGCAGGTGGTGGGGAGGAGGCACAGGGCAGGTGTGGGGGAGGAGGTACAGGGCAGGTGTGGGGGAGGAGGTACAGGGCAGGTGTAGGGGAGGAGGCACAGGGCAGGTGGTGGGGAGGAGGTTCAGGGCAGGTGTTGGGGAGGAGGTACAGGGCAGGTGTGGGGGAGGAGGTACCAGGGCAGGTGGCGGGAAGGAGGCATAGGGCGGGTGGGGAGGGGGGCACTGAGCAGGACTCGAGGCCCACTCACACCCGCCCTCTTGGTTTTGCTCCATTGTTTTGCCATCTCCTCTAAAAAGGGAGAACTTTCTGATCATCTTTCAGCTTCTCCAACCAGAGGCTGTGCACAGACACAGCAGGAAGAGAGGGGAAGAAAAGGGGCACAGGAGAGAACAGCTGCTTCCCCAGCAAGTGGGGCATCTATGGATTATAGACCCCAAAATGTGCCACTAATGTTAGGGACCTGGGGGAGCCCCGTGGACCCTGCAGATTCCGTGCTTCCAGGGCCCCGGGAGTGAGTGCAGCCTGAGCAGCCCCCTACCCAGGTGCTTTGGGGGCTACCCTATCATGTGCTTCTTCCCGATTGCCTCCTTGGGTCTCCAGCCAGCCTGCCAGCTTGATGGATTAGCCCTATAGATATTCCATGGGGAAAGCAAACACATATCATATATATCTTTGACAAGTTATTATTCTCCCTTATCAGGATTCAGGTGCATCTATGCCTACCATTACTCACACTGAACACTGCCCTGTCGGGGCCCAGGCACCGTGCCCACTCTGAGTCTTGCCAGGCCAGCTTTGCACCCGACCCCTGGTGTGATGTGTGCCTGTGAGCTGTGGAGGGTGTGAGCTGTGTGAACTCTATGAGGGTGTGAACTGGTGAGGATGTGGGTGTGAGGGTGTGAGCTGTAGATGTGTGAGCTGTGTGAGGGTATGAGCTGAGTGATGATGTGGGTGTAAGGGTGTGAGCTGTGGATGTGTAGCTGTGTGAGGGTGTGAGGTGTGGATGGTGTGAGCTGTGGAGAATGAGCTGTGTGGGGATGTGGGTGTGAGGGTGTGAGATGTGGAGGGTGTGAGGTGTGGACGGTGTGAGCTGTGTAGGGTGTGAGCTGTGGATGTGTGAGCTGTGGATGTGTGAGTTGTGGAGGGTATGAGCTCTGTAGGGTGTGAGCTATGGATGTGTGAGCTGTGTAGGGTGTGATATGTGAGGGTGTGAGCTATGTAGGGTATGAGCTGTTTTGGGTGTGAGCTGTGTAGGGTGTGAGCTGTGGATGTGTGAGTTGTGGATGTGTGAGTTGTGGAGGGTGTGAGCTGTGTGAGGGTGTGAGCTCTTTTGGGTGTGAGCTGTGTAGGGTGTGATATGTGAGGGTGTGAGCTGTGTAGGGTATGAGCTGTGGAGGGTGTGAGTTGTGTAGGGTGTGAGCTGTTTTGGGTGTGAGCTGTGTAGGGTATGAGCTGTGGAGGGTGTGAGCTGTGTGAGGGTGTGAGCTGTGTTAGGGTGTGAGCTGTTTTGGGTGTGAGCTGTGTAGGGTGTGAGCTGTGTAGGGTGTGACCTGTGGATGTGTGAGTTGTGGAGAGTGTGAGCTGTGGATGTGTGAGTTGTGGAGGGTGTGGGCTGTGTGAGGGTGTGAGCTGTTTTGGGTGTGAGCTGTGTAGGGTGTGAGCTGTGGAGGGTGTGAGCATGTATGAGTGGGTACAGAGCTCGCTCCCCTGGTCCAGGCCAGAACCCCAGCAGGGCTGCCTGGCCCCTTTGGCCCAGTGCCTGGACTGGACATCTTACTCAGGCAGAGGCGGGTGCAGCCCCAGGGAACCCAGGGCCTCTGGGTCTTTGGCTCCTCCGCTGGATGGGAGTGGGAGCTGTGGAGCTCACCCATGTGGGCTGGAATGGGGCCCCCTGGCCTGCTGGCTGGGCTGAGTGTGCTCCACTACCCACCACCCACCACCCCAGAGCTTCTGGGAGCCAAAGGGGCACCTGGGGGCCAACCTGTAGCCGAGATGGTGAGGCCCAGTGGCTGGCGAGGTGGCCGTAAATGAGACGCTGGTGAATGTCAGCGCTTGGCCTGCTGCTGGGCTGTGATTTGTGTCTTTCCCCAGCGTCCCGTGTCCCTGAGGCTGGCTCCGTGCTAGCAAGTCCTCTGCGTGGGAATGTAATGGGCACTGAGAATTGCTCCTGTAGGCCCACAGGCTGCACTGCACTCAGGCCTGGGGGTGGGCTAGGGGCAGGGTTGGGTGTGCCTCTGGGGTGCTCTCTGGCCAGCCAGGGAGGGCCCACATCCTGTGTGGCAGCCTGATTCTGAGGTGGGAAGGTCCCTGCTGCCTTGACTGGGGCTGGGCCAGGGCTGACAGGCTCTGGGTTTCCACCCACCTGCCTCAGACCTGAGGGCAACTCGGAGGCACTGTCTTCCCTCTGACCTCAGGGCCAAGAGAAGGTCAGAGACGGAGGCTGCTGCCACCTGGGAGCCAGCCCTTCCCCACAGGCCTGGGTGACAGCCACACCAGACTCCACCCTGCCTGTGGGCTCCCAGCTGGCTGGGAGGAGGAAAGGCTGGTCCTGAGCAGCAGCCTGGGACTGCAGGGGTCCATGGAATTTGCTGCAGGACCCCAGGGCAGGGGAGACTGTCAGCTAAGGGGAGGGGGTGGGGAGGGCGAGAGGGCGCAGAGGCTTCCTGAAGGGAGTGCTATCAGATGGGCAGAGTTTTAATGGGCAGTTGTGTCTGCCCAAGGACAGGAGTGGGTTGCAGCATTTCAGAGGGACACAGGCCATCTTTGGGGAGTGCTGTGGACACTCACACAGGGTCCAGAGATTGCCCCAGGGTCAGAATGCTGCCTGCTAGGGGAGCCTTCCTCCAGACTTCGAATACCCGCATCAGCTGGGGAGGGATGGGAGGCAGAGGTGGTGAAGCGGGTGAGTGGGAGCCTGGCATGGTTTGGGTTTTGGGGTGTGGACAAAAGGGGCCACATGCTGACCTGACAAGCCCAGGGGAGGCCTGCATGGCGGTCTTGCAGACTCAGAGACCTAAAGGAACCACAAAGGATGGTCTGAAATTAAACCTAACTAAAAGCAGTGATGGTGGGCAGTTACATCCTAGGCCGGTATCTTCACTGACAAGGTCATCCTTTACCTTAACTGAGCCCACCTGTCTTTTTGCATCTATGATAACATACCCTTGAAATGTCTGGGTAAGTTGTAACTTCCTTTTTTTTGGAGCCCTTGGTCAACCTAATGTGGTGGGCGCCAGGACAGAGACCACAGATTCCTTCATTATCATGTTAATTGTTTTGGCACCCACCTAAGTGTGTGTCCATCATTTTGCTTTTTATCCAATCCCAGGGTTTTCCCCCGCCCCCCTTTGCTTTCTCCCGCCTCTCTAGTCTATCACCAATGGATTTCATGTAACCCACCTACATCCCTTCCTTTGATTGCAATGTATACCAGTAAATACAGATGTAGCCCTCCATTCTCCGGAGCATTATCTCAATCCGTTGTGGTTCTGCTTCCTGACATAGGTCGATAGTTAGGCTCAAATAAACTCACAAAATTCTTTACAGGTTTGAATGTATTTTTACGTTAACAGGGGCCACAGCATCCAGGCCTTCTAGCTCCCATACCTGGGTAACGTCTCGGTGTTCAGGGGTCTGGCGCTGTCGCAGTAGGTGTGCTCAAGAGGGACAGTTTCCTGCTTGACCTGGAGCTAAGTACAGTAGGCCCTTGGGTTACATCGGAAATCCATTCCTATGGGGCAACGTAATATGATTTTCGCCATAAGTCAGAACCCATCTACATAAGCACCTACGTCACTCACATGGAGCACATACACAGCAGTAATGAAGTGAAACAGTAAAAAAATTTTAAAAGAAAGATAACAATTCCTGACCTTTACTTGTGGTAAATAAATAATAAAAAACATAAAGCACATATGTACGTACGTCGAAATGAGGGCACTTTTTTTTTTTTTTTTTAAAATAAATGGGAGATGGTGACGTAACCACGAAACGACTTACCTTGAGTCGGAGGTAACCCGAGGACTGCCTGTAAAGCTCTGCACCTGACCTGGGCGGGTGTGGATGTGTCGGTTGCAGTTATCATCATGGCCACTAGAGGGAAGTCACAGCCCACGTTTGGATCCTGAAAGCAGAGGCCCCAGGCAGGGATGGGAGATGCTGGTGAGGAAGGTGGCAGCTAGGGTCCAGGCTTGGGGTTCCCTGTGCTGGGCATGGGGGTGCCTGTTCTATACCCCGTCTGAGTTAGGGCCTACGGGTGCCTGAGCTCTTCAATCCCAAGGCAAGGAGCAAGGAAGAAAAGTCTCCAGACATGTTGAAGCCATGGATGGGGAAAAGACATTTTGTTTAAACATTTAATATCTACAATATTTATTTTAGTGCCTTTTACAAAAAAGTGTTGTGAACATTAAAGGTCTTTGTGGAAGACCACACAGCTGGTGGCCAGTGTCATGGGCTTTGGTATCAGACTGCTTGGTTGGAATCCTACCTCCGGCCAGGTGTGCATCCATGTTTATCAGGGGCGAGTCTTGGGGAGCAGGCAGATGCTGCGAGCTGGGCAATCGGTTTGGGCAGCTGCTGCACTCCTGGCCAGCCCTGGAAGGAGTTTCTGGGATGTCGGCCCAAGCAGTGGTACCCTGATGTACAGTGTTTGCTGATTTCTGTGGTGCAAATACTACCACTGTGGCTGATTTCAAGCCACCCACGCAAAGTCATTGGACTCACAAAACTCCTGAGGATTTAAATTTGGCCCAACCCTTTGGGTATAAAGAAGAACCCGAGGCTCAGAGGCAGAACAGCTCGAGGTCCATTAGTGGTGTAGCTGGGCTGTGTTGTCAGACAGTGTGGGAGTGTGTCTGTCTTCCTGTGTCACCTGGGTCATGGGTACCATGTGACAGGGCGGGCTGGAAAGGAGGGTGGACTGGCCATCCAGAGGGTCACTGTGGGAGCTCAGCCACCCAGCCAGTGTCAGTAATAACATCCAGCCCCGGAGAGCACCTGGGAGCTGACCAAGTGCCTTCTTTACTGTTATCTCCAACTTTAATTTCCACAGCAATCCAGCGGTGCCCCGATGGTTATTCCATCTTTAGGATGAAGAAATGGGGGAGCAGAGAGATTGCATGATTTCTAGATCACGTGACCAGCGAGTGGCTGTGCATTCATCCATACCTACATCTCTGAGGCCAATCCTCACTTCTTCCATGTCCCAGGGTGCTGAGACCGTAGGGCTTTCCAGTCAGTGCAGCCTCTGCAGGCATCCGAGGAAGGACAGGGGCTGCCCCCACAAGATGCCGGCAGCCAGGCAAGGGGGAGCCCCTGTCCTTCCACGTGGATACCAGCCTGGCACAGGAGGCAACTCAGTAGTGTCTGCGGGGCTGCACTGACACTTGGACAACGGCCAGGGGACTAACGGTACCCCCTTTGCTCCCTGAGGGTGGTGCCCTGGGTGCCTGGGTGCTGGTCACTCCCCTCCCACCTGCTTTCTTCTCACCTGGGCTGGGACCCCAGCTCACTTCACCTCAGCCTCCCGGAGCTGCCCTCACAACCCAGCCTCCGCCTCTCCGCGCCGCCCCCCTCCCCCCAGCCTTTCTTACAAACCTTGCCTGACGGTAGGAATGTGCACACACGTGTGGCCCTTCCCTGAAACGAGTTCTGTTCCTGATCCAGGCAGAACATGGCTGGCGTCTGAGCCCGGCCCCACCCAGGTCTCGCAGGCTGGCCCCGCATGTCGAAGGGACTGCAACTTGTTTGGGAAACAGGCAGACAGAGCAATAGAGGGAGAAAGAGTAAGAGACGCCAAGACAGAGAAACACAAAGACGCCATGTGTTAGAGAAATAGTAAAGAGCAGAGAACCAGAGCTGACATGTGTGAGGCCAGTGCTAAACCCTTACAATAACTCTCTGAGGCGAATGCTGTTTGATTCCTGCCTAAGAGTTGAGAAAACTGAGGTTCACAGAGGTTATGGACCTTGCCCAGCTCACATAGCCCTTGAGTGTGATTCAAACCCATCATGTCTGTCTTACCCTTTATACTACCAGGTGCCCTGGTGAAGGAGAGGGAGGCCAAGACAAGGAGATTGAGAGTTGAGGAGTGAGAGACAGAGGCTGGGTGTTCATCTCAGCATCCCTATATACCTGGGGGGACGCTTGGGGTGCCACAGTTGAGAGACAGTGCAATGTTCCAGGGAGAAGTCAGGATGACCTTTGTGAGGGGTGTGGTGTTGGGCAAATCACCTCAGCTCTTTGGCATTTAGTTCTTCATTTGCAAAAGAGGGTATTTGAGCTTTGTCTGCCTCAGGGTGGTCTTGCTATTAATAAAAATCAATGAATACAGAGAGGATTCTGGGAAGGTGGTTGAGGAGGAAACCCAGGAAATCTGTCTCCCCACCTAGAAAACATTGCAGGGCCATGAAAATCTTCCTGATGTGGAGTAACTGTTTAGGACTTTGGAGTCTGCTGAAGGCTTGCAACTTCCAGGGGAAGACTTGGATGGTTAATTTTGATCAATTTTGGCACCTAGCATGGTAGCAGTTAGCCCCCCCATCCCCTGCCCACCTGGCAGGCAACTGTGCATGTGTTCCAGGAGCAGCTTGCACACAGCTGGCAGGAATCAGGGTGGGCAAAATGGACTCTGTTTTCCAAACACTGGGGATCTGTGCTCTGATCTATGATTGCTGCTTCTGATCACAGAAGTGCAGACAATGGATCAGGTGGCCATTATTTTTGTATCTTCCCTATTGTTTGCAATATCCTTCCCCTCTGGCTGAAGTGACTTCCAGGAGATATAAAGGGCCAGCACGCTCTTTTTTTGCCCCTGCATTTTTGCTATTTTCCCCCTTTTGGGAGGCTGACATTAAAAACTAGGACATTCAATAACAACTTCACATATGGGGCGAGTTAGAAAGTGACCAGCTAAAGGCTCAGCAAATACCTGAGAAGACCTTAAGTTTACAACTCAGGTGATCCTCAGCACAGAGGAAGCCTAGAGCAGTGGTCGGCAAACTGCGGCTCGCGAGCTGCGGTTTGCCACTCTGTTGGCTAATGACCACTGACCTAGACTCTCGATTCCAATAATTACAGGCTGTTGTTGTTCCTTGTGATTAAGCCCCTATCCCAGTGGTTGGGAAACTCATTAGTCCACAGAGCAGCAAACCGCGGCTCGCAAGCTGCATGTGGCTTGCAAGCTGCAGTTTGCCAACCACTGGCCTAGAGTAATAAAAAACCAAAACCAAAACAACCTCAAGAAAGTAATAAAACCCAGTAAACCCTGGGGGAGGGGGAGAATCTGATTTCCATATTTACCACATTATTAGAGTCAAATGTCCAATGTTCACTAACAACAACAAAATCACAAGACATACAAAGAAATAAGAAGGTATGGCCTATTCAAAGGAAAAAAATAAGTCAAATGAAATTTCCCTGAAAAAGACCTGATGGCAGATATTCTAGACAACAACTTTAAAACAACTGTCTTTGTGATGTTCAAAGAACCAAAGGAAGATGTGGAGAAAGTCAAGAAAATGATGTATGAACAATATGGAAATATGAATAAAGAGACAGAAAACCTAGAAAGAAACAAAAAAGAAAATTTGGGCCTGAAAAGTAATATTTGACATTAAAAAATCATAAGAGGGATTCAAAGACAGATTTGAGCAGGCAGAAGAAAGAATCAGTGAACTTAGAGATAGAACAATGGGAATGATTGAGTTTGAGGAACAGAAAGAAAAAAGAGTGAGGAAAAGTGAACAGAAACCAAGGAACCTGTGGGATATCCCTGAGTGGACCAACATAAGCATTGTGGGATTCCCAGAAAGAGAAAAGAGAGAGGAAATGGCAGAGAGAATGTTTGGAGAAATAATGGCTTCAAACTTGCCAAATTTGTTGAAGGATATGAATATAAACATCCAAGAAGCTTAACAAACTTCAAGTAAGATGAACTCCAAAGGCCCACTCTGAGGCACATTATAATCAAACTTTCAAAAGTCAAAGATAAAGAGAGAATCTTGAGAGCAGCAAGAGAGAAGCAAATAGTCACATACAAAGGATTCTTAATAAGATTATTAGCAGATTTATTATCAGAAACTTTGGATGTGAAATGGTAGTGGGCCAAGATACTCAAAGTGCTATAAAAGAAAAAAAGGCAAGATTCATATATATGACAAACTGTCCTTCAAAAATGAGGAATAAATGAAAACATTCTAAGATGAATAAAAGCTAAGAGACATTATATATTAACAAAAGGTGCAGTACAGCAAGAAGATATAACAATTATAAACATTTATACACCTAATGACAGAGCATCAAAATATATGTAGGAAAACTAACAGATTTGAAGGGAGAAATAGAAGTATACAATAATAGAGATTTCAATATTTCACTCACAATAATGAATAGAGCAACCAGACAGCAGTAAGGAAATAGAGGACTTAACCCAATTAACTAGATGTAACAGACAAATACAGGATGCTCTACCTAACAATAACTACATACACATTCTTCTCAAATGCACATGGACATTTTCCAGGATAGACTGTATGTTGGGCTACAAATTTAGTCTCTACAGACTTAAAAAGATAGATATCATACAAGTTATCTTCTCTGATCACAGAAGGAAACTGGAAAATTAAAAAATATGGAAATTAAACAATAAACTTTTGAATAACCAAGAAATCAAAGAATAAATAACAAGTGAAATTAGAAAATACTTAAATAACAGGCAGAGGAGAAAAATGGCGGTGGAATAGACAGACGTGTTCCGAGCCTTGTCCCGGAGCAGAAAGAAAGAACAGCTGAGAGTCGCACTAGGAGTGTCTGTTGGCAAGTTGGGGGACAGCTGAACTCCAGAAGAAGGTGGGAGACTGTTAGACGGGGTTCCCCTGACCTGGCAGCTCCCACTGCGGCTGGGTCCCCTCCCGGAGCTGCAGGCTTGGACGCGGAGTCTGCGCCATCTTGAACGGGAAAGTGGAGCTTATCGAAAGCCTGAGAATACATAACTGCGGCACCCACGGAACAGCTGCGAGCCCCAGAACAACGCTCCCCAATTGGCGCAAACACAGGGGTTCAGAGGAGCTCTACACTCCACCACGGAAAGGTCAGATTTCGCCTAGGATAAGGTGAGGTCTCTGGTCCCAGCGCGAGATAGGAACGCGCGTTTTGCGTGAGCTGGAGGACCAGGGAAGTCTGTGCCTAGAAAAATCCGTGGCTGTTGGGGCTGGTGTGATCTGTGAATGTGGAAGGGGGTGCTCAGAGCTGCTAACAGAAGGGCTCTCTAAAAAGCAACCCATTTTGATCTGAAGTGCAGGGACACCCTAAGAATTTCAGGGGTGTGCTAGACTTACACGCAGCCACGGAGTGCACACACTTGGGCTTTTTCCTCTTGAAATTCTTGCTTTTGATTACTAAGCCCAATACATAGGACCACCCAGTTGGGGACACCCTGGGAGACTGCAGGGGAAAGTTGTTTTTCTGGAACCTGGGGATTGGAGTGGGGAGTGACCATCGGAGAGTCAGCTCTGAGGCAGCCCACTCCCACAAACCGGTAGTGAGTGCCACAGGGAAAGAAGGCTCTAACACTCCCTAGAGAGGCCATAGATAAACCCGGAAGTCAATCCAGAAACACTGCCACCCAGGGGCTGAATCACAAATTGACTCTTGTGTAATCAAAAATAAAGGAATACGAATTAAGACACACCGCCTGCTTAAAATCAGGACTGGCTTACAATACTGAAGAGTAGTGGAACGCAGGGAACTGCAACACTGTCCAGACTGAGAAACAGGCGCGCCAAACTGAACAACAGAGGAAGTGAATGACCTTCACTACTCCACATTTTATTTTTATTTTTTACTTTTTTATTTTCATTTTTTGCATCTTTTACTCAAGAAACTAATTTTTTTCTTTTTTCCTCACTTGATTTTACCTTTTTAATTATTACATTTTTATTTTCAATCCGCATTATTACTACTGCTATTTTATCTTTTTTTTTTTTTTAAGTGTCATTTTATTTTCTCTTCATTTTGTTTTGGGATTAATGTTCTACATTCTATTTTTATCTTTCCTTTAGCAGCATTTTACTCTATCTCAACTCTACCTTTATGCCATCACTCTCTTTCTCACTTTTCCCTTTTTGGTGTCCTGTTTATCTTACCCCTTTCCTGCTTTAGATTTTCCCTATTCTTTCTGTTTACCCCCTTTTAAAATTTCACCCTACTTATATATCTAATCTCCAATCCCCTGCTCCAAGTCCATACACACCTCTCTCTTCGCTGTCTTAACTATCCAAAAAATTGTTTTTCTCTCTGTCCTTTTGTTGTTGTTCACTTGAATGTAGATTACATCGAATTTTTATGCTTTTTTGAGAGATTGTTTTGCTTATTCTTCTTTTGTTTATTTTTTTGTGTGTTTAGTGCTTCTGTTTTCCCTTGCCTCACTCAGTGTTAGTTGGTGTTGTAGTTTGTATTAATCCCCAGGTACTTGTTGCTGGCATTTGCTGGGATAAGTGATTGTTCTATTAGAGTTTTATCCCCAATATAGATAGTCTGTTTCCCTTTCTCTCTTAGTCTCTTTCTTGTCTCTCTTACTTTTTTTTTTTCTTCTTTTTTTCCCTTTTCCCAATTTAATTTTGACACTCCTTTTTTTTTCTTCTTCTTTCTTTCTTTTTCCTCTTCTTCTTTCTCTCCTATCCCCTAATTTGCCTTTCTCTGGTGGTCACCTTTATTGGAGGTTATTAATATCGTGAATACATTTCTGTTCAGTGCCTTGTGTGTTGTACCTGGTAGTGCTGTATTTTGTGCCTTTAAATCAACGCAGGAGAGAGAGAACTACATAACCAGACACCCAGAGAAGAGAGACCATGGGGAGACAAAGACACAGCCCGCATATGAAAGAAAAGCAGGCATCACCAGAAAAGGAAGTAAACGAAATGGAGGCAAGCAACCTTCCAGAAAAAGAATTCAGAGAAATGATCATAAGGTGGCTGAAAAGAATGGAAGACAAATTCGACAATATGAGCAAGAACCAAGAGGAAATGAAGAAGAACCAAGAAGAAATGAAAAATGACATCGCTGCTGTAAAGAACTCAATAGAAAGCATCAAGAGTAGACTAGAAGAAGCAGAGGACCACATCAGTGAGCTAGAAGACAAGATGGGAAAAAATACCCAAGTAGAGCAACTTCTAGAAAAAAAAAATAAAAGGCAGGAGGAGAGCCTAAGGGAACTTTGGGACAACACAAAACAAAACAACATCCACATAATAGGGGTTCCAGAAGGAAAGGAAGCTGAGCAAGGAATAGAAAACCTCTTTGAAGAAATAATGACAGAAAATTTCCCTGATATAGAGAAGAAAAAACCCACACAAATCCAAGAAGCTCACAGAGTCCCAAGCAAAATGAACCCCAAAAGACCGACGCCAAGGCACATTATAATTAAATTGGCAAACACCAACAACAAAGTAAGAATCTTAAAAGCTGCAAGAGAGAGACAGAAAGTTACATACAAAGGAACCCCCATCAGACTAGCAACTGATTTCTCAACAGAAACTCATCAGGCCAGAAGGGAATGGAATGAAATATACAAAGTCATGCAAAGGAAGGGTCTGAATCCAAGAATACTGTACCCAGCAAGGCTATCAATCAAAATTGAAGGTGAAATCAGGAGCTTCACAGACAAAAAAGGACTAAGGGAATTTATTACCACTAAACCAGCAATGCAAGAAATGCTAAAGGGTCTGCTTTAAAAAAAAATAAAAGAAATAGGAAGCGAAGAAGGAACACAGGTGTAAAGAATAGGAATGGCGACAAATAAGTACCTATCAATAATAACTTTAAATGTAAATGGATTAAGTGCCCCAATCAAAAGACATAGGGTAATGGATTGGATAAGAAAACATGACCCATATATCTGCTGTCTACAAGAAACCCACCTCAGAAAAAAAGACGCACACAGACTGAGGGTGAAGGGATGGAAAAAGGTTTTCCAGGCAAATGGAACTGAAAAAAAAGCTGGGGTAGCAATACTTATATCTGACAAATTAGATCTCAAACTGAAGGATATAACAAGCGATAAGGAAGGCCACTTCATAATACTAAAGGGAGCAATCCAACAAGAAGAAATAACTCTGGTAAACATATATGCACCCAATACAGGAGCACCCAAATACATAAAAAAACTCCTGGAGGATATCAAGGGAGAGATTGACAGCAATACAATCATAGTAGGAGAATTTAATACCCCACTATCACCATTGGACAAATCCTCTAAACAAAAAATCAGCAAAGAAACATCAATCCTAAATGACTCACTAGACCAGATGGAATTAATTGACATCTTCAGAACATTTCACCCCAAAGCCACAGAATATACATTCTTCTCAAGTGCACATGGGTCATTTTCAAAGATAGACCATATGTTGGGACATAGGCAAAGTCTCTTCAAATTCAAGAAGATAGAAATCATATCAAGCATCTTCTCAGACCACAGTGGCATAAAACTGGAAATCGACTACAATAAAAACAACCCAAAGAAATCAAACATGTGGAGGCTAAACAGCATGCTATTAAACCATGACTGGGTTACCAGAGAGATCAAAGAAGAAATAAAAAACATCATGGCAATAAATGACAATGAAAACACTACAATCCAAAATCTATGGGACACAGTGAAAGCAGTCTTGAGAGGGAAGTTCATAGCTCTACAAGCCTACTGCAAAAAACTAGAAACAATGGTAATAAATTACCTAACCCAACAACTCAAAGAGTTAGAAAAAGAGCAACAAGAAAAGCCCAGTGTAAGCAGAAGGAAGGAAATAATAAAGATCAGAGCAGAGATAAACGACATAGAGACCAAAGAAACAATACAAAAGATCAACAAAACCAAGAGCTGGTTCTTTGAAAGGATAAACAAGATTGATGAACCTCTAGCCAGGCTCACCAAGAAGCAAAGAGAGAGGACCCAAATAAACAAAATCAGAAATGAAAGAGGTGAAATAACAACAGATCCCGCCGAAATACAAAGGATTGTTAAAAAATACTACGAACAACTCTATTCCAACAAACTGGACAACCTGGAGGAAATGGACATATTCCTAGAAAAATATAACCTTCCAAAACTCAATCAAGAAGAATCTAAACAGCTCAATATGCCAGTAACTATGGAAGAAATTGAAGCAGTCATCAAAGAGCTTCCGGCAAACAAAAGCCCGGGGCCAGACGGCTTTACAGGAGAGTTTTACCAAACATTCAAGGAAGAACTAAAGCCTATCCTCCTCAGACTATTCCAAAAAATTCAAGAGGAAGGAACACTTCCAAGCTCTTTCTATGAAGCCAGCATCACCCTAATACCAAAACCAGATAAAGACAACACAATGAAGGAGAATTACAGGCCAATATACCTCATGAATGTAGATGCCAAAATCCTCAACAAAATTCTAGCAAATCGGATCCAGCAGTACATCAGAAAGATCATACACCATGACCAAGTAGGGTTTATCCCAGGAATGCAAGGATGGTACAATATCCGAAAATCAATAAATGTGATACATCACATAAACAAATTGAAAGATAAAAATCACATAGTCATATCAATTGATGCAGAAAAAGCATTTGACAAAATCCAACACCCTTTCTTGATAAAAACTCTCAACAAGGTGGGAATAGAAGGATCATACCTCAACATAATAAAAGCTATATATGATAAACCCACAGCTAACATCATACTCAATGGGCAAAAACTAAAACCATTTCCCCTAAGAACAGGAACAACACAAGGATGCCCACTCTCACCACTCCTGTTTGACATAGTACTGGAAGTATTAGCCATTGCAATTAGACAAGAAGAAGAAATAAAAGGCATCCAAATTGGAAAAGAAGAAGTAAAGCTGTCCTTATTTGCAGATGACATGATATTGTACATAAAAAACCCGAAAGACTCCATCAAAAAACTAACAGACTTAATAAATGAATTCGGCAATGTAGCAGGATACAAAATTAACGCCAAGAAATCTATGGCATTTCTATACAACAACAGAGAACTTACAGAAAGAGAGACTAAAAAAGCAATCCCATTTTCCACCGCACCAAAAAAAATTAAGATACTTAGGAATAAACCTAACCAAGGAGGTAAAAGACCTATATGCGGAAAACTACAGGACACTGAAAAAAGAGATAGAGGAAGATGTAAACAGATGGAAGAACATACCATGTTCATGGATTGGTAGAATCAACATCATCAAAATGTCCATACTACCCAAAGCAATCTATAGATTCAATGCACTCCCCATTAAAATACCAACAGCATATTTCACAGACCTAGAAAGAACTCTCCAAAAATTCATCTGGAATAAAAAAAGACCCCGAATAGCCACAGCAATCCTGAGAAAGAAGAATAAAGTAGGAGGGATCTCAATACCAGATTTCAAGCTGTATTACAAAGCCACTGTCCTCAAAACAGCCTGGTACTGGCACAAGAACAGACATATAGATCAGTGGAATAGAATAGAGAATCCAGATATCGACCCAAACCACTATGCGCAATTAATATTTGACAAAGGAGGCATGAGCATACAATGGAGTCAAGACAGTCTCTTCAATAAATGGTGTTGGGAAAATTGGACAGATACATGCAAAAAAATGAAGCTAGATCACCAACTTACACCATACACAAAAATAAACTCAAAATGGATACAGGACTTAAACATAAGATGGGAAACCATAAAAATACTAGAGGAATCCACAGGCAGCAAAATCTCAGACATATGCCAAAAGAACTTTTTCAGTGATACTGCCCCTAGGGCAATGGAAGCCAAAGTGAAAATAAACAAATGGGACTACATCAAAATAAAAAGCTTTTGCACAGCAAAAGAAACCATCAACAAAACAACAAGAAACCCCACTGTATGGGAGAACATATTTGCAAATGGTATCACTGATAAAGGTTTAATTTCCAACATCTACAGGCTGCTTATACAACTTAATAAAAGGAAGATAAAGGATCCAATAAACAAATGGGCAACGGACCTAAATAGAATCTTTTCGAAAGAAGACAGAAGGAAGGCCAAGAGGCACATGAAAACATGCTCAAAGTCACTAATTATCCGAGAGATGCAAATCAAAACGACAATGCGATACCATCTCACACCTGTCAGAATGGCTATCATCAACAAATCAACAAACGACAAGTGTTGGCGAGGATGCGCAGAAAAAGGAACCCTCGTGCACTGCTGGTGGGAATGCAGACTGGTGCAGCCACTGTGGAGAACAGTATGGAGTTTCCTCAAAAAACTGAAAATGGAACTCCCATTTGACCCAGTAATCCCACTCATAGGAATATATCCTAAGAAACCAGAAACACCAATCAGAAAGGATATATGCACCCCTATGTTCATAGCAGCACAATTTACAAAAGCTAAGATTTGGAAACAGCCTAGGTGCCCATCAGCAGATGACTGGATCAGAAAACTATGGTACATCTACACAATGGAATACTATGCTGCCATAAAAAAGAAGGAATTACTACCATTTATAGGCACCTGGATGGAATTAGAGAACATTATGCTAAGTGAAATAAGCCAGTCAATGAAAGAAAAATACCACATGATCCCACTCATTTGGGGATAATGAAAAACATTATAAACTGATGAACAAAAAGATAGTTACAGAGGCAGTAAAGCATCAAACAGACTGTCAAATTACAGCGGTAAGGTTAGGGAGAGGTGGGGGAAATAAGAGATCAACTGAAGGACTTGTATGCATGCATATAAGAGTAACCAATGGATGCAAAACATTGGGGGGTGAGGGCATGTATGGGAGTGGGGTGGGGGTGGGGGGCAATGGTAAGATATGTACACATATAATATCTTAATAAAAATTTGAAAAAAAAAGAAAATACTTAAATAATAAAATAAAAACAAAATATACCAAAAATTATGGGAAACAGTGAAAGTGGTGACAACAGCGAAATTTATAATTATAAATGTTTATATTAAAAAACAAGAAACATCTCAAATCAACAGCCTAACTTTAAAACTTCAGGAACTACCGTAGAAACAGAAGAAAAAGTAAGCTCAAAGTTAGCAGAAGGAAGGAAATAAGTGATTAAAGCAGAGATAACCTAAATAGAGAATGAAAAAGCAATAGAAAATATCAGTGAAACCAAAAGTTGCTTGCTTCCATTTCATTTAGTTCTTTTTCTAGAGATTTTTTCTGTTCTTTCATTTTTTCTGTTCTTTCACATGTTTCTTTGTCTCCACATTTTGGCTGCTTCCCTGTGTTTGTTTCTATGTAATAGGTAGAGCTGCTATATCTCCTGGAGTTGGTAGAGTGGCCTAATGTAGTAGGTGTCCTGTAGGGCCCAGTGGCTCAGCCTCCACAGTAACCTGAGCTGGGCACTCTAGGTGTGCCCCTGTGTGGGCTGTGTGCATAGTTTCATTGTAGTTGAGCCTTGATTGATGTTGGTGTCACTGTGAGGAGTTGATCCCCAGGCCAACTGGCTGTGAGGACCAGCTGTGACTAAAGTGGAAGAGCTGTTGTGAAGGAGACACCCTATGGAGCAGGACTTGCTTCAGTGGGGCTTTGGTGCTCACTGAGTCTGCCTCTTGAGTGTGTCACTCAGGGAGGTGGTAGGGTTGTAATCTGGCATGGTCGGAAGCTGACCACTGAGTCCACTGTCTCTGGGGCTTCCCAGGAGGTGCAAAGTCAGCTACTGCCTGTGCCCTACCTGGGGCCTCCTGGTATGAGCTACGAGTGATTTGTAGATGGCTGTTATTTGTGTTGGGCTTGGAGGTGTCCAGGAGAGGCCAAGCTGTGAATCAAGGCAGGCTGCTGCTAGTGCCAGGCCTGGGGCCACTTTTTGAGAGGTACGGGGCATGAAGAGGCAAGATGCTACTTGTCTGAGAGATTTTAGGAAAGTTTAAAGACTGAGCAAGGACAGATCATTCATATGGAAAAGCCACTACAAACAGCGTGGGTGGGCTTGCAAGTTGGGTAGGGTAGGGTTTCAAGGAATCACCAGGGCATGGTGAACAATCTCAACTGGGATGATGGAGACTCAGATATGGCACCTGCTTGTCGGCTCTGTGATGGAGAGGTCTCAGCATAGGAACAATAGCCTTTGCCAGCACTTTTGTCTGAAGAAAGCTTCCCCCCAGTCCTTTGGCTGATGCCAGACGATTTTGTTCCTCCCCATATGTCCCTGGATCCTTTTAAGCTGCTGCACCAGCGCTGGAGCTCAGAGGGAGTAAGTCTGAGTAAGTCTGTGCATGGGCCCTTTAAGAGGAACTGCCTGGGACTACAGCAGCCTCTGTGTCACTGAGCCATAATCCCCACACAATCTTCACTGGTTTTTACAGCCTGAAGTTATAGGGACTTCTCTTCCCAGAACTGGATCTCTGGGCTGAGGGGTCTGGTGTGGGACTGGGACCCCTTGCTCCTCAATGGGGACCTCCACAGCCAAGATATGCCTCCTGGTTAAAAAAAATGCCACACGTGGGTGTCAAACCAGCCTGTTCCATGCCTCCACCCTTCTTACCAGTTTCAATGTACTTTACCCTTTAATTTGCTAGTTGTAGGACTGCCATTCAGCCAGATTTCAGACAGCTTGAATGATGGTTGTTCTGTAGTTTAGTTGTAATTTTGATGTGGTTGTGGAAGGATGTGAGTACTGTGTTTACCTACACCACCATCTTTCTCTTCTCCAATTACTTTTGTCTCTAGAAGTGGACTGGGCCAGCACAGTCTCACAGTATCTATGTAATTTTACCATGTAATATTCATAACTGATATAAGAATTAGGGCTGTAAAGAAGTAGAGGTACAAGTTCATGTAGTGAATTGTGGAGATATTCAGGTCAAAGTTGGACAACTACTTAGCAGGAATGTTGTATAGTTTTCAATGATGCATGGAATAAGGGGATTGTCCCAGTGGTTTTTAAATTTGCCTGAACATAAGAATCACCTACAAGTTTTTTATTTGTTTGTTATTTTTTTGTTAATCCTTACCTGAGGATATTTTTTCCATTGATTTTTAGAGAGAGTGGAAGGAAGGGGGAGAGTCAGAGAGAGAGAAACATGGATGTGAGAGAGACACATGAGTTAGTTGCCTCCGGTACATGCCCCAACCAGGGCTAGGGATTGAGCTTGCAACCAAGATTCGTGTCCTTGGCCAGAATCGAACCTGTGACCCTTCAGTCCACAGGCTAGATACTGAGCCAAACCAGCTGGGGCTACAAGTTTTTTTTAAAATTTTATTTTTCTTAAAGGCAATATGCACAGTTTACAAAATCAAATTATATCAAATGGCTTATAATAAAAATTTAAATATACAAACATTAAATATTTGCATTGTTATGCCTATGCAAATATTCATAACCAAATATTATAAATACTATGAGTTATAACAGAATATATATTGTAGTCTACGTTATTTCCTTTCTTTTCATTTCTCCTGAAGTTAATAATTGTCTTGATTTTTAATTTTCTTAGTTTTGCGTACTAGTTTCCAATTCTTCCTACACCTACAGCATCTCAAAATGATTACCACAAGGTCAGTCCCATCAGAAAACCTACTAGTTCCATTTAAAAAAAATTTGAGGCATCTGTTTTGAAGTCTTCCACTTTTCTTCTCCTTGAGCTGGTCACTCTCAAGGCTTGCTGCACCCCAGTCATACTGTGTATTTCTTTTGCTGCCATTCTTGATTTCCCTTGCCTCTCTCGGATTCTTTGTTTCTAACCTCATATCTTTTTTATGGCTTGCTTTCATTCTTTGTTTTGGTAAAGTACATTCTCCAGTAGTTTCATCAGATTGATGATGTAAATGCAAAGTAATGGAGAGGACATTTCTACCTCCTGACTTAATAGTGTTCCAATCTGGACTGGTTATCTTCTATGTGTTGTGCACAGTTGCATTCTAGGATCTTTTTACCGTCATCCAAGAGATTTCCTTTGCTTTGGTCTATGCCTTCCCCTTTCTTGGCCTACTTATTATTATTATTATTATTATTATTATTATTATTATTATTTTTGATAGATGACATGCTCTGTAGTCTTATGAAGAGAGATATACTTTTTTTTTTTTGATTTTGCAAAATTGAAAATCCTAATGATTATACTTTATGCCAGATGATAGTTTGGCTGGTTATAGAATTTATGGTAGCCATTAATGCCATTCATGAATATTTATAGTTCTTCCTTTTCTGGACCCATGACAGTTAGCATTGCAGTATGACTTGCTTTAGACAACAAAATGTGAGTAGAAGTAGGAGGTATTCTATGGGCAGAAGACTCTAAGAAATGGTGTATAACTTATCACGTTTCCTCTCTGCTACTGTGACTGATGTATTTGAGATGCTGGAGGCTCCATCAGCCTGGGTTCCCGGGGGAGAATGACTTGGGGCATATCTCTCTCTTCTATGTAGCAAGAAATGAAACTTTCACTGTTTTAGGTATATAGGGATTGTTTGTTGTCACATCATAACCTAGCTTATCCTGACTGAGATCAAGATAGACTCCTGGAGATGGAGTACTAATAAAATTGTAGGTAGTCTGGCTTAGGAGCTGTGTAGTGACTGTAAGAAGCTTGATTAGAGGTTGTAATGATGGCATTTTACATTGGATAGTATGAAATATTTAATGAAATTGCCTGGGAATCAGATACCATTATTAAGAAAATTTAAACTCAAGATGAAGATATGAGGAAACAGTTTGTTAGCATATGTTAGGTTATTATTTACTGTGCTTTGCAAAATTGTAAGAAAAAGTGTGCTTCGAAAAGAATAGGCCAATATGCAAGCAGGAATGAAAGTGAATAGAGAGTTTCCAAAAATTCAGAGTCTTGAAATATTTGGAAAAGCCACTTTATTTTAGTCTCCAGATAATAGAAGATAAGATTAAAATGAGTTTTGAATGACAAAAGGCCACTTAAAATTCATTGTTGTGGCAAGGGTCAAAATAAGGGCATGGGCCCTAGCCGGTTTGGCTCAGTGGCTAGACCATTGGCCTGGGGACCAAAGGGTTCCGGGTTCAATTCTGATCAAGGGCATGTAGGCTCCTCCCTGGCCCAGGCCCTGGTTGGGGTGTGTGCAGGAGGAAAGCAATTGATGTGTTTCTCTCACATTGATGTTTCTCTGTCTTTCCCTCTCTCTTCCACTCTTCCTAAAAATCAATGGGAAAATATCCTTGGGTGAGGATTAACAAACAAACAAAAAGTAAAAAAAAAAAAAAAAAAAAAAATAAGGGCATGGTCCTCATGACAACTGTTTAAAATGGAATAGGTTAAAAAGCCCCCAGATGTGACACTCAATTATTCCTTTACTAGGACAACGTCTCAAGGAAAAGAGAGTAAGTCTGTGGATCTACCACTTAATCCTGATAAACTCAAGTACACTGATTTTCAGATGAAGAGAGAATAGGTGGAGATGAGAAATCAAAGACCTGTAACTCTGGGTTCTATATCTCTCAAAGAAGTATGGGCATGGTTACTGAATTTTATTGCTGACAGAATCAAATAGGTAAAAAGATAAGATATTGAGAAAGTTGTATTGCCCAAAGACCACCAGTCTGGACTGAGAAAGGTGATTTAAGAACCTGAAACAATGCTGTCTATCAGCAGGAAGTTCTAAGAAAGAGGCTCAGCACTTAAGGAGAGCATATTCAGATATGGCCCAGGAGAAAAATGGAAAAGAAAGAATTTCTTAGAGGAAAGAGCTAGTAGCAATGGAGTGTAATGGACAAAGGAGTTATTCCTGGGGAGTATAATGGAAGCCCAGACCAGCCACATCTCTGCTCCCAGGAATGGAGCCCTCAACTGTCACCCAGGAGGATTCAGAATCGCTGTGGACAGGGTCTTCGATTTCCATTCTTTCTTTCCTGTGGTTATCCTATTTTGTTCATCACTGCATATTGAGTGCATGGAGAAGAAAACTTATTTTCAGCTGATAGGTCTCCAGGCTAAGAGAAGAGCCACATCAAGATCTGATCAACACCTCACCCAGGGATGCTGAACTTTGTGTATGTTGCTACGATTAGGTGGAGATTTTGGGTTGTTGCCCTTTGGGGAGAGGGTGAGTACATATTGCTTAGTGAGGAGAGTGAACTAAATGTTTACTGACCCAAGGATGGACTGGTAATTATATATTTATCTAGTTCTTTTCTTTTGGGGTACATGGTAGGGTTGCACTTATCTGACTATTTGAAGTTAGGTAAGTCCATGTAACTAGCCATGGCCAATGAAATGTGAGTAGATGTGATGTGTGCCACTTCCTGACAATTTTTTAAAGAGCTGGTGACTGATTTGTCCTGTTTTCTTTTCTACTGTGAGGACAGGTGGAGACTCCACAAGCTTGGCTCCTGCTGAACTGAGGTCGACATACAGCATCTGAAATCTGGAAGTTGTATGTTACTACAACATAACCAAGCTCATCCTAACTGATACAGGATTATGATTTGTAATTTTTTTTAAAAAATGTACAAGTTAAACATATTGCTCCAGTACCTTCTTGAGTTTAGTATTGGTGTGAATGTTCAAAACCATTCTGATTCCTGATACATTGGTTGTGACCTCTTTTTTCCTTTTTGGATTTCCTCTTTAAACTTGGTATTTGTAAGTATGTGTCTTAGTGTGAATTTATTTTCATCAGTTACAAGGCACCTTTTCAACCTGAAAATTCATGCTCTTTAGTTTTGGGAATTATTTATGAATAATTTTTAAAATTTATTTACTTTTCAATTATAGTTCACATTCAATATTATTTTATATCAGATTCAGGTGTGCAACAATTAGTTAAGACTTTATATAATTTATGAAAGGATCCCCTGATAAGTCTAGTACCCTCCTGGCACCATACGTAGTTATTACAATATTATTGACTATTCCCTATGCTGTATTTTGCATCCACATAACTATTTTGTAACTACCAATTTGTACTTCTTAATCCCTTCACCTTTCTCACCCAGTACCCCCACTCCATCCTATGTGGCAATCATCAGTTTGATATTTGTGTTTAGGAATCTGTTTCTGTTTTGTTTATTAGTTTATTTTGTTCTTTAGATTCCACTGTAAGTGAAATCATATGGTATTTTGCCGGGGTTCTTGTCCCAGCATTAAGAAGGGGTTCAACAATCTGGAGAAAGGCTGTGCGTAGATGAAGTAGGAGTCCAAAGACGAAAAATAGTTTTGAAAGGCATTGGGGGTCAGAGGAGCGTCAGCTAAAGGAGCTAAAGACTCTCCTTGTCTCAGGACCCCTTGCTTTTTATTAACACAATTTGTCCTAAGGCAAGGTGGAGATAATGCACTTCAAAGGGTAGGGTACAGAAGCATTGTCAGATTGGGGAATAGCCTACAGCTGTTCAGGTGTTTGGCCAACAGGAGGCAATAACATGTAGATTGACATGCCCTGAGCTGTCTAGCAACAGACAATCATCCTATTCAGGTTTTGGGGAAGTGCCCTCTAGCCACTCCAACAGGTAATTACATATGTGACTCAGCCCTTGTTGAGCCCCCAAGTTTCATCAACCTTTTGATAAAACTCTTGTAATTATGACATGCTGGAATTGGCTCCCGGCAGTATTTGTCTTTGCATAATACTCTGGAGGTCCATGCATGCTGTCACAATGGTAAGATTTCATTCTTTAATGGCTGAGTAATATTCCATTATATATAAGGATGTCCCCCCAAAATGTATACACACTTTAACAACTGATAGCTCAATTTTGCAAATGAAATGTATTTTAATAAACACTGCCTTTATAATAATTCAAAGTGTGTGTATACTTTTTTGGGGGGACATCCTATAGGTACCACCTCTTTATCCAATCATCTGTTGATGGGCACTTAAGCTGCTTCCATATATTGGCTATTGTAAATAATGCTGCAATGGACAGAGGGGAGCATGTATCTTTTTGAATTAGTGTTTTGTATTTATTTGGATATATAACCAGAAGAAGAATTGCTGGGTCATAAGGTAGATCTAATTTTAAATATTTTTGAGAAACTTCCATTCTGTTTCCTTTTTTCTTTTCTTTTCTTTTTTTAAAGTCTCACACATTTATTACTGAACCAACCTACTACTGCAGAAAATAAATCAAAAGAGCAAAATCATGAATCCAATAACTTTCCAATTAAAATGCCCCAACTGTCCCGACAGTAGTGATCTTTTCAATCATTTAAAGGTGCAGGCAACCTGGATACAGCATAAATATGTGAGCTATCTCTTATGTGTGATTCCTCATAGACCCAGTTTGGTTCTTCTCCAATGTTTCCTCTTCGAATTGTACTTGATTTTATTACCAGTTTTCATCTGAATCCATTGGGGTATGGGCTGATTCTGCTTTTGTTTCTTGGCCAGGAACCTCTTGATCCTGAAAGTCTTGAGGGAAGACATGGTGAAGGAGAAGCAAATGCATGCGCCATGATGGCAGAGAAAGAGCCATTTTGTTTTCCACAGTGGCTGTCCCAATCTGTTTTCCCACCAACAGTGCATGAAGGTGCTCTTTTTTGCACGTTTTTGCCAACATTGCTGTTTGTGGGTTTATTGATGATAGTCATTCTAACAATCACATTGTGGTTTTAATTTGCATTTCTCTGCTGATTAGTGACATTGAGCATCTTTTCATATGTCTGTTGGCCATCTGCATGTCCTCTTTGGAGAAGTATCTATTCAGGTCCTCTGCCCATTTTTAAATTGGATTGTTTATCTTTTTGGTGTTGAGTTGTAGGAGATCTTTATAATTTTGGATATTAACCTCTTACTAGATATGTCATTGGTGAATATGTTCCTTCATTAAGTAGGCTGTCTTCTCATTTTGTTGATGGTTCCCCTCACTGTGCAAATCCTTTTTAGTTTGATGTAGTTCCATTTTTTATTTGTTTCCCTTGTCTAAGAATATATATCAGAAAAATATTTTTAAGAACAAAGTCAGAGAGTTTACTGCCTATGTTTTCTTCTAGGAGTTTTATAGTCTTGAATCTTACATTTAAGTCTTCAATTCATTTTGAGTTTATTTTTGTATATGGTATAAGAAGGTGGTCTAGGCTCTTTTCTTTTTCATGTATCTGTCCAGTTTTCCCACTCCTATAATTTTTGGAATAGATTTTCTTTACCCCATTGTATATTCTTGCTTCCTTTGTCATAGATTAATTGACCACATAGGTGTGGGTTTATTTTTGATCTCTCTATCCTGCTCCATTGATATATGTGTCTGTTTTTATGCCAGTACCATGCTATTTTGATTACTATAGTCTTGTAGTATAGTTTGCTGTCAGGTAGCATGAAATTATCAACTTTGTTCTTCTTTCTCAAGATTGCTGTGGCTATTCAGGGTCTTTTGTGGTTCCATATACATTTTTTGGAATATTTGTTTTAGTTCTGTGAAAATGCCATTGGTATTTTGATAGGGATTGCATTAAATCTATAGATTGCTTTGGGAAGTATGGACATTTTAATGACGTGAATTTTTCCTATTCATGAGCATGGTATATGTTTCCATTTATTTGTATCTTCTTCAATGTCTTATAATTTTCCCAGTACATGTCTTTTACCTCATTGGTTAAATTTATTCCTAGGTATTTTTAATGCAATTGTAAATGGGATTGTTTTCTTAATTTCTTTTTCTCATAATTTGTTATTGGTGTATAAAAATACAACTGATTCTGAGTATAATTTTATATCCTGCTACTTTACTGAATTTATTTATCGATTCCAATAGTTTTTGGTAGACCCTTTAGGTTTTTGTCTATAAGCAGTAACATATCATCTGCAAATAATGACCATTTTACTTATCCATTTCCAGTGTGGATGCCTTTTATTTCTTCTTCTTGTCTGATTGCTATGGCAAAGACTTCCAATACAATGTTGAATAAAAGTGGTAAAAGTGGACGTCCTTGTCTTGTTCCTGATCTTAAAGAAAGCATTTTTAGCTTTTTTTCACTGCTTTCTTTTTCTAGCTCCTTTTGGTGTAAGATTAGATTATTTATTTGAGATTTTTCTTGTTTCCTGAGGCAGGTCTGTATTTATATGAATTTCCCTCTTAGGATTGCTTTTCCTGTGTCCCATAGATTTTAGATTGTTTTGTTTTTATTTTCATTTGTCTCAAGGTATTATTTGATTTTTAATTTGATCTTATTGTTAACCCAATCATTGTTTAGTAGCATGTTATTTAGCCTATATGTGTTATGTGTTTTTTTCCTTGTAATTGATTTCTAGTTTCATACCATTGTGATAAGAAAAGATGCTTAATATACTTTCAATCTTTTAAAATTTATTGAGGCTTGTTTTGTGTCTAATATGTGATCTATCCTGAAAAATGTTTTATGTGTGCTTGAAAAGAATGTGTGTGCTGTTGCTTTGGGGTAAAATGCTCTAAAATATCAGTTAAATCCATCTGGTTTAGTGTGTTATTTAAGGCCGATGATTCCTTGTTGATTTTCTGTTTGGATGATCTATTTATTGATGACAATGGAGTGTTAAAGTCCTGTAGTATTACCCTATTAATGTTGATCTCTCCATTTATTTCTGTTAATGCTTGCTTTATAAATTT